>NC_092795.1:47904780-48226547 GCF_918797505.1 Bemisia tabaci
AATGGAACTTATACAAAATCATAAATCGAGGGGATAGTGATCCTCACTTTTCCCCGCTTTAATACAGCGGAGTGAAGGCAGCAAAGCAACACAGCTAATCTTCATTCTTTTCTTACAAAAAGCAAAAAAAAAAAAAATCAAAGCAAGGTATTGCTACTTGCGACTACCCTGTCAAGCTGGGTTTCAGGTATATGTTGTCGTATCCATTCCCGGCGCCGCTAACTACGTGTGCAAAGTGAGCTCCATCCAGGTTCCAGACATTCGCCACGTCTCGTCTAGCAATCAAGCGGTATCAGCCAGCTCATTCCCTACAATTGAACGTCGTTAAACTATAACGTGATCCATTTACACGGGAAGTTGTATGTAAAAGCACGCACTTGCAGGGGAATTTACATTTAAAGATACGAGGATCCTCAAAATCATTAGCGTGTGAGAGTGAGGTCGTTTAGTAAGTGCCCGATTAAGGACGAGCTCATTTAGCAATTAAAGCTGCTGTGCTTTCAGATGAAGTTCATCTCGAATGCAAGAAATCCGAAAAGTTCCAAAAGAGGAAACAGTGTTTGGAGAATTTCGAAAATATTCACAAAATTGGGAGATCTAGTATGATCGTAACTTCCATGTGGATAACCACAATATTCTTCAAAACTTTTAAATGTTATTTCCACTGCAACCCCTTGTAAGTGCGAACGTTTTCTCTTTTCAGTGAGGTGTGTCAATTTTTGCTCCCCGTTTTTTGAATGCTTCTCCGAGTTTTGAATGTATAATAATGGCTCTTTCCGTATGTAAAAATGATCAAAATTTGCTAACATATCTTACGTAAAAAACGTAAAAATTCTGACTTTATTTTAAATGTTTAAAAAGACGTAAAATACGTTATAGAATTCTTGGCGTGCCTCAGCCTAATATTCCCATCCTATGCATCTTCTTGGGTTAAGCTGTTTGTTCCCTCACTTTTGTACTGATATTTACTAGAGCTGAAACACTTGATTCTAATTGAAATTTTTTGGCCTTGCTTTCCCAGCTCACTAAATATAGACCGGTGGACCCAACACTATTTTACCACCTTTTGTCATATACACGTTTTTCTGTGTTACACGTTATTAGTACATGCGTACATGTGAGCACGTTGTTCATGTGCTTTCCAACCGTAACCCAAAAAATTATTTTAGTATACCATTTTAACACGTAATAAAGGTTCTGCCTGAAGATGATTCTGTTGTATCGAAAGGCCTCGTAGAAGAATAAAACATGCAAAAGGTACCAAGCTACTTTTCCTTATTTTTTTATTAGTTTTACTTATCGACATCAATATGAAGCTTTTCGGTTGAGTAGTACTCATGGCACTTAATACCAACTTTCAGGTTTAACTTAATTTTCCCTCTTCAGTTCGGGCAATGTTTTTAGTTTTTTTTTCTTGTTTAAATGTAAATGGAGCTCAAATTTTCTCTTAATTTAAAAAACACATATTCTCTTGATATTTTCTTGCAAGAAAAGCACGTGGTTTCATCACTAGGGTTTGAAGTTTTCAACGGGGTGATTTTGGTGAAGGATCATTGACTCACGCAGCAAAAAGCCACTCTGTGTTTTAATAAAAATATATAGGTCGTGCATTTTCATCCTATTTCTTATAGTGTAAACTTACGATAGCTCATGTAAATAGTGATCGAGGTCCCGTGTTTCCTCAAGGATTCGCGTTTCCTTTTTTACAATATGAGAGGGTATGCTACCGCGTCGAACCTTGCTGGACGTGTGGGAATACACGCCGCGTCGTACGGGGCAAGCATTCCGGAAAAGATTTAGAATGGGTTGTGTCGAACCTCCTCTGTCAGGGATTTGTGCCTTGTTTTCTGGAAGCCTCCCCTTCCGTGCCCCCCACCCTCGTCAAGTCCCAGCTCTGGTCGGGGTCTTTAGCACACCCTTCTCACTTGTCAGGCTGACTCAGCCCTCATGTTTTCCTGATTTTTCCCAAAAATTCCACATTGGTAAGAGCGAAGCAAGTCCATTCCAGATTTTGACGATTTATTTCTTACAAAATTCACCATTAAAGGAATAACTTAGCAACAAGACGCTTTTTTCTTTCAGTATTAAAGGGCTTCGGGCAACACTCCCTGACCGCTGTAGGTATTGTCCCTCGGCTATCGGTTTCTCGAATATTTTCCTTTCAAAATATCCGCTGATGTTAGATTTTGGAGGGGGGGGGGCAAAACAAAAATGAATAAATATTACTATTTGGGACTTTCTCAAAACATCTTAAATATGGATCGCATTCAGCAAAAAGGAACCAGCGCAATTGCAGGGTTTTCAAAACTGTGCAACTTTTTAAAAATACTCAATATATGTACAAAATTAAGTTTACAAAATTATTTTCCTTTAAAATTGACAATGTTTTGGTGGGAATAAAAAAAATGTTCTGGGAAATTTCTTACATAATTATGAAGACGCAACATTTTTACAACGCTGCAATCGCGCTGGTACCTTTTTGCTAAATGCGATCCCAGGGTGGAGAAATGGTGCTGGGTCCACACCAGTTTGCGGGGAAACAAAGCCAAGAAATTCAAAAAATTAAAATTAGAGTCAAATTAAATTTGTGAACTCTAATGCGTACCAGTACGAAACTGACGGGGGAGAGTCTTCAGCTCAGGCAGTTTGCATTGGAATTTGCATTTTTTTTTTTTTTTTTTTTTTTTTTTTTTTTTTTTTTTATAAAGAGGAATAGGCTACGCCAACTTTAAGAAATAATGTTAACGCAAAGATTCAAATCCTCTGAATGCAAAACGTAATGATACCGAGCGCTGTTCTACATTTTTTCTCAACAAAGTCTACGTGCTAAATTTTCACGAAGATCCACAGTCTTACACAGCACTTAAGCAGCGCACACGATTCGTAAGCGGAGCACGTATGGACTTATGGCGAGATGATAACCTTCCGATCATTAATATTTTCGGTGCGTTTCAGAGCTTTCGTTTCACTCGTCGGGAGGTGTTCTTCGTGCCAACTTTCTCCCGACTGCCCTCATCTAGACCCAGTCCTTTCCTCGCGCGGTCATTAATGCATTTTTCCCACTCTCTTTTCTGCCGTGCTAAGGAAAAACGCCGTATAAACATTCGAGAGTTGCCATATTTCCACGAATAAAACATGTATTTTGGAGGAAAATTTTGCATATTTTTCCCTGGAATTTGCAGATATTTTACATTAAATCGTGAATAAAATTAACTGAAAAATTTGAGGAAAAATATCGACAATTTTCTCAGTAAATTCGGCTTATCTTGAAGAAAATATGGCAACGTCCGAAAGCTCATACGGCGTTTTTCCTTAGCACAGCAGTTTTGGTCTCTCTTTTCACACCTGGAAGAGGCTGCGGAGCAGAGGAGAGAGTTAGAGTTATTAATGCAAGCCTCATTAAGCCAAAGCGTCGTCGGGCATACATTTGCGAGACGAGGGTTTTTTTTTATTTACTTGAGAGAAAAGACCCGACCCCGATATAAAAACCCTATCGACGCACAGTGGATCGAGTTAATAGGAGAGGTCGGACAAAATTTGGAAACTTCGAACGCTTTTAACTCCGTTTATAAAAAATGTTGAGGCTCTAAAAGTGGATTTATAGGTTTCCCCGTGGAATGTTATGCCACAAACACCCCTTCAAATTCAGAATGTGACGATATTAACATCAAAATTTGCAGTTTTAGTAAAAAATGTCATGGTCCAACCTCTCTAATTGACTCGATCCACTGTGCGACGGTGTAAGTTCGCAACCACGTATCTTGTTTTCTGTGTTTCAAAATCTCCGCTCCTATTTTATTTTTTCAAAAGAGCATACAAATCGACATCATTTCTTGAAGTTCCTGCAGGATTTTTTTCGTAGAGAGAGGAAAAATCTCCAAAAATATATTATCCGGAAAAAAAAAATCCTCAATCTACCGTATGTTCACTTTGTCTGTTTACCATGACCCAGTATCAACCTGGTATAGGAAGTCGCCTAGAAGGGTCTCTAGGCGTGAAAATGGTGTTGGTCTTATCTATGAATCTATACCCACTAATAATCTATTCCTACTAATCTATTCCTACACCTCCCAGAAGTCCTAATAACACATAGTTGAATCTTTGTCTATAGTTGCCTGTAGGTTCCTCAATGGGAATATAAGCCATTAAACCAACGAAACAAGAAGAAGAAGAAGGAGAGAAAAAATCATGGCAGCTTTTAAGGACTCCCATCAAGTAGTTTTGTTCTAATGGAACGGTAAAGTTTTCAGTCCAAGTAACTGGATTTTTCGGCCCCAGCAAGTTTCCAGTGAAAGTAACGAGAGTTTTTATAATACATACTAATTCTCGTGTTGTTTTACCCACAACGAGCTATAGTTCGGTTTGGAGGAATAGTCTAGAAGACCGCGCAAGAAATTAAATGTAAAAATAATGTATCGTTACTCACTCACACGTAGTAAGCTTTGGTGAGTTACGATGCATTGATTTCACTAAAATTACAAGCTATTTCCATATTTATCCTCCACTATCACAGAAAGTGACTTAAAACTGTCAGATAGATATTCCTTAGCCTTTCATCAGTCTCTCATCTTCCTTTATTTTATTCCAGAGGATAAAGCGAGGAGAACCAGTTAAAGATTCTTGGTGGAAAGATTCGAAGAAGCACTCAGCTATTGCACTAAAGTGATAGTCGTGTAATTGAGGCATAATGAAGTTAAAACTGGGGATTTTCAGGAGGACTCTGCCATCTTCCGAGAAATGAATTTACATATCTAACCTAATTTCCAAAGAATACTTTTGAAGCGGGGCGAAGGCAATTAAAAGTGGACTGAAAGCTCTCACCTCTAAGTGTTGGAATGAACTTGAGTTTGCAGTTTGGTCTCGAGGGTGCAGCGCTGAAGGAATGAAAAACATTGATTGATGAATGAAGTGGGTGAGTTAATAAATTAGAGTAAAAAGTATGACTCATCTGAATGTATATTAATCCCCTTAAATTTTGCATCTATAATTCCTCGAGACAGATACTTGTATAAATGATGTGACACAGCTCCAGTATTCCCTCTTAAGGTATCTAACTCATTATCATTCCGTAATTATCTTCTTCTGAATTTTGAAAGTTGTCAACAGTGGTTCAAAGCAAGTGAGAATAATGCTGTAACATATATTTCAAAGTTTTGGTACAAAAAATATTTACATTTTTATAGAATATTTTTGACTAGACTGCTCGGCAATCCTCATACAAGTATAATGACGCTAGATGTTACATCAATATTCCTAAACCGGTTTAGCTTTTATTTTTCAGCCAGAGGGCACTTTCTCATTCTCATTTACCAGGATGGATGGTTTACCTCTTAAACTATTCTTTTTGCGCCCTTGGAGGCCATGGCCGGCGTGGAGGCTGATACTTCAATTTTATGCTCCGTCGCATTGGCGAGGCGCAACGATACAACTATTCGCACTCTCCGGAATGCGTGAGGTATCACGGCTCATTTGAAGGCGTTTTCAAAACTGCCGTGTTTCGATATCGGGATTGTCGTGTCCTCGCGTCACATAAATAGAATAAGATATTTCGATATTAACGAAAGTTGCGAAGTTAGATCGAGAAGGATACTTTGTGTTCTAAATATGTTCAAGTGTCAATTACACTTATAACAAAACCCCCAAGAAAAAAAGCCAGTATAACATGTCACTTTGTGAGTTAGGTTACTTTTGTTTAAAATTGACATTAGGACAAATTCCCTTCGGAACAAGCCAGTAAGACATATTACTCGTAGAACTACTGTAATGTGACAAAAACGAGTAGGAGAAAAGTATCAGGGAAACTTGTTGTAGTCAACAATGTTTTAAAGTGACTCGCCGCCGTATTACGTAGCGATATCGGTTTGTTTTAAAAGATCAATAAGTTTATTACACTCTCCAAAAGTTTACCGCGAGTTGAAGAGCAGGTAAGTTCCGTCTGTTTCAAGTCGAACTCTCCGAGAGCCTCGCCCAGGAAGCGGAATGATGGCGGAAATGTCTCCGCATTTTAATGAGGTTGTCACAACTCCACGCGTCGGGAAAAAAATTCAAAATCGACCGCTTTTGAAGACGGTGCACTGATGGGACGTGATGCTATCTCCCTCGTTCTATTAATACCGCGCGGCGTCGGAGCCATGAAGGAGAGGGAAAACAAACAAATCTGATTAAATAATTTTCCGAATCAAAACAGAACCAGCCCACATTAAAGCCTGCCTTTTAAGAGCCTTTCCTCGTGAAAAAGAGCAAGCGCGCAGTTGTCACGAATCTTTCCAATTTTTGTATACGTCTCACATTATCAAACTTTCTTGAGTTACCTCTGGATAGAATAAAACGGAAGAGCGAGTGTTGCACAACTTCACAATGAAGATACTTGTTCATCAGTGTTCGAAACTCACAGGCGCCAACGCGCCAAATGCGCCTAAAAAAACGGCCATGGCGCCTAAAAAATGAAGGCTCCGGGCCAACGTGGCCCCTAAAAATTTCCCCCCAGAAATTTGAATTTTCATATTAGGTGATTATTCAAAATTTTCAGCACCACAAGTGAAAGCTTTTTTTATTCTTCACGATTTCATCATTTTTGCTTTTGTCTTCCCCAAGTTACAGCTACTTACTAGTTATGTTACGAAAACATCTTGGGTCTAACTTTAAACTAAATGCGCCGTAATGTATAGGCAAAAAGTCAATTTGGCCCCTTAAAAATCTTCAATGGCGCCTATAAATCGGGCTTAATGCGCCACATGGCTCCTAAAACTCAAAGGTGAGTTTTGAACACTGTTCATATTATTCTTCGTCGTTACCAGTGCTGCAATTTTTGAAAAGCAATTTACCTGACAATGTTGAAAATGAAACTGTTTTTGGCATATTTGGATTGCAAAGATCCATAGGTGGACCCGAGAGGGGCGTATGCCTTGAACAATTCTGACAACACCTGGAATGGCTTACCTTTTCTTTTCTTTGCAATCTTTACACAGTTTCCTATGAGCCTAAAAATTTTAGCGGTAATTTCCAAAGACTTAAAACTAAGTCAAAATTATTGTATCCAATGATTCATCAATATCGCCACATTGAAATTGGTTGTAAGATGGAAACAGTACTTTTCACTTTCTTTTTAAGATTTAGAGAATTATCCTCGGCACGAACATAACATTCCTTAATAGAGAATTTGCATGAAAAATTTTTATTGCTTCATCTAAAAGTGTTTAAAGAGCTGATTTCGCAGTATTTTTTATAATTTGTTTCTTATATGGGAAATAGTATAAAAATATATTTAAAAGTGAGAAAATGCACCGCCTAGTGACGTCATCCGACAGCATTTTCCATTTGAACACAAATATTTTAGCAGATTAGGTTATTTTATTACATTTCCTCCCATAATTGTCCAATTTAAAAACCAAGGATATCCTCGTTCTCAGTTTTCTATCAGTATCATTTTAAAGATGAAATTCACAAAATTTCAGACTCCTGCAAATTCTCTGTGGTTCACCTATGGACTGAAATTTCGATTCACCCCAAAAAAATCTCTCAAATGGAGAAAATATGAAATGTGTCAATGTTGCCCAGAATACATTGCCCGACAGCAGAAGAGGACCTTAAACTTAAATTTCTCGATACCTAAGACCAGCCCGATAAAAGTCGAGTAGCCAAGGGAAAAATTTACCTCTCGGAGTTTTCCGCCGATTAACACTCACCGTGGATTTCGCAGCGAGTAATAAGCGCTACACGCTGAAAAGCGAGTGGTGGCGGCGCACAGTGGATCGAGTCAATTAGAGAGATCGGACACGAAATTGTTTACTAAAACTGCAAATTTTGATGTTTATTTCGTCACATTTTAAATTCCAAGGGGTGCAATTAGAAGACAATTTTACGAGAAAACCAATGGAACCACTTTTAGAACCTCAAAATTTTGTTTAAACGAGGTTATAAGCGTTTAAAGTTTCCAAATTTTGTCCGAGCTCCCCCATCGACTCGATCCACCGTGTGGCGGCGGGTTTGTGCATTTTTCATCACCATGATGCACGGCTGATGGGCCAGTCACAATCCATAGCCCGCCGACCAAACACCCTGTCCCCCTCCTCTCACGAACCCTGGAAAGCACGGAGCCATACACCCCACAGGGATCATCTCGAAATGGGGATACGCTTTCCGATGGACGATTTTCTATCGCCCTCATGCACGGTTCGTCGCTGCAACGGCGGCGGTGAAACATTAATTTTCCGTCGCGATGCTCGACGCCGCGCCGCGGCGCGGCCCCCATGCCCATATCTGTCGCATCCCCGCGCAGATAATTAAAGTGAAAAGGGAGTGGTTTGAGGGACACCCCGACACTCGTGACCCCGCGGGGGGAGGGGGGTCGACTGACCGAGATACGGAATTCAGCACCACCCCTAATTATAATAGCCGCGACATGGACGACGGCTCCGGCGGCTCAATTGGGTCAAACTAGTTTGAGAAATGACCGGCGGATACGCGGTAAAAATACCCTCCCGTTTCATCACTCCGGGAGCGAGTTGGGCTAACTTAGTTAGTTCGGTGTTTGAGAGACAGTTTGAAATTATCGAGCGCTGGATGCACAGTTTTTTGTCCATACATTTACATCTAATACAGGGTGTTCTAGACCACCCGTGCCAGGCCTTTTGCGTTGGTTAAGGTCGCACGAAGTCGGGGACCGCGTGGTTGAAAGGGGAATCGACCCCAAGGAATCCAAATTTCATGGTCCCGGACCCCCCCCCCCCCCTAGCTCCACTTGGAGGTAAAAGGAGGGTCATGATCCCAAGAGGTGCGGCTCCCTAGAAAATGCGATGGATAATTTCATATGAAATTGACCTCTTGATATCCAAAATTGGTCAACTTTAGGCCCGAAAATGATCCCTTAAAGAGGAAGACAGTGAGCCCCTCAATAATTGCCCTTTGGTCGCAAAACTGAAGTTGTAGTTTCTCCAAATTTTTAATGTTCATAGGATGGTGAGTAACAAACACATTTGTGTTGGAATTTACTGCTTGTTTTCTTTATTCCAAGTCGATGGCTACATTCGGAAACTACAAGTATCTTCATGATTTATCAATATTTCCTTCATAATTTTTTTTTTTTTTTTTTTTTTTTTTTTTTTTTTTGTTGGAGAATCGATCAACGCAATTTCTTAAAAAATTGCTGTAATAGTCTAAGTGACTCATGTGGTCTCCGAATTTATCCGTCCGAATGAATATGCACTCTCATGCGCAGAATTAAATCAGCTCTTATTTTATGAATATAGCTTGATAAAGGAATAAGAAAGGAAATAAACAAACAGGCACCGACAAATTATTTGTTTCATGATGCTCTTTTCCAAAATTATACTCAGATATGAAAATACGAAATCGGTAAGTAATGCATTTCTCAACGCCCTCCACTTTCTTTAAAACGACATGACGTCAGCAGAGGTACTTCCGTGCTTCCGTCCCCCTGGAGCGTTTTGTGATTTATGGGTGGTTCCCTGAGGTGTATTTTATCTTTTTCATTCCCGCAATAATGAAAAAAGTTTCATTTTGGTTGGCTTAAACGGAAGTTTATTGTCACAGCAAGTTCTTTTATTAAAGATTTTGAACATTTTGACGATTGACCCGACCAGAGTGTAAGTTTGTAATTATATTGCGTGAAAATTTAAAATATCCCTGATATGTAGTAATGCACCTGATTAGAATTTAGCCAATATTCTCGTCATATATTATTCCATAAATTCGAGATGCAGTTTGAATGAGTAGAATTTCAAGAGAGATATTCAGCTCGCCTTCATTTTTCAGGTTTTGCGATTTGAGCTCCCGAAGAGTCGAATCGAAATAGTCGTATCGAGTGGTTTACTTTCTCGGCATAACGTAATGTGTGAGGAAACTCAGGTATCCTAAGAAGCTATGCAATATGAATCTTCTTGGAGCTGAAATAGTTGTATCAGATAAAATCGACGGTGAAACTACCACACCACGTATCTCGTTTGGAATGTTTAACAATTTCCGCTCCCATTTTATTTCTACGAAGGAGTATATAACATAATTCCTTTGAAGATTTCATAGAGTTTTCTCCGCAAAGAAAAGAAAAATCACAGATATTTTCAAGAACTGATGTTGAGTAGTTTTCCACTTAACAAATAAAGCATGACAGGAAGTCTGCGACATCACAAACCAAGATGCGTGATCTAGTATAGATTCTCCGTTGTTTATCTCATCACTCCTCGCCAGCGGGCTGATTATTAAAATTGATAGACAAAGCTATAGAAAAAGAAGGCACAAGGAAAATGAAGCGATCCAATTGGTTGAAACGGGTGGTTTTCATAGACTAAAAGAGAATATTTTGGACAAACTAAAAGGTCTCCTCTGAGTTGTCATTAGTTAGTCTAGTGCTTACCTCTTTTGTCCATTGCAACCACCCACTTCCGCCAATAGGATCGCTCAATTTTTCCTTTGTCTTCTGTGTCGATCGCTATGTCTATCGAATTTAATAATCAGCACACAACTTTTGATGATAATTAACACGCGGAAGTCCTTGCAGTTCGATCTCCACACGTATGATCTTTAATATTATGTGCATACGGTAAGGTCTAAATTATAACATTTCCTTCGGTTTGACTTCACTTGTTGAATTTGACAATAGACCGAGCCTCCATGGACAGGAAAACGGCAGCGGTTCTTGGCTGAAGGCGCATCGAAACAATACCACAACCCGTGGCGAGGCGTGAATGATCGATTATCGATATTTCTCCATTCGAAGCTATGGTAAAAAATCGATCATTGGGGTGTCGATCCTTTTTCATATGTTTAAATGTCAGATCTGAGATCAATCGATATATCGCGAAGCACACCACGCCACTGGCACATGCACATGCAGATTGAGGTTGAGTCGACTCTGTTGCGCATCCGCTGTCGCAGACAGAGGGGCGGCTGTGACGCAGTCTGTGCTAATATTTGAAACAACCACCCCTGCCCCTCCCGTGTAGTAACTGCACTGTCGTTGCGGGGGTGGCGAGAAATTTAATCTCATTAACTCGCATTCATTTGTTAATTGACGGGATGCAGTCGGCACCGGCAGAGACAAACCTCCGCCCCCCGAGTGACTAGTCGTCTGAGCGGGGTGAGGTCACGCGGCACGGGAATGAACTGATTATGGGTGCATGGCAATGTCGGCATACAATCCCTGTTCCGTCGCAAGAATGAAACTGTTGCATTCGGCTGGAATCCGCGAATTAATTATTCTGTCCTGGCGAAATTTCGCCAGACACTCGCAGTTATGCGTCGCGACACCGTAAACAGTAGGAAAGGCCCTTTCGCGGTTATCTCGGGAATGGCAGAAACGATGTTGAAGGGTGTCGCTAAAACCAGGTCAGACTGATTATTGAAATTTATAGACTAAGCTATAGACAAAGAAGACACAGGGAACATGGAGCGATCCTATTGCCTGAAACGGGTGGTTTTTATAGACTAATGGAGGTTGAGATGGAGGGATGATGGACAAGTTGCCTTTATTTAGTTTACCACTAACCTCTCTTGTCTATTGCAGCCACCCACTTTCCCCAACAGTGTCGCTCCAGTTTTCCTTTGTCCTCTGTGTCTATCGCTATGTCAATCAATTTCAAAAATCAGCCCACAGTACTATAATCCTACGATAATTCGATATTTTGTGGGTGACCACGTGGATTTCACAGATATCTTCGGGTTATTGTGATATTCACTTTTTTTTGCCTCGACATGGAGGCCTACACTTGGGTCCGAAGACCAAGATCGGCGAAATTTCTTGATTTTGCACTAACCGACTTCAGATTTCACACTGGGCCTTAAGGTGACAGCAGAACATCTTCAGATATTTTACGCCTTGATGTGGGCCTCCATTTGAGGCAATAGAATGCGAGCTTCGTCAAAATTAAAATGTTTCTGGCATATGTACGCTATCAGTAATTGCAAAATGGAAGATCTGAAGCTCTCAGAACTTCGACGCAGAGTTTGCAGGTGTTTGAAATTTTATGGATTTCATACATACATCTACTCGGAAATTACTGACTGTATTGAGCACGAGCATACGAGTATCCTGGGTTTTTAAGCTGAGCAATTATCTTAGGAGGTATAATGAAATGATCGAAGCTGATAAAATACATGTCGATGGATGAAGTGCGGAACCCCGTGCCTCCGTTGCGGCGTTTCAAAATTTCTGCTTTTATTTTACTTATTCGAGGTGAATCAAGTCAATTACATAACTTGAAATTTTTATGGAATTTTCTGATTTTAAAGAAGAATAATCAAGATTTTCGAGAAATTAAGTTGAACGGTTTTCCAATGAAAAAATTAAGTACGACAGAAAGTCTTGAACGCTACGAACTGAGATAGCGATTTCACATTTTGGCCATCGACGTATTTTAACGGGAAATGCCGCCTAATGACGTCATAAGGCAGTACATTTTCTCTCTTTTAAATCTATTTCCCTACAATTACCCATATCAGAACAAATTGCAAGAAATAATGCGAACTTTTCTCATTTAGCACTCTCAGATGGAGCAATAAACTTTTTCCGTGAAAATTCTCCATTATTAAAATCGGAAGCTTTACTTCCAAGAAGAATATTTTAAGCGCTCTTAATCTTTGACGGTTGAATATTTTTTCAATGAATTTTAAGCAGCTGTGTTGCCATGATTTATATGTATACTAATAGGCTCTTCTTTGCATCTCGAGTCATTGACAACTATGAGTTTACCAAGGGAATAAATCAGTTCAAATATTTTTTTGAATGTATTACAATTTTAGAGAGAGAATCAGTTGAAATCTATACAGTTTAGCTAAATAGTTGTACGAACTTTGAAACTGGTATACTTATTGTCTCTGTTTGTGGTTGAAGTGGCATACTTTTACTCAAATGAGCTGCACCGTAACTTTTCTCACATAATTAAAAGCTCGCATGTGCTTTGGACTAGGAGTTCAACGTTCAGAGAAAATCCCGGTCCAAAAAGGACTTTGGTCCAACAATTTGTTGCACTCACAGCTAACCTCGATTCCTAATAATATTAAGATAGTAGAGATAATACGGTTCAAGTTTGAAAACAATATTGTAGTATTGATAGAATGCACTTCTGATAAATGTTCATGCAGATTCAAAATCCAGCAAACGCAATATGATTAGGATTCATATTTGAAAGACCTGACCTCTTTTTACCAGATGTTCTCATATTCTCGGTGATTAATTTCCTTGAATGATTATTCAAAATAGGTACGGCGTTTGTAAATATATTTATAATACGAGTATTGATAGTACAAAATAGAGTGCACGTTTCTCAAAACTGAATTATTTGACGGTGTTTATTCCATCACGTTCCGCGAATACTAAAGTCGGCAATATCCACCGCAACAGTATATCTGTCGCAGGCGAAGAGTCAAATCAGGCATTTTATCAAAAGCCTACGCAGATAGCCAAAATTTAAAAGTTTACAAAGTTTTGTATGTTCTCAGATAAAACTATCGACTTTGAATAATTTGAACTTAAGACTTTATCGAATTATGAACTATTGTGCAAGTTCTTTTCTGAAAAGATCAGTGCCTGATCTTCACTGTAAATATTGTGAAAACTCTGAATGTTATTAAAAGCTACAAATTTTGAGATAAGTGTTCATTCAAGCACTAGAAATTACCACAGCGACCATACATACGATGACGCAAATTTTTATAAAGAATTCCTCTCTGTAATGACAGTGCATCACTCTGTTCAAAACTAGCAAAATAATCAGAATTTTGACCCAAGTGAGAATATTTGACCATTTGACTAGAGATTTAACGAGGTGTCTGATTTGACTATTTTCCTGCAACGTATCAAAACTTTTCGATACCCGAATCAACCGCCCTGGCACCACATTACTTCGGCTAATCCAAGGATTAGTAACAGTGCGATAAGCATGGTTCATAGGACGTTTCTTAAAGAAATAACTTATCGTAGCTTGTGCTCTTTCAGCATGACAAATCCGATAATCTCGTCCTATTTTAGGCTGAGTCCGAAATGTATATGAAAATATCCCTTGTGCGAGGGCGGATTGGGGTATTTATCCCAACCTGGGAGCACAGATGAAATCTCAGCCGCAACGAAATCGCAATGCAAAGCGGGGGAGTGATCGCTTCATTTTTCGGGGCGCCCAGGATTTTCGTCCTCTCGTGCTTTGCGATATATCGATTGTCACGCCGTTTAAACCTATGGAAAAGGATCGATAGTCAGGGTGTTCGCAGCGAACACCTTAATAATCGATTCTTTACCATAGGTTTATATGGCAGAACAATCGATATATCGCAAAGCACGCCACGCCACTGGTCCTCTGTCGTCGTTTAATGATATCATTCCGCTTTGAGCTAATTAACCAACGCGCTTTCCTCCCACCCCCTCCCTCGTCCTTATCTTCCCTCGTCTCCCCCTCTCTCTCCCCCCTCCGTCGCACTTGGAAAGCCCCCCCCCCCCCGCAAAGTACTCCCGGCTAATCCAGGCGCAAAATAGCTACAAACGGCATAACGGAAATTATTATTTCTGCTCTCGTCATTGTTGCCTGCTCGAGGTGAGTGCTCGTTTCGAAAGAACGAACGGTGGGGCTCTCGTTGCAGGATCAAATTGCGAACGAACGAAAGGGTTGTCGATGACCTTTTCGGCTCTCTCATTTGCCGGAAGTGTGTTTTCGGACCATCGATCTCTCTTAGTGCTGATCAGAATTCGATAGCGAAATGAAAGGCTTTTATAGGGAACCGGATCGCTCCGGCAAATTTGTCCGGTAATTTGGTCGTGAGCATTGATTGATTTGGAGTTTGTTTGAACTCCCCCTCGTCGGGTGTTTTGCTCTACGTGATTTCTAGGTACAGGTGTCGAATGACATATATGTATTTTTGAGCCTTTTCCACTCATCTGATCCCATTTAATTTTGAGAGAGAATTGTCGTTTGAGGCCGCTCCTAAATTACGTAACGCTACAGTGGGAGGGAGAGGGGGTGGTTTTTGCCAGCGCTCAAATTTCAGCGAAAATTTCAAATATTTTCCGGATCTATTGAATGCAACATTGCAATGGTATTCTTTATTGAAAGTAAAAAAATAAACGTAATTTGCGTCATGGAAGCCTCAAAGTGCGTCCAAATAGAGTTACAATTTGACAAATTCTTCGGATCTATTGAATGCAACAATTTGGAGGTATTCTTAGCTAAGAGTAAAAATTAAAATTAATTTTTCAGCAAAAATTGATGGAAAATCTGCGTCATGGAAGCCTCAAAATGCGTCCTAATAAGAGTTAAAATTTCAAGAATGTTCATTCCTCCGGACCCCTTTCTGCATTGGGGGGTATTCCATACCCCCCAGACCCCCCTTCGGTGGTGGGGGGCCAGCCCCCCCCCCCAGCAAAATGACCCAGGTACGCCCATGTATGTCGCTAGCCTCTATACCTGCTACGATTTATTATTTATTGCACCATTTAATTATTTGATTGATTTGTCTTTTCTTTCTTCGCAGGTAAGTTGATGCAAATGAATTTTACTTTTACGAAGTGTTGGGTAAGTCTTTACTGTATTTTCATTCTCTCAGTATGACACAAGGCAATTATTTTTAGAATGGTCGTTCAAGTGGTGCGCCTTTTGAACTGGCCATTGTGAGTTGGTGTACACAAATTATAGTTGAGTATCAAAAAGTGTTTGAGGACTCTGGATGTTTTCGAATTTCTGTCACTCGAGACATATTTTGGTCCAAGTTTTAAACGGGAATAAGAATGTGGAAAGCCTCTAAGTACTTTTTTAGAATTTCTAGAATGGTGGCCATTTTTATTTTTCATAAAATCTTATTCAAAGCCCGTAAAAACCATCATTCCCTAGGAGGAGGAGCGTATAAAATGAGAAGGAAATTCACCAATACCTGAGGGCACAGTTATAAAAAACATCATGATAAGTGCATGAGAAATAAACAGCACCGCATTTTATTCTCTCCTGTTACGAATGTGTGGAAGACGGCAAATATATATCTCCTCGCTATTTACCTTACTGCAGTTCCTTATTGTTGCACACCGAAATAATAAGGTTCGAAATGTCGCGAGGTGAAACATAACTCCAAGGAATCCAGACTTTTCATAATGGTTCGGGGGACTTTATTGCCGAAACAATCTGGGGTTAGCCATGAAGCCTTAGATACAACTCGAACAGTGCAACCCTCCGTACGGTCGCAAATATTGCCGCAACTTTCATCCCTCTTTAATCGGATGATTCAAATCGAGAGGAAAGAGACGACTGCACCAAACTGATGAATGATTAAAGTTAAATGCAACCCATTCGGAGCGCGAGGAAGGGGAGGGGGTTAGGGGGTTCGGGTGTCGTAAAACGCAATGGTCTCGGCTGGGGCGCTGGGACTGGGTTTTATTGGGACCCACGCTTCGAGGACGTCGCAGTTTACAACACTTTGCAACGAAAGTATTGGCGCGCTGAGGGCGTGATAAGGCACGATTTGATTTAACTCAACGGTGAGGGCTTTTCCGCGCCCTGCAAGGAGATCGTTTTTCACATGCGGCATGAAATTGTCATCGCTACAGCATGAACTTGTGTATGACTAATAAAAAACGTGTCGGGAGCCTGAAACTCGCATCGATTTAAGGCGTGGAATTTTTGAGGAATATGTAAAGAGTGGAAATTCAAAACCTGGTGCTCGATCAGGTGTTGCTAGGATTATTCAATTATTTTTCTCATTTAGCCAGAATTCGAAGACTCGGGGAGGTGAATACATTTTTATCATAATAATAAGATCAAAATTGGTAGGTACGTTTTTTTCAGAAAATACACTTATCAGAAGACATTTAACCTCAATAAAATTCTATGAAACGAAAATATCTAGAGTTTTTTTTTACAATTAGTGATTATATTCGTCACAAAAGCAACATTTGATGGCGCTCACCAGGTTCTGAATTTCCACTTATCGTTTGTGGAAAAATTGAGATATCGATTGCTTTGCGTGGTTCTTCTCTAAAGTGAATTCATTTAGAAATTAAAGGAGCATTACAGTTTTAGTCCTAAAGTCCTAGAGTACCAATTTAAAATGTTTTTAAGGCTCCATGTGCTATATATTCTAAACTCCCATGGTTTTTTCCTATTCTGTATACGTTTATACACCATACTCTTCAACCATAAAAAGATTAGACGGAAAGTTGGTGTGCCAACGTGCGTTTCAAATCAGCATAGAGCTGAATCATAAAGCGTCTCGTAGAAGGAAAATTTTACTCTTATGAGCTTTTTCCCTCTGTATTGAGATTTTCAGCGTTATGCTGGTTTGAAACACACGTTGGCTACACCAAATGTCTGTCTTACCGACTCGTGCATCAACCGCAATTAGTGTATAAAAAGATTACTTTCATTAAACAATAGAAATCTGATATTAATGTTCAGAATAACACCTTTTCCTTGGCGGAGGCACAGATTTGTGTCAACGCTAGCGGCGCGGCGTCAACGAAGCATCTGATAAAGCGTAGCGTTAACAGAAAATAATTGACACTCAACTCGTAATAACTCGTTAAAACGATGTAACCGTCGCGTCGCATCGCTCCTCTGAACGCTTGAAAAACTGGCGCGCCTTCAATTTTTGCACAGGCAACTCAGCCTACACAAGAGCAGGAATAATTGCATCCTGGCATAGACATTAATGACGCGTCCTCTCTCCGTTGAGCAGCTGAGCATCAACCATGTAATACCTGAGGATATCTTGCTGAGATTTCCCCTGCTGTAAATAAAACTCGATAATCCCCCCCCCCCCACTCTCTTAAAACGTCTTCTGAGACCAGCGCAACTGGTCATTTTAAAAAATCAAGTAAAACAGTAAGTCTACAACGTTGCAAACCGAGATGAATGATAGTTCCACCATCGATATATATGCAACAAAGTCCAAGCCAAGCTTTGAAGTAGGTTTAACGACCTAACTATCCACAGACCCACCCATCCCATCTAAACAAAGCCTGGGCTTTGTCCATCTCGAAAAAGGCCGCCTTTTCGACCGCGCAACAAGTTAATCTCCTGCGGCCATGGCCTTTGATCCGCATCGTTATCGACCCTTAAATAAATCGTCTCGTCGTGGGCAGGATGACCAAATGACTGAAGGGGCCGTGGTGCTTTCATCAGGCCGCGAAACTATCCCCACCCGCGCCGGAAGTAAATAAATGACAGTAGAGGCCTAATGATCTTTCTGACGTGCCGGTGCCGCACAGTGGATCGAGTCAATAGAAGAGGTCGGACAACATTTGGAAACTTTAAACGCTCATAACTCCGTTCAGACAAAATTTTGAGGTTCTAAAAGTGGTTCTTTTGGTTTTCTCGTGAAATTTCCTACCCATAGCACCCCTTGAAAGTTAAAATGTGACGAAATAAACATCAAAATTCGCAGTTTTAGTCCGAAATTTCATGTCCGACCTCTCTAATTGACTCGATCCACTGTGTGCCGGCCGGTGCTTGTGACTTCATCAACGTTGCCATCTTGCACCTCAACTTTTCGACACCATTACACCACGAGTAAAAAATCAAGACGAGAAGTAAATGCTAGTGTCGCTGACGTGATTGTAAAAGTCTGGAGCGCCTGCATTATTTTGCATAGGCAACATTGACATCCGCAGAGCTGGTATAGTTGCATCCGAGGTGTTGCTCGTACGTGTAGCGTTTACACCGCACCGCTTATTGATAACAGCTGAAGATACCTCGCTTCATGTGATTGTAAAAGTCTGGAGCGCCTGCATTATTTTGCATAGGCAACATTGACATCCGCAGAGCTGGTATAGTTGCATCCGTGGTGTTGCTCATACGTGAAGCGTTTACACCGCACCGCTTATTGATACCAGCTGAGGATAGCTCGCTCCATTTACGTTCTCTATATTTGTGAATTGAATGTATTTACGCTAAAAATAACAATGTATAAATGGATTGAATTAAATGGAGCCATGAAGCACGCAAACCCGCTGTGCATTTTCCCTTTTGATTTAACTTCGTAATTCGTTCCTGCGTCGTTTTTATCATCGTAAGTAAGTCCAATCCGGATTAAAATGTGTTTCTGTCTGTTTGATTTTACATTGTGAAATTTATTTCTGTTCCTGATGTATCAAGGTGGTAAAATACTGCTGGGTTTACACTTTTTGTGGAGAGGATAAGGCCAAGAAAGTTTAAAAAATTGTGTTTTTTTTTTGTTACTGACTTATTTGAGGACCTTTCCGATTAAACAGCGAATAGCGAAAAAAAGCAGGTTCGGAAAATCGTATTTACAGTTTTCAATCATACTCAGATTCCGGCGTGTCGACGGAACTAAACCAAAAATGATTTATTTCTATCAATTATATCCTCGTGGCCTGAAACACACCCCTAACAGAAGTATTTGTGTATAGTTTTATTTCTGGTCTGAAATCATTAATTTTTAAAATTACGTTAGACGCTTTTTACGCAGGTATACGCGGTGTTTGTGAAGAGAAAGCTTTAATAAATACTGTATGAGTTGAAGCAGATATATTTTTAATGATAACAAAGCTAGGTAACTCCTTTGACTCCCAACTCTAACTCTCCTGGCTCTAAAGTTGTTAGATGAACGGGAAACAAGGGGTTTTTTTCCCCCAAGTAGTTCACTTATAGGTGTTCCACTCCCCTTCGAGTTGATTCCTGTGTATTCGGCAGTATGGTAAAACGTAAACGGTGCATTTTATAACTTGGTATGATGCACTGAGAACAGAATTTTGGAGCAAAGGCATGATATGCTCATTTTAACATCAACGTCTAATTTGAAAAAGTAGGCGGCAATTGCTGCAAGTGTTATTATTCAACGTTTAAAATTTGCAAATGAAAATATCTCCCCTCCTATCTAAACTCCTCACCATTTTTAACTTTCAAATCAGCTGTACTAGGGTCCATTGGTCAGTTGGTCACACTTTTTCTATGAAAGTACTTCAGCCTGAGCTGCCTGCGACAAAAATCCAGGTTGAAAACCAGTCGGTCACTTTGGGAAAGCTCCGGAATAGCTGAGGGCAGCGGCGGAAGTGCGAGCAGCCGGAAATTGTCGCCGACGCGATGACACAAGCGGCGAGCCTCTCAAAAGTTTAAAGTTGCTTCGGTAACCAGTTGAAGCCACCTAGACCGCGGCACGGCTTCCAACTTTTCAGCCTCCGTTTGCTTTTGATCGATCTCGCAACTTTTAAAGATTCTATCTGAAAGGATTGTTGAGCTCATTGAATCCGACTTGATTGCCGGCAAACTTCGTCAAGGTTCAGATTTTTTTCCTCCGCGTGAATTTAAGAGTTATGACGAAGGAAGGGCCACCCGTTTCGCGCGTTGAAGTATAAATTGGATCGAACCGAATAGATAAGAAATCAACTTTTCATTCGACTGGTTCTGGGAAATGAGGCCTTTTTTCAGAAAATCAGATCGAACCTTACTCACCTCGCAGGCAAACTTTGAAATTACATCTCAGCTGAAACAATTTTATTTGTGGTATTTCGTCCTTTTTTCATTTCAGCTACAAGCTGTAAGATCTCTTCAGCTCAATTTTTCATGTAAACGCAATTTTGTTTTTTCTTTTTGGTTTTTTACCTTCTACTTTTTGTATTAATAACCAACGACCAAGATCTCGCGTTTTAAGTAAATTTACTACTACTACTACCACCACCACTACTACCACTAGTATTTCTACTACTACTACTACCACTACTACTACTACTACTACTACTACTACTACTACTAATACTACTACTACTAATACTACTACTATTACCATACCACCAACACCACCACCGTTATCTCCATTATCAGCCTAGCCATTATTCTTTTTGTATTCCATTCCTCCTTCCTTAGTGATGAATTCCATTGAATAATCCAAGTATCGTTCTAATACTGTTCAATTTCCAGCCCTGTGATTGGTCATGTGATCGTTGATCTAGCTCATAGTAGTGTTAAGTCCGAATCAATCAGTAACTTTACCGACGAATGGTTCACCCACAAAGGATCACATTTGTCTAAATTAAAAATTCTACTCACTAGTTCGCAGATTCAAGTATTCCATCATTTTATCTATGCAAAATTTTATTCATGCATGCGTGCTCTTGATAAAAAGAGAAATCTACCCGAGCGTGGCTTTGAGATGAGACTTGTTTCCGCTAAATCTGACAACTCACCGCCATCGGCCTGGAGAAGGGAGAGCGAAAATGCGGCGCGATAAAAGGAATAACTCCAATAAAATAATATGAGATGGCGGAGATAAAAGGACCGGTGTGCTTTGAGTGGAAGTGCGCAAAGCAGGCTCATCGAAGGCAGAAAATATTCGATTAGAGGAGGATAGGGAGACAGAGAGGCAAACGAAAAATGAGGCAGGATCTTGACTTGCATCGGAGAACATCGTCACTTGGAGTTTTTATTCTTTAACATTCCGTGAGGCAGTGAGTTACTTTCCATATCTTCAAAATCAAATCTTTGAGGCTCTCTTATGAGGAAAGAAATGTGACATTTGTTAAATTTTATACATGTTTACAATACGTTAAATGGTGAGGAATTATAAGGGAGCAAAACGGGAAAAAATTGAATGTTAATTTAGCATTTATACATACATATAAGTCGCTTTACAGCACTCCCTCGCGCTCTACGACTCCTAACCTCCACTGCTCTCTTCCAAACCACAAATCATGGGGGATTGAGCACCTTTCCGCTTCAATCCCTTCCCTCCAACCTTTCATTGGGCGCCCTCTGCGTCTTCTCCCAGGAGGAACCCAGTCAAGGACCTTCTTCGGCAACCTGTCTCCTGCCATTCTCTGGACATGACCATACCAAATAAGTTGTTTTGTCATAATGTCATGCACGATGCAGCAAATGAAATTAGCATTTATACTGTTAAAAAAATGTGCGACAAGTTTCTAATGATGACGTTACATTTAAAAAAATGCTAACTCAACATTAAATTTGTTCATTTAACCGTGAACGTAGTTAACGTAGCATTTTTTTAATTGTGGAATCAGCGTCTATAATTGTGAAGTAATGCAAGAAGCAAAATGGCGGATCTTCTGTCGTAGTAATTAAAAGTGCGTGAACTAAGTCGGTGTGGACTCCAACCCGATGGAGATTTTGCACGAAATAATTTTATTGTTTTATCTGACAACACTCAAGGAGATGAGATGAAGGTATTTGTCATACGCTTTTCTTTTATGACAAATTGTTGAAAAATAGATTTAATAGTGAAAAAATGTCCCGCCTTGTGGCGTCATCAGGCGGCATTTCCCAATTGAACCCATCTATATTAGCAGATTAGGTCTTTAGGTCACATCCCCTCTAATAACTGTCTATTTTACAAACCATGGATATTCTCTCGCTCAGTTAACTCGGTAGTTTCTCTTTTTAAACATGAAATTCGCCAAAATTCAGACCACTGCAAATTCTCCATTCGACGATAGATGTAATTATCATGGTCATTCCGATCACGCATTCCTTTTTTCCAATTAATTTTTTTTAAAATTTTTTTTATAAATAGTAAATAGTTTTTTGGGGGAGAGTTTACGTTCAAACTATTTGCAGCATTCAACGCTCGGAGCGAACGTCGAGGCTCGCGTCAAAGCGGGGACGAAGAGCAGAGCGGAGCCGTCAAAAAAGTCCAAAAATCCGCGGGGGATGAGTTACGAGCGGCTCTCGCGATTCGCCGATGACAAATCTGCCCGCGCCGCTCTCCGTGATATTTTTGATGGGAAACAAATGCCATTTAACGGCTCGTCCCCTGACTAATAAGAGTCATAACAGCAAAAAACCTCATCCCCGCTTTCGGACGAGGGGAGTTTTACCCCCCCCCCCTCCCCCCTGCCGGCACGACCCGCTCGACCGCACCCCCCGACCCCCGCCCCGACGCTTGCTCGTGAATTTAAATGATGAATCCACTGCAATAAAACCTTGGACCGCACCACGTCGCGTCGCAGCCCGCAATATTAACCACCGTCGTTTCCCCGGATTTCCGGGATTTTATTCAAATCATCCCCCTCCACCTCCCCCCCTCCCCCCTCCCCCTACCCCCTCTCCGATCCCTTAACGGCCGCACGTGAATCCTTCGAGCCCTCTGCCGTTCACGATTGTTTTCCCAACCGGTAGTGCGTGGCGAAATGCGTCAGTTCAGACGGGCGAGGCGGGGAAGTTATATAAATAAATGATAAAAATGAAAATCCGAACGAAAAGGGCGAAAATAAAATCAATCGTTGTGTCACACAATATGCGTTCCACCGATGACAATATTTTGATGAGGAATTAATGCGCCGCCTTTCCGTGTTTTCGGCCTGGACTGGCCTCTTTCGACGGATGCGAAGGATTTTGCGAATTGACAGAAGAGTGAACAGAAAATTGTAAAATAATAACATAGGGAATATAATAAGTATAAATATAAATAATACATGCATACATCGCTACAACAAGTCGCTACAAGTCGCTTTACAGCACTCCCTCGCGCTCTACGACTCCTAACCTCCACTGCTCTCTTTCAAACCACAAATCTTGGGGGATTGAGCACCTTAACATTTCCGCTTCAATCCCTTCCCTCCAACCTTTCATTGGGCGCCCTCTGCGTCTTCTCCCAGGAGGAACCCAGTCAAGGACCCCAGTCAAGGAAATATAAATAACAATATATAAAATAAATGATCAAAGTGCGGGTTCATAACCAGGAATCTGCCCTCCTAAGAACGTAAACAATGACTACTGCAGTTGTATACGAGTTTTCAGCGGCTGAGAAATCAGTGCAGGTTCATTTGAGGTGCGGAAACTGTGTTGGCCGCTTATAAATAAACAGAAGAATAAGAGCTATATTACATGTCATTTTTTCTCTATTATTTAAATAAAAGTAATCCATACAGAGTGCGCAAAAAGTAAATCGTAGCAGCAAGCTGAAAACCCTGACTCCGCGAGTTTAACTATAATCGCGCCAAGCAAGCAAAACACAGCGCGGTCGGCGCAAAACGAATATTAGCGCCTACAAGACTAGGGGAATACTTCACGCATTGCGCGTTTTCTACGGTGCGCGCTTCTATCATTGAAAATTTGTAATTTCTTTGTGTCGGACCTACCGCAGTGTGGAACCCCGAGCATGCGATCCTAGGTTCGAGAGATTGTAGAGATTTTGCACCTCTGAATGGTATCTTAGTTTATTGAGTCATTGATGTCGGCAGTCGTCCGTCTTTTTCTGATCGACCACCATTTCAACGAGAGCCTCTCTATAGCGGGGAGATCGGCCGGTCCCTTGAGTTTTCGTTAAAGAGAGAGATTACTGTAATTAAATTCAGTGTATAATACTGGAATTTTCATCATAGAGAATGAATTGTAGATAAGCTGCTCTATGTTTGGAAATTGGCCAATCAATCAATTCTATAGAAGGTTGCCTTCCGAATTGGTCCCAATGAGTAATGCACCAAATATCTCCTCGAGGAAAATTTGTGTTTGGGCGTTCTCAAAGCATATGACAGTAAAATCTGCATATCCTTTCCTAAAGGATTCGGGGAACCATTATTTTGCACTCCCTTAAACAAAACATGTTGAGAGGGATATAGTTCTTCGGCGAATATGGTGATTTTGACGGTGATAATTTCGTTGCTGCATCGTATCGATGGTGTAAAATGAGAGAGCACGAAGAGAGAGGATGTGAACGCAGAACATGAAAAGTCTAACGTGCCTTTTGGAAGTGCAATTTGCATGAAATCAAAGTTCAGCTCTCAGTTCGAGCTCTCGTTCTTCTGAGAACGACGAGAACATGATCCGAGCGTTTCAAATAATTCATCGTCGTTGTTTCAAATTTAACCGATGAGTCCTCGGCGGTACCTAAAGGAGCCATGACGTTCTAGATGTGGCGGATGTTCTGCTTCCACTTCTTATTGAAAATTAATTTTTAATTATTTGTTTATTAATTGGACTGCATTTTGCAATTTGGAACTATAAATTCTGGCTCTTCTGGAAAAAAACTTATGTGCATAGGGAAAATAACGGCATATACGTTGTTTTTAAACCGGTCTAGAATTTATAGTTCCAAATTGCAAAATGTAGTCCAATTATAGGATACTTTGGCCTTATTTCCTTCAAGAAGTTCTCACCATGGGGATTATTTTCAATAAAATGGATTTAAAGTGATTTGATGGACGCCATATTTTGTGTCAGAACGACATGCGATGTATTGCATTGCTTGGTTCCATTCTTTCAGCTACACGTCATTTTTCTCGAATTTTGAGATCGTAATTCTGTTGTCAAGAGACGAAAGAATTCACTTACCAATTTTGCCAAACAAATTCAACGTAATAAAGGTGTGGTTTCTTTAGAGGGAAAATATCGCATTTGAGTGCAGCTTCGATATCAGTATCGAATGCGATATTTTATCATCTATCGATATTTTTCCTCTAAAAAGACCACGCCTTTGTCAATTTGTGATTTGTGATCATTGTCGTCTTATTCTTCGTCCTCTTTCTTTGACAAGGTCATGAACCCTGTTGGCCCAGCCAATATCGTGCAAACATGTGTGCACAGACACAAGTGATACAATAACAAATTTGATAAAAATTGACACAGAATGGATACGCATTTACTAAAAATTGAACACAATGTATTAAAGAGTTTCTATTATCTTTATACGGGCAGTCATAATTTGAAAATGAGATTTAGCTCTCATTGCCCTCAAGTTTTTCTATTTCTCTAAAAATTTTGCATAACCGGAAACGTTCCTACCCGTCTCCTCCTCATTCCGAGGAAAAAACTGAATTTGCATGCCTCACACCCTCGCAACTTGCGCCTTGAAAAATCACTACAGACTACCCGCGTTATCTCAACCCGCTGCAATGCAAATTCGCCGCCCCTTCAATTTCATCTGCATTTTTATCCCCGCTGCTCATTTTTTTATATTCCTCCGCCGGCTCGTAAAAAGATACCCGCGCACTGGCCAACGCATCCGACTTCCGGCAAACGATTCTGGCTCAATGAACTGCGCCGAGGAATTCGGATACCGGAAATGGGAAACGCTCCCCCCTTTCAGCCGTGATAACTTCCCGCATTTTCACCAAATTTCCCTTTCTCTCGCACCGTCCTCGTCCCCGAGAGCGTTGTCGTGCCGAGGAAAAACGCCTTATAAACACTCGAATGTTGCCAAATTTCCCTGGATTAAACAAGAATTTTACAGGAATTCATTGCATATTTTTCCTTAAAATTTTCAGATATTTTGGATTAAATTGCGAACAAAATTGTCTGAAAAACTTGAAGAAAAATATTCACAATTTTTCTGTTAAATTCGTGTTTTGTTGAGGGAAATTTGGCACCGTCTGAAGGCTCTTACGGCGTTCTTTCTTGGCGCAGGAGAGCGGTGGCGCGTTTCCCGAGGGAGCTGGGCAGTCGATCACACCGCGAGACGAGCCGGGAGATTTCAGAGGCGTCTTGAGTTATTCACAAGACGAGGGTTCTGTATTCATGATATCCGCCAGTTGCCGGATCTGATGCACACCTGACGTGTGTCATGGCGCAGCGAAAGTGGGATTAAAAACCTCCCACGAAAGCGCCGTTCAGAGTGGAAGAAAATTTTGCTTCGATTGAAATGCCTCAAAATTCCTGTTTTTACTTTTATTAACTCCGAAGAAATCCAACCGATGTTTTTTCATACATTTGCAGAGGTCATTTCCGGACTTCAGCAGAATAAATAAACAAGAAATAGTTAGTTAGTTAGTTAGTTAGTTAGTTAGTTAGTTAGTTAGTTATTTAGTATATTTTAAGACATTCAGCGTCACAGGCTATAAACGTCTTTACAGAGAATTTTGAAAATGGAGTGTATACGAAAATTTAGATTTTTAAATTAAGAGAGGTGAAGAGTTTCAGAATTTTTGTAGTAATATTGGGTTCATCGCATGTAAGTGGGTTTGTATTTTTGTTGATTGTAGGGGAGTAGATCTATGATTGGAGATATCTGAGGGCAGAGCAGTCCATAAGAACGTGTTTGATGGTTAGAGGTGATAATTTACAGACGTGACAGATGGAGAAATACACACTAAAATGTGGCCCAAACTGTATGTAATAAAATGGTAAAAAAGTGCCGGGTCCATACTATATCGCGGGGAAAGCAAAGCCAAAATATTCCAAATGTTTAATTTAATTGAAATTTTCGGCCTTGCTTTCCGCCCAAAAGAGTGTGGACCTAGCACTACTTTACCGCCTTATTACAGAGTAAAGCTCCTTTAATTGGTCACTCGTCAATGAAAATAAAGAATTTTATGATGTAGGTTATTTTGTGGCTTTGAAGTTTCTGACAATAGGATATTAACTCCAATTGGTTGCATTTAGTACTCAATATATTCAGTACTCAACACAATTCAGTACTCAATATACTCAATATACTCGCTTTGCCTTGATAATGACCACAAGGGTCGAAAAGCTTCGGCAATGATTTAATAAAATAGTTTTCTCAAAATAACACCTTGGCTTTGTGGTTTTTCACATTCAAACCTGTTCAATCTTAACTGGTGTTACAGTGATTCTCATCACTATGTTCAAATATCAATATATTAAAGTTACACCGATGTTTCAAAGTTCAAAACCAATGATCTGAAGCTGCGTTTGAACAGAAATGGAGAGTCATGTTTTTACTAAGCACACTGTGCTAAATTTAATCACTAAACCAGACAAACATTAAACTAAGTATCGCTGAATTCGTTAGTGATGGACTCACATGAATTCGTGTAAATTTTTCAATGGTAAAAAAATTAGAGAAACTTTTTTTTCTCCATATGCTAAAATGTAAAATTGTTAGAGGGCCGCATCTGTACTCTTTTAAATGTCTGTAGGAAATACAGCAATGAATCTCTTCGATTTGGCAACAAAAGGTGTTTCCTATTCCGTTCACTCTTCACTCCACTGCCGCGTAACGCAAAAAAGACGTAAATGCAGTCTGGGATGAGCCTCGAAATCCATGAGAGCATACGCTAACCGTGGCTCATGCAGAAATGCACTTACGGGTTTTTTGCGTAACACGGCAGTCTACTTAGCCGTAATGTTCCTCTCCCATCCTCCTCGTAAGGGGTTTTATAAAAGCAAAGTTTCGATCAAGTTACAGAAGTCGAAAAATGTGATTTCAAGCTGAGGGAATTTAACACTATAAAGTTCGGGGGGAAAAATCAGTTCAATTTACATCAGATTTTTGAATGGTTAGAACATTACAGTAAGCTGTTTGATAAGACGAACTTTTTGTAAAATTTATCGTTTGGGCGGGACAGTGTTCTGCCCTTATCTGCCAACACATCGACGATGAATCTCCCAAACCACGTATCTCATTTGCGGTGTTTCAAAATCTCCGATCCCATTTTATCTTTTTAAAGGAGAACATTTCAACGATATCGCTAGAAATTTTCGCAGAATATTCTTCGCGTGGAGAGGTAAAATCACGAAAAGTTTTTTTCTTAAGAAAGTTTATTTTCGTAAGAAAGTTCATTTTTTTACGGAAGTTTTTTTTCCTTAACGTAGGTATTCCTTATATGCGTCGACAGTCTGCATCAAAGAGTTATTTTAAGCAACCGCATCACTCATTAATCTACGTTGCAACACTGTTCATTGGAGTTTGAAATGATTCAACTATTCATTTGGCCTCTGCGGCCACGCTAGGAAGTATCATTTTCTCAATGAGGGAGTTACTTATGCATCGACCCCAGCCCCAGAAATCTCAGAACAACCTACCTGCAGTTTCGGTCGATTTAATAAAAAACTGGTCGATCAATCAGTCCTTTTGAAGCAACTTAATCTTGAAAAACACTGCAAAAAACACAAAAGATCGAATAATGAAAACAACCAAGAAGTTTTGAAATAGTGACAATTTTATTTTTAAACGGGAAAAGGCGCAAAATGAGTCGATGATTCGCTGTTCTTGCAGGTCTTTTTGGTTAATCAGCGGGCTGATTGTTGGAATTAATAGACAAAGCTATAGACAAAGAAGACATACGGATTATGGATCAAACCAGCGAACCTATCGGTTGTAATGGGTGCTTCTTATAGACCAAAGGGGTAAATGATGGACTTAATATAGGGTCTCTATATATTGGGTTGGCGTTAGTAAGTCTATTACCAACCTCATTTGTCCATTACAAGCATCTGCTTTTACCAATAGCCCATATAGAAAAAAAACCCTAGCGTAACATTACTGTAACCTTGCCGTGGAAATGAGGTAAGGCTACCGGAAATGTTACCGCGGCAACGTTTCCGGCAATCCTGGATGCTTACGCGTCGGCAGCGTTGCCGTAACGGTACGGCACGAGATCGGCAACCTGACGGCAAGGTATTGGTAACCTTGCCGTTCGAGCAACCATTTCCTCGGCAACGTTGCCGACCCCTTTCCTAAGAAGTACACTGGAAAAAAAACCTTCTTAGACCAATGCAATGGTGCATTGACTTAAGAGTCCTGGTTGCTTAAAAGCGGCGACAAGAAACATGCTTCTTGGATCTAGCATCCGAAAGTTGTTGAACCAAGAAACCTGGTTTCTTAATTTAAAATTCCATCGTTCTTGGATCAAGATTTCTGTTTTCTTAGATCAGGATTTCCAAAAATTGATCAGGAGCGCACTCTACTTGTGAAGAGTACATGTTTTCTGTTCACACATCATCAACTATTTAGTGGTTTATTCAGTACATACAAGTATTACACAAGTTAATTAGAGAGACAAGGAGATATATATTAGACAATTTGACTTACCAATCGAGAGATGTTGCCGCGTAAAATCTCGAGCGGACCTGTGGAGATTCGAACCCACGGCACGCGGCGACTGGATTCACAGCCGAGCGCTCTACCAACTGAGCTATAGCTGCTGATGAAGAGTGAGGTCGAAATATCCCTACAAACCCTTCTAGGAGCGACTAGTAGTTATGCAGCTTGTTCTTCGTCCTTACTACTTCATTCAGAGCACTTAAACCTTTTCGAAACTAAAACTTTCTAAGTTTCATCCGTAAAGTTATTTTTCAGCCCTCGTATTTTGTCCTTTAAAATACCTAGAAAGTATGAATTATATAAAGCTACTGTACCGAGATTTCAACAGGTTCAATCCTGTCGCGTGACGTCACAGCATTATAGATGAAATTTCAGGTTTTAGGGGGTATTTATCGACGGATTTACTTGAAACTTCTGACCGGGGGTACTTTTCGACGGGAAACTCGAATTTTTGGTCAGATTTTCAAAATTTCAAAATCCAAGATGGCGGCCGTGGCCTAAAATGCTAAGTCGGCTCCTGTTCGCTCGATTTTCGTGAAACTCGGTTTCCGGGGGTACTTTTCGACGGGAAACTCGAATTTTTGGTCAGATTTTCAAAATTTCAAAATCCAAGATGGCGGCCGTGGCCTAAAATGCTAAGTCGGCTCCTGTTCGCTCGATTTTCGTGAAACTCGGTTACCGGGGGTACTTTTCGACGGGAAACTCGAATTTTTGGTCAGATTTTCAAAATTTCAAAATCCAAGATGGCAGCCGTGGCCTAAAATGCTAAGTCAGCTCCTGTTCGCTCGATTTTCGTGAAACTCGCTTTCCGGGGGTACTTTTCGACGGGAAACTCGAATTTTTGGTCAGATTTTCAAAATTTCAAAATCCAAGATGGCGGCCGTGGCCTAAAATGCTAAGTCAGCTCCTGTTCGCTCGATTTTCGTGAAACTCGGTATCCGTGGGTACTTTACGACGGGAAACTCGTATTTTTGGTCAGATTTTCAAAATTTCAAAATCCAAAATGGCGGCAGTGGCCTAAAATGCTAAGTCGCTCCTGTTCGCTCGATTTTCGTGAAACTCGGTATCCGGGGATACTTTTCGACGAGAAACTCGAATTTTTGGTCAGATTTTCAAAATTTCAAAATCCAAGATGGCGGCCGTGGCCTAAAATGTTAAGTCGGCTCCTGTTCGCTCGATTTTCGTGTAACTCGGTATCCGGGGGTATTTTTCAAAGGGGAACTCGAATTTTTGGTCAGATTTTCAAAATTTCAAAATCCAAGATGGCGGCCGTGGCCAAAGATAACATTTTCGCCACTATTCATCACTTCGTTCTCACAGTAATTCTTTAAATGTGGACTCATACATCTTAAGTTAAGAAAAGCTGAACTATTAAACCGAACCCTCCTCCCCTCCAAGTGATTATTTACGAAACGTAAAGGGTTGATTCAAGAAATCTGAAAGCTTGATTCAAGAAACCTGAAAACTTCATTCAAGAAACCTGAGGCTCTTGGAAGGAGTTAAGAGTTAATCTTGAGTTAGGTAAGATTCAGAACTCTTCTTTTAAGAAACCAAGTTTCTTGCATTTAGAGCCCGGGTGCTGGCATCTTAATCCAAGAGTCCGTTTTCTTAACTCAAGTGTCAAGTCTCTTGGTTCAATGCAAAATCCGCTTGGATCAAGAGAAAAATTTCCAAGAGTGCACAAAATCTTATTTTAAGATTTCATTTTTTTTCCAGTGGTTTCCGCATGAGTGCCACTTTAACTTTGAGGTAGCCTTGCCGCGAGTGCCATTATCGCGCCAATGACTTTAGCCGGTAACGTTGCGCGGACGTTTCCACGAAAATGCCGATGCATCGATTGCCCTTTGCCCCTGGCGCGTAAAGGTTGCCGTAACGTTAGATATAAAAGGGTTCTGAGAAACTTTGCCACGGTAACCTTACGTTAGCCTTGATTGGAGAAACACTTCAAAAGGGACTCCGCAGTAACTTTACCGTAACCTTTTGACGGAGAGCAAGACGGGAATGCTTACCGGTGAATCGTTGCAGAACCCTTTCTCCAGAAAGGCAGCGGCGAGCATTTAGCCGGTAACGTTGCGTCGACGTTTCCGAAGGATGTTCCATACAATGGTTGCCCTTTGCCCTTGGCGCGTCAAGGTTGCCGTAAGGTAAGGTAGCAAAGGGTTAGCGGAAACACTGTCATGGAACGCTTACATCAACGTTAAATTGGAAATGCTTGTAATAAGGTGTTCATGGTAAGGCTTCCATAACCCTATGACGGAAAGGTTTGCTAATTTAATTTCGCGGAAAGGTTACGGTAACGTTTCCTTAAAAGCTCTTCAGCAATTACTTCTGCGTCAAGGTTAAGGAAACCATTCTGTAAGCTTGTCGCGGAATGGTGGGTCTTCCACACATTTCGCGAGAACGTTGCGGAAAGGTTTCGTCAACCTATTTGCGGCAACGCTATCGCGGATGGTATGCGGCAAGGTTCATGACAACGTTGCCGTCAGGCTAGGTTCTATATGGGAGGATCCCTCCGAATCCCTTTTTTCTTCTTTGTCTATCAATTTCATTAATCGGCCCACTGGACTTCATTGGCGAAACCATGGCCCTTCAATTGATATGTGTTAACCCGAAAATAGTCAATACCACTTCGAACGTTATAACACCATATAAACCACCCTTTTCAACCTATAGGATCTCTCCATATCCTTTTTGTCCTCTTTGTTTATAGCGTTGTCTATCATTTTCAGTGATCAACCCGCGGGCCGAAAAGTAAATAACTCCAAGCAGCCCAAAGTAACGATGAACACTGGAAAAAAAAAACACATTGGATCTAGAGTCCAGACTCTTAAAAACATCGACAAGAAAAAATACTCTTGATTCAATCATACTTAAGCTTAAATCAAGAACCAAGCCTCTTAATTTGAGCGGATTTCCTTTTGATTTAAGCTTAAAACTGATTGAATCGAGAGTCCGTTTTCTTGTCAATGTTTTCAAGAGTCTGGACTCTAGATCCAATGTGTTTTTTTCCAGTAAACATTAGAGTACCTATATTGAGAGTGTATGGCCACTGGTGTTACCACCTCTGATTGGCTCAGCCATCTTAGGCTGAATGGAGCCCTTAGGACCCAAAAATGACGGACGCCATAAATTAATGTAATGCAAAATGACTCAACATGTAGTTTTCTTTGCTTAACGTAACGAGAAATTTACCCAAATGCACTATCGGAACTTCTTTACATATTTTTAAGGCTAATCGTGTGCAATTTTTGAGAAACATTATCTTAAATGTAGTAAGGTTGGCAGCAAGTGCGGTTGGTGATAAGCGTCAAAAGTTGGCAATGACCCCCCTCCCATCCACAAAAACCAAAACAAAGCACCGCCATTTTTGGGTCCTGAGCCTCCCCATGGGGCCCAGTGGCCATACTCTCTCAATATAGGTACTCTAGTAAACATGGAATTTTTTAACTGTGTGAGGAGCAAAACGCGCTTTGGAAAATTCGCAACATCGCGAAAACTAGACACGCGCTTTTTCATTTCGTGGTATTTCCATCAATACCCGAGTAAGATCTTCATTTCGCGGAGAACTTAATGCTATTCGCGTCTGACAACTCTCGCAACAGGTGGTATTTTTTCCGTGCACGGTGCACGCGAGCGCTGCTCTCCAAGTTTGACGCGCGAGGCTTGAGACGGAGCGACGGCTCGAGGCTCGACGTTCCCGGGCGTTTTTTCGCTCGGCGCGCGTCCGTCACGTCACGCCGCGTCGCGTTACGTCGTTTGTATGGCGAGCCGCAAGCCGGGAGCGTGACAGGGCTCTCCAAATGAAATATGGAAAGCAGCGGATGTGATGCGCATCGTCTCCTCGGCGAGAAGTCGACGGCGCGAAGAGCTCTCAGGATTTCCCATCAAGAAAAATCCGGAAACGCGGGAACAGTAAACCAGGAAAAAACAGAAATCCTACCCAGGGTTCTGAGATATTTCTGGAGGAAGAAATTACCCCTAGAGCACAGGAAAAAAAGTTAGTGGTTATACCCAAAAATTGTGGTACAACCCCAATTTGTTGGATGATATGGACATTTCCACGAGTAATTAATTTTGGTAGTAGGTACCGCAACTCAAGTTGGGGTGGTCCGCAACATTTGGGTTAGTAAACTAATTGATTGGGGTACTACTACAATTGATTGGGGTACTACCACAATTAATTGGAGCACTACCACAATTAATTGGGGTCATACTACCTCAGTGAATTGGAAATGTCCAAGTTGGGACTTAACCCGTAGCTCTTTTTTCCGTGAAATATAGAAGTACAATATTGTCCAGCTGATGCGCTTCCTCACTGAACATCAAGAGGAAGGAATCAAAAGGTTGAAATAGGTGAATATCAAAAAGTTTAAATGTACCAGAAATCGGTGTAAATAACTTTTTAACGATATAATTTGTGATGACTAGAGTTATAATAACTTGTAGAATCCTCGGTGTAATTTCTAAGAATTCGATAAGTTTTTAGAATTTATTAATGATCAGAGACTCCGCCATTAGCATCAAAATTGAGTTTAAAGAGAACAATCCTCATCATAAATATTACAGCAGACATTTTACGATAAGATATCGAAACACCCAAAGTTGAGAACCCTTTTGTTAAACTTGGAAAACATATCAAACCCCTTATTAAACCTTGTCAAACTTGAAAAGGAACCGCTCCTCGGCAAGTGAACAATTGTCTTGTGATTTTTCGCGGTTGAACTTGTTTCTCGACCCCCGACTTGGTTGACTCTTCGCTTGTTTGAAAGTTCACGGCTTAAGAAAGTTCATCGGAGCGCGGAGCTTATGCCCTTTTGTGTCCTCGAAGCTTCATTACGTATGGAACTCTACATTATGGTGGTTCCCTCATAACCGCGTGTGTGGATAATTACTGTCCAAACACTGTTCACCGATGGCGTGAATTAAAAACCTGAGGTAAATGGATTATTGGGGGAAAGGGAGCTAGGAGGCGATCGTTCTCTGAATTTTGGCCACTGCGCCTCCCTGTGGCAAAATTTAGGAGCTTCACTCGATACTTTTTAAGTCATCTCGCAAACCCTCTGAGGGTTTCTTCTGAACCTTTCTTTTCCCTTACCCTCATCGAAAGAGGGTCCAAATCCTGTACTCGGCAAAGTCAGTCTCTTGGCTAATACTACTCGCTATTGAATTTCTATGGTTAAAGTGCGAAACCATGTATCTACATTGCGGTGTTTCAAAATCTCTGCTCCTATTTCAGTTTTTCGAAGAGGAACGAGCTAACTTCATAGCATCGCAATTTATGCGAAATATTCGGTCGATAGAAAGGAAAAATCATGAAGTTTTCAGGAAATTAAGTTGAACAGTTTTCCAAAGAGAGTTAAAGCAGGGCAGGAAGTCTGCGACGTCGCAGACAGAGATACGTAGTTTCACACTTTTGCCATTGACTTCAACATTCCGATCTCTTTTTGAGATCGGTCTTTTGAACCCCTACGCTAACGATTAAAAATTTGTGGATTAAGTATTAAAGCCTATATCCTCTAAAATTGATTATTAGCGGATAAAAAAAGAAAGAAAAAGAAACGAAGCTTTTAATGGAGCACCGTGGGCTGATGATAGGAGCAACCCGGAAGTCATCGCTGCCGAACTGGACAACTAAACGGTCCAATATTCCTGGACGAGATTTAGATGACGGTTGAAGGGTTTGTTTTTTCAGGGATGGGGCAACGGTGGTTGAAGTAAGTGGCAGCGGAGTGGAGCGCAGTCAAAACTCAATAAGCCGTCGGGTGGTGGCAACGTCATGAAGTTGTTTGAAAATATCTGACTGATTAGCTTCCGGAACTCAGGCTCCATCTTCCACCACCGCCGACGCCGCCGCCGTGGCCACGTGTAGCGACAGACTCCTGCGTCCTCCATCATCCATCTTCACCGACAGACAGCGCTGTCGGCTTGTGCGTGCTGCGGATCGCGGATCGCGACTTCATCAACATAGATCACTTACAGACCCACACAGGGAAAGAATGGCCATAGTCGCCATAGACCGATCGCTATGGGCGATGAAATCGCTAGGGTCATCAACTTCTGGGAGATTATCCTCCATTTCGTCGCAATTTTATCTTTATAAAATCGCGTTCAATAGAATTGAAATTTCATATCCATTTATCACGATTTTTTTTTTCGATACAATTTCGATGGATGCATTCGCATTTGAAATGACAAAAGTTGCAACGAACTATACAAAAACTTCGAAATCATAAGTTGGTAACCGCTGGGGCGCCACAAGTTTGAATAATCGAGGCAAACTCACAATCAGTGCGGCCGGCGAGGGGCTGGCGCGCACGGCGCTAAACTCATAGTAGCGCCTTACAAGGCCGCAAGATACTTCATGCATTGCGTGTGCAGCACGGTGCGCCGTGCGCGCAACGCATAGTAGCGCGGTACGAGTCTGCAGGATACTTCATGCATTGCGCGTGTACCGCGGTGCGCGCTCAAGTCGTATTTTCTTGGTGTTGGACCTATCCCGGTGTACATACACAATTTCCGAACAGTGCCCACCGCGAGCTTGCAATCCTAGGATCACTGGATTGTAGAGATTTTGCAATCCTGTACGTTTTCCTGTGAAAATAAAATTTACAAATGGGAATGTTTAAAGTTGGAATGCTGTTACGTCCTATCGTCCGAAAACGCGGAACTTTGCTAATTTCTAGGGAGAAAATGTAGAAATTTGTTTAACACAAATATGGCAAAGTTTCCGGAGAGATATTCTTGTTATCACATTCACACAAAAAAGAACTCCGGGAATCTAACCCAACTTCGGTAATTTTTGCAAATATCAAAAAATTATGGTGGAGGAGGGGAGATTCCACCATGGCACCACGTCGCTTATAGCGCCCAGTATATTCATGTACAAAAGACCTCCAGAGAAGTTAATCCCAAAGGAAGTTTCAAGAGGCGTCTGTAAATTTCAGAATTTCATCGTTTATTCGCGAGTTAGTTTTCCATTTCTCGCGAGATTTGTATAGCACCCCTTGAACGCATTGGGGTAAATTGATTTATACGGAATAAATACAAATTCCAAAAGTAGATAAAAAAATTAATAGTAAAACAAGTTGGATTTTGCAATCGCTAGCGATGGCAATATTCGTCATGGGAACGTTAGCTTCTGGGATATGAAAATGTTAAGGTACAGTTCGTTTGTAGTATCTTCTGAATTGAAGGGGCTATGTAATTTTGTGTTGACATCTCTTTTTTAACATTTTTAATTATTTTCTTTGCATACAAGAAAGCTGTTATGTACCAATTATTTATTTTCGTTGGATTATTTATGGTTTTCGGAAGTTACCGCATTTAAGTTTCAGGTTCGCTTATTCGGCGTAAAGTATACAAAAGGTGTCCCAAAAGCACCGGGACTTGTTCTGTAACTTCGAAAGTAAGATGGATACAGACATGATCTTGATCTCATTTTAAAGATCAACTCAATACCTATCGATTAAAACCAAGATCAGCTCAATCGGATAAAAATTGACCAAGTTATGGCACTTTGAAATCAGCGAGGAAAGTTTACGCCTACGGTTTTTAAGGAAGATTCTTCATCGCCGTAAATCGAAAAGTCGGCCTATAAAGTGATGCTTATTGTGTTTTTTTCATTTTCGAGGTGTCATTTATCAACATTTTGTACCACCAAACACAACAGTTGACAGTGCGTATTATTGCAAAGTGCTAAAGGAGTTGAGAATGCACATTTCCCGGAAACGGTCGGACTTGAAAGCTTCGTGGATACTCCATCAAGACAAGCGCGGCCTCACACATCGAGCTTAACACGTGAATTTATGAGTAAAAATGGAGTTGAAACAATCCCTCATCCCCCTTACAGCCCTGACTTGGCTCCATGTGATTTTTGGATGTTTCCTACACTTAAAAAGGAGCTTCGTGGACGAAGATTCGAATCGAAGACCGAAATCCAGAATGCAATTCAAAACTTTTTCAACGCCATCCCAGAGGAAGAATTCAGGAAAACAATGTTGGATAAGTGGCAAGAGCGCATGAAAAAGTGCATCCGGTTTGATGGACGGTACTTTGAAAAGCAAAAGGAAGTTATGGAAGATTCGGAGGAAAGTGGATACGAATATTAACTTTTTGAATCCTGGTAAGCGAAAAATCTTCCTAAAAACCGTAGGGGTAAACTTTCCTCACTAATTTCAAATTGTCATAACTCGGTCAATTTTTATCCGATTGAGCTGATCTTGGTTTTAATCGATAGGTATTGAGTTGATCTTTAAAATGAGACCAAAATCATGTCTGTATCTATCTTACTTTTGAAGTTACAGAACCAGTCCCGGTACTTTTGGGACACCCTACGTATGATATTTTTACTCTACACATATGCCTGAATACGCATCATAAGGGACCTATGTGCTTCCTAAGTTGCCAAGTATTAATTATTGTTTGATGATTGGTCTAAAACATTCAATACAACCAGTAAAAATTAACTGTCCCCTGCGAGATTCGAACCCCCGCTCGCACAAAAAGTGACATTTACCCGACGTCAGAATGGTGTCTCTGCTGACTGAGCCATCTCGCCGTATGAGAGCGATGGGAGAAAATAGCACAGTTAAGTGATCTCGGACGCTGAGCGGGGCTTCACAAAAGACGACCTTGAGATTTCGGCAGTTCGGCCACTGGCGTCATAAGAGACATCGGATTAAAGCGCATTACTCTGTGAGACATTGTTTACCTATGCTGTCATATGTCACAAGGTTCATCTCAGTATGGATTTGCGATCGCGGCAGTAAGCTGAGGCAATATTTCTGTATTCATGGATTAAATCCATCAATCGAGTTCTGATTTTGGCTCATATATCCGTAACGGGTCCTCCAGAGCAATTTTCCACCTTGTACGATGGTTATTATTTCTTTATATCTATGTTTAAAATTTGAGGTGGGATAATGGCGGCTTCTCAAGAACACCGAGGTAGGCGATCTTTTGCACCAACGAACAGAAAACTGATGGCGAAAAATAACCAATCAGAACCTCCCAAAAAAAAGAATTTGCCTAAAAACGGAACTTCGTGGTTCTGCGCAGATTTACCAGTCAGACACGACATCTTAAGGTGGAAAAAAACTCGCTGAAAGCGAATTTTAGCAATCAACACAACTTGACGTAGAGACATGATTGGCTAAAAAATACAACGGTTTTTGATACATCGGAAAATCAACCAAAAATCGGAGACTGGGCGAAACGCTCAAGGTCGCAGAGGTATAGGGACTCCCATAGCGAAAGCAACGGAACGATTCTAATATCATGGGGAACTCCGTTCCCATGACAAAATGAGGGAAAGAGTCCTTAAATATTGACTGGGTCGTGGACAACTTGGTCGGAATCCGAGTTGGCGCATAATCCATCTTCCAAGTCATTTACGAGTCGACGAAACTTGAAACGGTTCCGGCGCCCGTCGTGTGCGTTGGAGCCATAATGCTCAAGTTGCCAAATTCCACCAAAAAGCTTATCAATTTTCTAATACCGAAAGTTAAACTTGATGATGCAGATTCAAAAAATCTTCCTGATAGGACCCACATTGTTTCAGATTTTGTAGTCATTCATACATGTAACTTTAAGAGAGGATTGAGTCAACATACACGTAAAAAGAAGTATGGTTATTTTGACTCCTGGGACCTTAAAACGTCTAGAAATGATGAAATTTCAACTTTTTTTTTTCTTGGAGGATGACAATACTTCCTCTCTACTCTAGGGGAGCGAGAAAGTAAAAATTGGTCAAGAATGCGAGAGCAGATTTATCTACTATCCACGCGTATTTTCATTTAGGCTTTAAACTAAGCGGCTTAATGGAATTAGCCTTAGAATTTAAACACAGCATTTTAGAATTGTAAGGTAGGAAAGCCCAATAAATATTACAATCATACTTTAGTCAAAATTTAAACAAAAAATAAGAGCCGAAACCTACTTTAATTAACAAAACATTTAAAAACAAATCATGAATAGCCTAGTTGAAGTAAAGTGGTCTCATGTTGAAATTCGAACTTAGATCATTTACTTTCCTACCTGTATATTCATGACCTACTATCATTTCTTGAGGAGTCGTGACCGTTTTAAATGAATTAGAACAACAGTATCATTTTTTCGATTTGATATTTTATGAAGTCCTAATCGGTTATTTTTGTGATCTAGTCATAGAATCGTATTTTAATGGTTAAAATATACAGAGCAGCATAAAAATACTATGACTTGCCTAAAATTAAAGTTCCTAAATTCAAGGCTCAATTGTTGCATGTCACAAGTCAAATTGAAAGTATCCTCTTTAATATATTTCACCCGGAACCAGATTCTAGCCCGACTTAGGAGTTAGTGACGTCCAGCTATTGCTACTTTTTTTAATCGATTGGAAGTGGTGTCGACAATTTTCGGGTTAACATATTTCGATCGAAGGGCCATGGTTTAGCCAATGAGGTCCAGTGGCCCGATTATTGAAATTGATAGACAAAGCTGTAGGCAAAGAAGACGAAAGAGAGATGGAGGGATCCTATTGGTGGAGGCGAGTGGTTGCAATGGACAAAGGAGGTAGACTAACTAACGGTAACCCACGAGAGACCCCATAGTAAGTCCATCATTCACCATCTTGGTCTATAAGAACCACCCATTTCAACCGATAGGATCGCTCCATACTCCCTATGTCTTCTTTGTCTATCGCTTTGTCTATTAATTTCAACAATCAGCCCGCAGCAGGTCGATTGTTGAATCGTTATCGAACTACCTCGATCGATAATCTCCTATTTTCGCAATGCTATATATCGATTAAATTCATTCGATAACGATTCAACAATCGACCCTCTGGAACGGCAACTGCGGGTGGGACATAATCTTCGAGCACACAATAGTAGTCGAATAAAAGGGTGGGGATGAGGTGAGGCGCCGTCCCGAAGTCGGGCCGGCAGCCAACCCGACGCGAGTGTGTTGCTTTTTGCGCAGCGTCGATATCAACGGCGCCGTGCCGCAACCACTCTCCCTTCGGGCCTCGCTGGCGCCAACCTGCCCCGGAGAACTTGGTCAAGTTCATATCGGCGACCTTTCTGCCCCGCGTCTCCCCCCGTTTATCCCAGTGCTCGCCCCCCCCCCCCCCCACTCCCGGCTGCTCGAAATCCCATTCATGGAGCATTTATAACATCCGATAGCGCATCGTTTGTTCTCAGCAGGGGTTCCCAGTGCTGAAATAATGAAGTCAATGGCTGTTGCGAGTTGAAATCTCCATGTTACAATCTGGAAAAGTTGTAGCGTTTACGCTAGTCTATGTTCGGAGATAAATATAAAATTTCGACGCAAAGACACTGATTGAATAATTGAGGCGTTTTGTTCAGGCGTTGTGGCCTGGTTACACGATCAAATTTCCGTCAAACTCCGATCAAAATGATGACCAAGATGGCGGTCGAGAGTTATCTAGATTGATGAGTAAAATTAATTAAAACAGCGTGTTGATTGAAATAAGCATGAATAAGCTGAATAAGCATGAAATAAGCACGGTTGTGTGGAAATCAGATGGAGGATGAGCCCCACAGCTCCATCATCTACCATCAAATTTTTGCAGGCCGCAGAAATTTGATGGTAGATGGTGCGCACCAGTCACCATTTGATCGGAAAATGATGGAAATTCAAGCGTGTAACCAGCACATTAAGGCAGTTATTGGTAACGAACTCATGGTAGAGTAAGATTACGGAACCATTTTTGGAATGCAACAAAGTTTTCTGGAACACAAAAGTAGGAACGGATTATAATGCAAAAACCATTTTGTTAGTTTTTGACTTCGAGTAAATGTTATATACGGGCATGGTTATTTTTAAAAATGTCTATGAATGTAAATTTCAAGAGAGTAAGCTTTCTTCAGTAAAAATGTAAGAGGGAGTCACACGCTAATTCATCATGCGAGATGCATTGATACAACTATTTTATATTCTGAACAGCTCAAATTGCATAACTCAAAATTAGACCGAAAGGAGATTTGTGTTCTTCAGTCAGATTTGCTTCCGCTTAAAATCTAACAAAATGAAACATTTCGATGAAATTTAGTGGATTCTGAAGTGTAAAAATTCTCTTAAATTTTCTCTATAAATTTGAAATTGACGTTGGAAAAAATCCAGTAGAGAAGGGAATGTTTTTTTAATCATATTCATTTGCCGAAATTTTCTACCTTCTAATGATTGATCTGAGCGATTCCATTCCGTTGATTTGAGTTTTTTGTAAACAAGAAGCTAAAATTGACTGCCTTCTATAATATGCGTGAACTATAAATGATTATTCCCAGCTAAAATGCTTAACATGGAAATTTCAAATGTTTCACGTGTTTTTTTTTTGGGGGGGGGGGGGGATTTTAACGTACAAGTATTTTCTTGTAGTGCTATCATGCGTGTAATGTTTGGTAGGATGAATAGTTTATTGCCATGTTTTGAAAAAGAAACGTGAAAATTCAGTGTTCTTCACCAAATAATGAGTGATGAGGGATTTTTTCCCCCATTGTGAGACTGTTCATAATTTCAAGTTCCTCAAGGGTACTAAAGAAGGGAGGGTTTTGCGTCAAAAAGGGTTTGACTCATTTTCAATCCTGTAGTCATCAATTTTTCACTCCACTATTTCTATTATGTAAAAATATATTCAAAAGAGTTGAGATCCAATCCATATTCCTCGATCTCACGACAATCGAACACTTTCATTTTCCTAAAAGATCAAATTTTTCGGGGCTCACGATCCTTTGACTCTCTGCTTTATTCCTACAATTCGTTATTTGGAATCCTCGTTCTTATGACATAGTAGAGATGAATTTCTTTGGAACTAATCATGGACGGCAGTAACCACCTCTGGACAAAGTCTATAAACACGGCAACAATTGAAGCGGCATGAAGAAAGGTGGAAGTCAACTATAGACACACAGTTGGCAAAATTAACCCTCATATGTTCCAAGTCGGGTCACATTGACCCGAGGCTTGCTAAAAACACGTGCATGTGATTGTATCAGGTCGGTACATAAGAGCTTTAGTGATATAGGTCAACAAATACATCTTAAAAAGAGAATCAGATATCAAATTGAAAAAAAGAATGAAAAATTCGAGTGTCTACACAGCCGAAAGTAAAAGTGACTTATTTTGACCTAAACTTTTCTCCCAAATCCAAGCGACACCCCAGTGACAGCATAGAGCTGAGCATTGCGACTGAACGCCTCGCGCCAAAGCGCCTTCAATTTTGCAGACGCAACACGGACATCCATCGAGTACGAATAGTTGTATCTCTGCGCCGTCATCAACGCGCGTCCTTTTCCTTGCTCTATTCCCACACTATGGTTCCGTTTGTCTTACTTGCAGTCGTGCTTTAAGGGCTACGTGAGCAATACAGCCAAACAGGGACAGACGTTATCACGCCTCGTTTTTTAACTTTCCTCCCAATTTGAGCGATGCCCCAATGGCAGCATAAAACGGAACATTGCGAGTTCACGCCTCACGCCATCTTCCCTTCAATTTTAAATATTGTGAGAATTGGGTGGATTCTCTTGATGAAAATTATTGCAATTTTCAGAACAAATTTTTTAGACATTTCTATTACAATATTTTTAAACATATTCATGGTAATATTTGCACACAAATAAAACAATAATCTCTTTATTTATAATTTCAATACGAATTGAAACATGAAATAGTGTCAAACATTAAGTTGTACATAGTAATCAAAATCAGCTAAGTACATTACAATCGCATTATGATAGAATATAATTTAAACATTGGAAATCATGTTTTTAAAATATGTTTAGTCTTTTTAACGGTGTATTGAATTTTTATGTCAGTAATACGAGGGTCATCCAAAAAGTAAGTTTCCCTACCTTGTATCTTCCAAACGAAAAGAGATTAATCAAATCGGTAAAAAGGCACATATTAGGCATACTCTAAGCTTTAAAACAAGCTCAAGTTTTTGAAAATCGGTCAAGGAGTTCGCGAGTAAACTTAATTTTACTGAGACAACCTCCTGTCGCCGCGTGCCCACCTCCGGGGTCAGGATGCGCGGAGAGTCAATTATAGAAGACTCGGGTTATCGCCTCTATACATCACATCAACAAGAAATGTTAAAGTTTTCATTGAGTAACTACCTTACTAGTAGTTAGTAGTAGTTACCTTACTTTTTGACGTAGTCTCCACATCTTCTTTGACATTTTTGGTATCATTACAGCAGCTTCTTGACGCCCTCCGCGTAGAAGATCTCGTCTTGGCTCCGAAACTAGTCATTGACAGCGATCTGCAGTCTGCACTCCCAAATCAGTTGCTTTGCGTAGGGAAATTTTCCCCCAATCCTTCAAACTTTCGTACTTTAGCTTCATGTGACTTTCATTTGTTCCCGAGCGGAAAAACTTCCACGATGGAAGCGATTTTCAACCGATTCAGAGGTACAGATCGCTGTCAATGACTGGTTTCAGAGTCAAGGCGAAAGCTTCTACGCGGAAGGCATGAAGAAGCTGCTGTAATGATACCAAAAATGTCAAAGAAGATGTGGAGACTATGTCAAAGAGTAAGGTAAGGCCTACTCAATGAAAACATTAAAATTTCTTGTTGATGTGATGTGTAGAGGCGATAACCCGAGTCTTCTATAATCGACTCTCCGCGCATCCTGACCCCGGAGGTGGGCACGCGGCGACAGGAGGTTGTCTCAGTAAAATTAAGTTTACTCGCGAACCCCTTGACCGATTTTCAAAAACTTGAGCTTGTTTTAAAGCTTAGAGTATACCTTATATGTGCCTTTTTACCGATTTGATTAATCTCTTTTCGTTCGGAAGATACAAGGTAGGGAAACTTACTTTTTGGATGACCCTCGTATTTCGAAAATGACTCTAAATTCAACAATTTAAAGTTGCTTAAAATTGTCTTGGCAATTTTGAGACAATTCTAAAAAAAAAGTTGTTGAAAATATTTTAGCGTAACAGCAACCTCACAATTTTTTTTATTTTTTTATTTTTTTTTTAGTTTCAAAAGTGATACAACCACCTATGACGGTGTTAATTATCTTGGTTTTACAAATATAATAAACTTACAAACTACCTAACGTCTAATTTTCTTTTTTAGCTTGCCATATATAACCCATTCTCACACATCACCCAGACTACATGTATACTACTTAAAAATACATAGATAAAAATAAAAGTAAGAATAGGGGGAACCTAGTGCAGGATCTTGCATGATCTTACCATGGCTTATATTTACAAAATTAGTCTAATTTATTGTCTTTCCTTTTAATGTACTAGTTAACTGTCATTTAAATGCTTATTTAATCAACCATCTTTGCCTGTTCATTAAGCTTACAGTTTAGAGATTTAGAAATTAATCAAACGAAACACCAAAATTGTTACTTCCTTCCTGCATTAGGTTCTAACAAAATTTTGAAAACGTTTTTAAACCAAAGTTCTGACATATATTCAAATCACCCCCAGAATGATTTTGGTTTTGAGAGGCTTCCCATCGCGTGTTTCCACCGAAGAAGGATTACCAAGTTTAATCCGACCGGCGAAATATGAGGCGAAGAAGCGGGGCTCGAACGCGACTAAGATCCACGCGATACGCGGGCTGTACCATGGGAACCCCCTAAATCGTGGGAGCCGGATAACCCGGATTCCGAAATGGGCGCCGATCCCCGAGTGCCGAGTTGTGGGACCTAGTTTTTTGATCCCGCCTCGTTCTCGCGGCGGCGAAGGCGGAGGCTGATGAGCTCCGCGCCGCCAACGAGACGCCACCGAGATGACGTCAGCTTGGCCCCAACCACCAGAACTATCTGGACCGGCCCGTTGGAAATGTAGCTGGAGCCCCACTTCGGCAGATTTCGTTTTCTTTCCCGTTCGCGGTCGTTTCGCCAACTGTGTCACGGAGTCAAGGAACTCGTGGGCGGGACTCGCCCCCGCACAGGATCTACTACAGGCGGATTTTTGCGATCGGATATGATGGACTTTTTGAATTGGGTGAACGCTCTGTGATGCCGATCTAATGGTGAATCTTTCAACCGGTCAGAGTCGAATATGTGACGCCGATACTTATGGTGAATCTTTCAATGGAGATGTTGCATGTGTGAGGAATTTGCGATTTGACTATTGATTCTTACGTAAAAGTTCGCGAGAAACACGATAGTGCGACTGTTTTCTCTGAAATCAACTTCCAAGCTCAAAAAAAGCTCTCAAGTTGAGGCCAAAATGGAGGGGATATCCCACGCTATCCTGAGAGTCCACCTCTACATCAAGACAAACTCTCCATGCAAAGATTGGAAGCAAATACATTGACAGGGCTGCCACTTTATTTGGGGACTCTGAAACTGAAAAAACGGCAACCCTGCTAATGTATTTGCTCCCTATCTTTGCATGGAGAGTTTGCCTTGATGTAGAGGTGGACTCTCAGGGTAGCGTGGAATATCCCCTCCATTTTGGCCTCAACTTGAGAGCTTTTCTTGAGCTTGGGAGTTGATTTCAGAGAAATTCATTGGCACCATCGTGTTTCTCGCGAACTTTTACATAAGAATCAACAATTAAATCGCAAATTCCTTATACATGCAACATCTCCATTGGGTGAACGCTGTGTGATGCCGATCTAATGGTGAATCTTTCAACCGGTCAGAGTCGAATATGTGACGCCGATATTCATGATGAATCTTTGAATTGCCGATTTCACGCGCTGAAAATGGGAGCTGAAAATAGAGGTCACCGATGCACCGTTGAGTGGTGCCCTGAAAAGCGGGCCACAACTCGCAATTTTCAGCAATTGATGAGATCGGGGCTATTCAGCCATCATTCCACTTTTCTTCATGAAAGGGCGGCCCGCGTTTTAAAGTTACTCGTAGTATTGTAAAAAGTTGTAAATTTGTACAAATTTGTAATATTTTGTGTAAAAAGTAAACAATTACTTTAAGTGAGTTTCGAAGGTCAACATTCAACAGCAACACCGATGACCCATTTTCAGCGTGTGAAGTCGGCAAATCAATCAGAGTCGAGAATATGCGATGCTGACCTCTTCAGTAAATGTTTCGGCCTTGTCCACACGAGCGCGGTTCGAGGAACTTCGGGCGAACGAGTTCCAGGAACTTGTTATGACTTACCTATAACTTGATCCTGGAGCTTCCAGTTCGTGGAACTATTTCGTTCGAACTGCACTCGTTAGGACAAGGCCATCAACCAATCAGACTTTAGAATTGATCAAGCATTGCACTTCAGAAGAAAATGGAAAAAGAGGGTAGGTAGTGCAGTTCGCTGATAATGGGAGAGTTTTTATTTCAATTAAGGAGTTAGGTTGGATCTAAGGCCAACCACTGAAAATGCAAAATATTGGCCCTGATGGTTTATTTTTTCTTTCATGATTGTAAAAAAGCCTGATTTTAGGAGTATTTTATATGTAATCTCTTTTAAATTGGTGCATTATGTGCAATGAGTCGAATGTTTTTATTAACTTTTTCACTAGGCTGGCTTATAAATATTTTTCGTATGTATGAATAAGCCGCTTTTACGGCGCGCTAGAGCGCTCTGCGACGCCTACCCACCACAGGAATCTGTCATGGATAGAATCAATATTTTTCGTCAATGGAAAAAAAAATGTTGGAAAAAAAAACAACAACTCCTGATACCACAGAATGGCGACACAAGACCACCTGTGGTGTGATGTCACCATGAAGTACAATACTCGTCACTCGACTTTCATAAAAAGAGAATACTTGTTTAAGAAAAAAATGTGATGAAGAAACTCCTCTTGGAAAGGAGAAAGAGGAATCAGTGATTGCCCGAGTATAGTTCCATGAAATGAAATTTCAACGTCACAAGGTGTACTATAATGACGTGCTCCACTCATGAGGGAGCATGAAACAAACCGGAAACAACGAACCAATTAATATTCACAACATTTAGATTTTTATAGATCAGCAACCTTTTTATGGTGTTATCTGTACGAGGATGGTTCTTTTCTATGTTTCTGCCAAGATCGCACATACATATTTGTCTGTGATTTGAAAACGCTGAACGAATATAATTGTTCCGGGAACGACCAAGTTTCTCGAAGTTCAACGAAGGCTCCGGGACCATCCGCAGTGACCCTGGTGTGACGTCAGCAAGACGACGTCAGTCCAAAGCGCTGAGGAGGGAAGGTAGCGGTCTAATTATGAATACCTGTTGAATATACCCGCATTAATATTGAATCAAAACAGGCTTGGGCTCGGGTGCTCCACAGAACCCGCTTCCCTGGCCGCTCAGCAAAAGCCGAAGAGCTTGCAACGGCTGACGTCAATACCGGGATATAAAGGAATCCTGTTTGTTAAGGGGAACTTTTTGATAAGCCCCGGGGTGGTCGATGTATCCTCATGTGCTTAAAGACTCATCTCAAAATGAATGTATCTCCTTTTAACAAATATGAGTTCAAAGGCTGTCCGTGGGATTTTAGCATGCCCGGCTTTTTGTATCGAACACGCGCCAGGCTCAAAATGAAACATCCGAATTTCAGCGCGGAACCCACAAGTCACAAGAGGCTTTTCATGTCGATCAATATCCTACACATGGCATCCTTACCTATAGTATAGTGATATATTTGATATTAATTTTGACTAAATTGCGGCAACAGTCTATGTTTTCGGGATGCTTCCATTAGATTTGAAAATATTGAAGAATTTTTTTTAGTAGACTTTGTCATCATAACACTAACACCTCCTAAAAATGACCATTTTTAGGAGGTGTCATTTTTATATAATATAATATATATAATATAATAATATATATATAATAATAATATATAATATAATAATATATATCATTTTTATAAAATATAGCTGCTTTAAAATCAAATGTTACTTCTTTTTTGTAATCTTTCTCTACGTCAAAATACCTAAACATTTTGCTTTGCCTTTGTAATTTTTTATAATTATTGACATTTTCTGTGATTATATTATTTATTTTTTGAGAATTATTCTGACAAACGAATGTTTCGGATAAATCTGTTCGTTTCATTTTGAGAAGTTTACCTCATGGCCAACATTTGGCTGCTTCTGACTTTTCAGCCCAAAAGTCAAGCCTAATTTTTACTCTTTGCTTTATTCCTACAATTCGTTAGTTGGAAAATCAAAAAGTCAATCCTTGTTCTTATGACATAGAGATGAATTTCTTTGGAACTAATCATGGACGGCAGTAACCACCTCTGGACAAAGTCTATAAACACGGCAACATTTGAAGTGGCATGAAGAAAGGTGGCAGTCAACTATAGACACACAGTTGGTAAAATTAACCCTCATATGTTCCAAGTCGGGTCACATTGACCCGAGGCTTGCTAAAAACACGTGCCTGTGATTGTATCAGGTCGGTGCATAGCAGCTTTAGATATAGGTCTACCTACAAATACATCTTAAAAAGAGAATCAGATATCAAATTAAAAAAAAGAATGAAAAATTCGAGTGTCAACACAGCCGAAAATAAAAGAGACTTATTTTGACCTAAACTTTTCTCCCAAATCAAAGCGACACCCCTGTGACAGCATAGAGCTGAGCATTGCATTGCGACTGCACGCCTCGCGCCAAAGCGCCTTCAATTTTGCAGACGCAACACGGACATCCGTCAAGCACGAATAGTTGTATCTCTGCGCCGTCATCAACGCGCGTCCTTTTCCTTGCTCTATTCCCACACTATGGTAAATCTTACTTTTTCGGATAAATCTGTTTGTTTCCTTTTGAGAAGTTAACCTCATGGCCATCATTTGGCTGCTTTTGACTTTTCAGCCCAAAAGTCAAGTCTAATTTTTACATATGATTCAAATGTTAATTGTTTTAAAATATTGACTCCCTCAAATTTGTACAATGCTGAAAAAGTAAAGAACGCTGAGATTAGAAGGTGCAGATTGCCGCAATTAATCATGCTAATGCTTAAAAGGCTTCCTCGCGTAAAGGGAAACAGTGGCGTGGCGTGAATTGCGATACATCGATTGGTATGCCATTTAAACCTATGGTAAAGAATCTATTATTAAGGTGTTCGCTGCGAACACCCTATTTATCGATCCTTTTCCATAGGTTTAAATGGCATAACAATCGATATATCGTAATTCACGCCACGAAGGGAAAATAAATTGAAGACTTAACAGTGCAATTCTCCTACTGTCAGGTAGATATAATTGTCGTTCAAACTTTAAAACTCCAAAGCTTGTCATGAAAACTCGAGGAATTGCAAAGTCTTTGCTGGAATCGCGCGTCCCGCGATTTTCCCGTTTCGTTTTATCTACGAAAAAGCTTTTTTTGCCGTTCATCATAAAGCCCAGGATAAGGCTAGCCAGGGGAGGCCGGGGGGGATAGGCCAGGGGAAGGTAGCTTTTTCCTCAGCCCGAACTTAAGGCTATGCTGCCAATTTCCTGCAGAAAAAGTGTTTGTGGGCTTCATGAATCCTCAGTTGAAAAATGACAAATAAATGTATATTTTTTTACCTCTTGATGCAAGGATAGGTTTTTAGAAAGTTGAATGATATATATCTTTCATTTTCACTTCCAATAATTTGTATTCGTAATCAAAACACATGAACACTACACTCAAAAAAGGTATGACTCTGAGACCCATAAAAAATGGCTCGGAGATCCATAATTTCTAACCAAAGTGACTTACCGTCCACAGTATGGCTTTCTGAGCCATACTTTATTGGTCGTGAACCTATAAGCATGGCTCCACGAACTATATTTTACGGCTCCATGATCCATAACTCGGCCGGTAAGTCACTCTTCCCATACTTGTTTTTTGAGTGTAGCGGCCTGTTGCCCCTTTTAGGTCGTCAACTACTAAAAGACAATTCTCTTTAATACTCGTGGAACAACTATCCCCAAAGTAATTTATGGGTTAATTACTTAAAACTCATGAACCGCGGTCCGCCCTCAATGTTTTGGTACATGTCTTTATTTTTTATTTTTCCTTGTATCTACTTGGGAAAATACCTAAAACCTTAAATAAATTTTAACTAAACCGAGAACTATATTCACCACTAATTCCTCATCATGTTTGGTGTAAAGAAAGAATAATGGTGGAAACGTGTAGGAAATGCACCAATCCAAGAACGAAGATATCATGTGAACTACAAAAATTCAAATCTGCAAAAAATGTTCGCTTCCCATGCATCTTTGTAAATTGTTTTCTCATGGTTAAATTGATTTTGTTGAATCTTTATTTTGGTATAAGACTTTCAAAATTAAAGATGTCTTATTTCTCAAGAGAGCAATTTTTCAATATTGAAGATAGAAATCTTGAGACGACTCAACATTCTCTCACAAATCCTTCATTTGCAAAAAAAAAAAAAAAAAAAAAAAAAAAAAGATAAAGAAAAAATACTTCAAATTCAAGCAAAATCTTTAACAACTCAATATATAACTTATTGTAAGCGTTAATCATACTTTTTCTGTTGCCTTATATTAATTTATTATTTTTTTTTTTTAAAAAAATCAGAGTGATTTCCATGTGCATAGTATTTGCAGCCACACATTTTAAAACTCACATAAAATCCTCAGAAATTCTTGAACTTCGAAACTTCATCAAAATTTCCCTTTGATTATGAAGAATCTATAGATACCTAAAAATTTCAAATTAAAATTGTTGCTTGGTTTTCACTCACAAAACACATAAATCATGAGAAGAAATTAGGTAACGCCGGATGTAGTTAGGTTAAATTTGGTTAAATCTGTCCAATTGTCAATCGTTCTTAACAATAAAACATCAACAGAACCACGTCTTGTCTGGAGGTGTCCGAACTCTGCCGTGCTAAGGAAGAACGCCGTTTGAGCCTTCAGACATTGCTGAGTTCCCTTCGGGAAAAACCGAATTTACTGGGAAAATCTTGAATATTTATTTCCAAAATTTTCAGACAATTGTGTACGCAATTTAATCTCAAATATCTGAAAATGTCAAAGAAAAATGTGCATGCATGTCGTCGAAAATACAAGTTTTATTAAGGGAATAATATTTTTATCTCAATGAAAACACACCATATCGACGGTGAAACTACCAAACCACGTATCTCGGTTTGCGACGTCGCAGACTTCCTGTCATACTTTATTTCTTAAATAAAAAACTACTTAACGTCCAGTCTTGAAAATTTCCGTGATTTTTCCTCTTCGTGCGGAGAAAATTCTGTGAAAATTTCAAGGAATGATATTGATTTGGTTTACTTCAAAAAAATAAAATGTGAGCGGATATTTTTAAACACCGCAAACGAGATACGTGGTTTGGTAGTTTCACCGTCGATATGCTCGTCTCGATTGACAACTCTGGCACTTTAAATTTTTCGGTGAAAAACTTACTTCAGCCGAAAATATTGGTTCCTAAACTGACAACAGAACGTAAAACTAAATTTCTACGTGAGCCAAGGAAAGCATAGACTCATATGCATATCAAGGTTTACCTCAAAGTCTCAATACGCGCACTCTGCCATGCTCAGGAAGAAAGCCGTATGAGCCTTCAGACGTTGCCAATTTTCCTCCGATAAAAACCGAATTCACTGGGAAAAATTGCAAATATTATTTCCCAAAATTTTCAGACAATTGTGTACGCAATTTAATCCAAAATATCTGAAAATTTCAAAGAAAAATGCGCATGCATTGTCGTCGAAAATACAAGTTTTATGAAGGGAAACCTGGCAACTCTCGAATGTTCATACGGCGTTTTTCCTAAGCACGGCAGGACTGTACCCACAGTTCAGTGCCACTTGACTGGGTCATTTTCCCCTTTGGCCGACGCCGCGAGCCAATTCCAAGCAAGCGCCGGGGAAAAGGCCATAATTAAAAATACTGACAGTCACAGCTGCCAGGTTTAAGTAACACGATAAAGCGACTCCATTTTACATCGCTGCGAGCGGGAAAATCCCTCAATTCTCCCGCACTCACAATCAAGCAACCTCGCCGATAGTGTCGTCGAAGTTTTACGTGGGGTCATTTCCCATCAAGATCCCCGCGAAGGGATTCGAGGAACGGGAGGGGGGGATTAATCGGGGATGGGGCGGGGGCGGAGAAAGCAAACCAATAAGACTTGTTTATTGCCCCTTCCTGCCGCCCCTTCCAAGTATATATCTATATACCACTATGAGCAATTTGTGCCCCAATCCACCGTGCTATAGAATTACAAGTTCGTTAGCAGGGATGTTTTATCACGTTTTTATTGGCTGTCCCGGGTCTCCCGGTCACGGTAACTTTGGAGAGCACCTCACCGTACAGAGGTTCAACTTGTAACAAAATAAATCATCGATTGTAATGCAAGTCGTAAATATCTTTTCTCAATTATTTTAATGGAATGACTTTCTTTTGCTTCAACGAAACTAGTAGAATTGGACCGTAAAATGAATCGGAGGGTAGAGTGTGGGGAATGCTCGAGAAAAGTCCCAAGCAAGGGGTTTCTGTACTAGCTCAGGCTGTGGCTTCATTTTGGAGAAATTTCAGCTATAAGTGATTTTTCAGTATTAAATTTTTCAGTGGCTATACGAGACGTCCATCAAGTGGAACGAATGTCGTTTGGTAACCGTTCAACTGCACAAAAGATAATTGAACGGATAAAATGCACAAAATGAAATTGAGGTGGATGATGTCATTTAAAAATCCAGCACAAAGTTAGTAAAGCATTAAGTGAAAGTATTGTTAAAAATTTGCCTCCTGAAAGAAAAGAGACTTTTTCTGTTGTACTTTACAAGAGAAATATGCAATTTATATATCTGGACTTAAAGTTTTGAGTCTATTCACATTCAAAGGAAGGAATGCAATCTGCAGTTATTTTTAATGATTGTTAAATCCATGAAAATGCATGGAGTTTAAAAGTTAGTTAGGGGTGTCCTTCCAAATTGCGGGATTAAAGATTTACCTTTGCGATTGAGATGCGTCCTTTAAAAAAAAAGAAAAAGAAAAAAAACGTGCCATAATATGCAAGTTTACACTCAAAATGGTAAAACATCCCTTCCTGAAATTTAAATACGTAATTTTGTGCTGAATAGGTTGGTCTGCAATGTTGACGAAACAGCACGAAACCGTTCAAAAATGTTAAAGTTCGTAACAAAATGACATGAGCCATTTTTAGAATGGAGAAATTGCAATTTTATTTTGCAGTTGAAAACGATTTACTGCTAATCCTTATCGGATCAATTCACTAATTCCACTATAAACAGTAGATCGAAAGGAATCACATAATCCCGTAATTCAAACTACACTGAAAAAAAACTGGGAGTAGCAATTACGGGCTATATAGACATGCCGTCCGTTCCGGGCTCAAAGGCCGAAAATTCCGGCTGCTGGAGCCGTAGCTTCGGCCTCTGAACCCGGAGCAATCGAAGCTACGCCTCCAGCAGCCGGAATTTTCGGCCTTTGAGCCCGGAACGGACGGCATGTCTATATAGCCCGTAATTGCGGCTACCACGGCCGGAGTTTTTTTTCAGTGTAGAATGTCGTATCTCATCGAACTTTTGGCCACGAATCCTCAATCCGGACCCAGTGAGCGGCGAGCATTTATTGGCCGCGGTGGCCCGCTTGACAGATTTGCGTCGCTTTTAGTCCAACTTCCAGGCGCCAACTATGATCGATTTACGAAGGAAATGACAATTCTTCCGCTCTCTATACGCCCCGCACCCCGCAGCACCCCACCATCCCCACACTCCTCGTGCTTATACTATTTCACTCCTCCTTGAGCGACGTGCAACAGCGAGGAACGGGTTTTGAATTTCATTCCTGTCCAATTTATCCCCCCGTCAAGCGAGCCATGCTCTGCTCATCTTCCCTCACGGGCCCACCATGCTCACGACGTCCCGACAGATCTCCGGGAAATAAAGCGAGCTCCGGACGGTCGCCCCGTCGTTTGTCCGGCGCCAGGCTTCTTTTTCTTCCTCCCCAACTTTACACTGATAAACATTTTGGAGTGAAATTCGGTGCTGGAGTCTGTGAAGAGCCCAAAACCCCGAGGAATATGGATGCGCAGTGAAAGAGGGTTATTATAAAAGCGATTTTGCCCCCTCTTGGATTTTTCCCGGAGTTTGATATTTTCGAGGTTAAAGCGAAGAGATTGCATTATAGATTCAGAGGACTTACACGGAGAAAAAACCCAATGCGTGGGACCCCAAGTTTAGGTAATATGGATCTCTGAAGTTTTCGGATTGAGCATCTGAACACTCTAGGTCTAGCTGTCGAGGTTCGGATCACACATCTGGAACTTCAGTTCTTACATCTGAAGTACTTCAGATGTGAGAACCGAAGTTTTTCGGATGTGAGAACCGAAGTACTTCAGATGTAAGAACTGAAGTTTCAGATGTGTGATCCAAACCTCAGCAGCTGGACCTAAAGTGTTCAGATGCTCAATCCGAAAACTTCAGAGATCCATATGACCTAAACTTTGGGTCTCACGCACGAAGTTTTTTTCTCCGTGTGCAAACGACATAAAAAGGTAAAATACAAGGGTCATCCTTGTAAATGACGATTGAGGTGTGTAACCTGACGTTTGATTTTTTATTTTTTTTTTTAATTCTTCTCCTTCTTTTTTTTCCTCTCCCCCCCCCCTTCCTCTCACTAGTAGAGCAATAAACCCACTCAGCTACGTGGGCCGTCACTCGGTGATTTGACAACGAGAATCTCTGAATTTCGCGGTTGTTAACACTTTTCGAATCGCGAATCGCGTAGCTTTCTCGGATTTCTATTCCAGACCACCTCGAGGTCTTGAAACCTCATTAAAGATCAGAAAAGAACGTTAAATGATGAAATAGAAGTTTGTCTTACTTCACTCCGACTCGATCTCACTCGAAATCTATTAACAGAATCCTACACCCATTCATGCGTCGTCAGCGAAACTGGCCGGTATAAATTTTGTAATCATACTTTCTTGAACATTTACGATCGTTAATCAAACTTTAATTAGGAAACGCAACCGTTCGTTTACGTGCATCTAATTGGAGGGAGGGAGAGGAGAAGGGAGCGAGAGGGGGAGGGGGGTAGAGAGGGGGGTAGTGAGGGGGGAGATAGGGAGAGAGAAGAGAGGACACATTAACAGCCCCTCGTATAAAATGTACCTATCCTTTTTTATGCGAGCCACGCAACATGAGTATCCGGACGCGTTTCACGGCTCATCCGAAAATGGACTTCTCGCGAATGAGAGATGGAGCGAATGGACGAATGGACGCCTCATCTGAAGTTATATATGTGTATATATTCCGCCGTGATTTAATAGCGGTCCTTGATGACCGTTTTTTTTTCCTCCTAGGCCCCGGGATTAACGAGGAAGCTTAAATCAATGTGGAACGGAACATCGTCGGAGGTTCGGGCGATACTCCTCATCAATCTTTGATAATAGTGTACACGAGTGTATATCAGAATGGTATCGCGGGGGCTTTTTTCGCCGAGTCGCCTTTCAGCGGTGACAATTGAGCAACGGAAGCGGGACATATATTTTAGGCGGATCGAGGGGGCGGGGGAAGGAGGGGGCACCTGCAACGCGACAAAGAAATGGGGAATAATGACACAGTGTTGTCGGCTCACTCCTCCTCTCGGTCTTATTCACAAGCGGAATTGGACGCTATGAAAAATTATTGATGGTTGAAAGAAATGATAAAATCAGGTAGTTTAAATAGTCAAATTTTTTTTACTCGGATATTGGTATGCTGCTATATCATTGGCTATATCATATATCAGATGGTTACTAGCTCATACATAATTTCCCTTCTTAAAAGAAGTGTCTGTAAAAATTGGCGTCATACAAATGTAAATGAAGTAGATCTATAGTCCTTGAAAGAACTTTTATCTCGGGATTTTCAGCATGTCATTCTCTACAGAATTTTTATGACGTTGACAGTTAAAATAAATGAGGAGCATTTGAAGCGAAAAATACAGGAAAAGTTCGTAGACTCAATGAATTCTTCCTTTCAAAACATTGAAAAGTCTATATGTCCTCGTTAAAAACATACACAACTTCGTAGATCATCAAAAGTCGACTATTTGCCGATGGCATTTGATAAAATGTTCAGATATGAATACTAAACTGCAACAGATATAGTGCCTGCGTCATAGGTCTTTAATGGGGTAAAAATTTTAATGTATAAAACATATTGATTTGATATTGTAGCACGTTACTCGTCGTTTTTTCTCCCCCAAAAAGTATGCGAATTGATCTCGATGATGCGAATCTCAACATAATTCGATTCCTCTCAGATTAACTGGCTGCATGTGAGTCATGCATTTCACTGCCAAGATGTTGTACACGATCAAAATATTGTAAAAAATTAATTTACCGAGGCTTTTATTTGCTTTAATGAAATAAAATTTACCTATATTTATAAGCTGGTCAGGATTTAGTTTTTTTTTGTTCATTTTGGTTGAAAACACCAAAATCAAAGATCTTTAATCAAGTTACCAAATTATCGACTGCCGAAATGCTGTCCTGTGAATCAACTTTACAAATATTTAAAGAAAAATCGTTGATTATACGAAAATATGCGTGAAATTTCTTTAAAACATTGAAAAAAGTCCAACGACGAAGGTTTTATTGACTCTCCAACGAAACAAGCATTCTGTATGCAAACATTTAAACTCCAATGTTGCGCGGAAAGTATTACAAAAATTGAAGGCTTTTTTCCATATTCTCTTAAAACTTGTCATGCGGTCTGAGGGAAATACTTAGCCAATCTTCTTATAGTCGATTGTAGAAGTAGATTGTATCACCGGTCCCTCTTGGAGTATGCTTTTCGAGTGTCCAATCGAGTTAATTAAAACGTTAGAATCTTGAAAACCCTCTAAGACGCCAATGAATGCTGTTAAGTTAGAATGATGTTTTCAAGAAATAGGATTTGAAACAAGCTCGGAAGTTTTACAAGCATTTTTTGCTTCAGCAAGGGTCTCAATTTGTTCGCCCCACACTTCAAGAGTAATAAGAAGAGAACTATTCTCTGCAGAGATGGGATCTTGTAAGTAGGTAATTCATAACTTTTTTCACTCCAACAATGTTCGCCTAACCAAGTTTTAATTGGACGTAAACATTAGCAAAAAAGCCGAGGTCGAAGGTATGGAGTTAAAATAAGAATTACGGCGATTTGAGAGCCTAGGCCATTAAAAATGGTGATAATTTAGTAATAATGGCTGCTATGTTCCTACAACCTAGAATTCATTATCTTTTATCAAGGAGCGGGAATCCGGCAGCGGCCAACAAAGTGGTGGGAAATAATTATTAAGATCTGTAACCCTGTATTGATGGTGAAACTAATAAGCCACAATTCTACAACGTCGCAAATTTCAAATCATACTATCATGAAATAAAACCAATCATTACTTTCCTTAAGTCCAGATTTTAATTTGTACTTCTGAAAAAGCTCTTTAAGATTACTTTATTTTTAATCAAAAAATATCAAGACTGATTGATTGAAAGACGGAACTGTTATGATTCACTGATATCAAATGATATAATTTTATGTTTTAATCTTATCAAGAAATAGTATAATTGAGACTTTGGATAGAATTCGACGAATAAAATATACTTACTCACAATAAGTTGTAGTTCATTTTCATTTCTTTTATTCTAATACACATTATGGACTTCCTTTTGAATTTTTCTTGCACATTTTTAAGAGCATTGAGGCAACTAAGAGGAAAACACACCCGCCACAATAACAACTCAACTGCTCCGTGCAACGCGTACGTCAACCATAACAGATGTAACAAAACCCACAATCTCCAAGTGGAGCCTACAGAGAATTTCACACATACCAAAAAAAAAAAGAAAAAGAAGAAAAAGAAGAAGAAGAAAAATAAGAAAAAGAAACCCCAGACGAAGCGTATATTTGTTAAAGTACAGCGTCTTTTTTCCATTTTGCTCTCATCTTCCCCTCAACTTTTATTCCATACCTCCATCTCCCTCTTATATTCGTTCTCCAACTTTCTTAGTCCTATCCATCACCATCTGATCTCCCGTCCAAGATTGTAGAGTCCGTTGGATTGAGATCGCACGATACTCAGATGGAAAAAAGTGATGTTGTTTGATATTATTTTCCGTTTTATTTTTCGAAAATATTATATCTCGTATCTTTATTTGTTTTTATTTCAGTTATATCCTGCGGAGCAGACGCTATGCGGGGCTCTGTTGAGGGAGACCAACTGGAAATGCTTCATCCTCACCTCGCTCATCATCGGGTGCTTGGGTGCGGTCACATGGTGCCGGGTTTCTCATGTAACAAAGGTTAGTTTACCATGTTTTACTTTGACGCATTTTCATATAAGAGAATTTTTTCTAGAGTGTCTCTATCAGTTTGTATTCGCTTTTTTGGATATACCACATCGCTACAAATAAAAGAAAATGAACAAGTAAAATAGTTGGTTCCACTTACAGAAAATACAAAATCAACAACTTAAAATGGGACCATGGCCAGAGATTTAGCTGCATATTAAGTTGTTGATTTCAAATTATCGTTTCGAGCCGATTCATTCCGCACAGAAAATTTTAGCGATTGTATCGATTCGTGTTGGCGGGTAAACGTAAATTTTCGACGCAACCTTGAAGTCAAAAGCACTACACTTCGAGGTTGCGTCGAAAATTTACGCCAAATACGAATCGATACAATCGCTAAAATTTTCTGTGCGGAATTAATCGGCTCGAAACGATAGTATGAAATCAACAACTTAATATGCAGCAAAATCTCTGGCCATGGTCCCATTTTAAGTTGTTGATTTTGTATTTTCTGTACGTGGAACCAACTATTTAACTTGTTCATTTTCTTTTATTTGTAGCGATGTTGTATATCCAAAAAAGCGAATACAAACCGAAAGAGACACTCCAGAAAAAATTATCTTATGTTCCCTTCGATTAATTAGTTAAATGAGCTTTGAAAAACTGAAAATGTTACAGCATCATAGACACTTCGATTGCGTGAAAGTTCTCAGACGATGGAAAACATTTTACATTGAAACAAAAAGTTCGGTAAATCCGAACTAGTTAGGATCATATGGAACCAGGTTTTGTTCGGTACACACAACCGAATTATTCGGTCTGTTCAACCGAATTGTTCGGTTTGTGCGACCGAACCATAATAAATTCTTACAGTTCGGTTCAGTGGACCGAACAGTTCGGCTGAGCAGACCGAATAATTCGGTCGTGTGTACCGAACAAAATCGTGGTTCCATATAATTCTAACTAGTTTGGATTTACCGAACTTTTTTTTTCAGTGTAGAGCACTTTGTTCGAGAAAAAATTTGGCAATGCTCAATCTAGCTGAATAGAGAAAAAATTAAACACCAGCTTCGTTTGCCGAGCGCACAGCGGTGAAATTGTTGAAAGTCAATCATCAACAGAGCTGTCGGAGTTAATGACAATCCCCTGTCATTCCAGGATAAAAGTTCGTCCTTTATCACGGATGCGACAACAATGACACCGGCGCCGCGGCGCTCATCCCGAGCAACGATACATCGTCCTGCGATACATCGCATCGAGTTTCGATTTTTCCCGTTGCTCGGATAGGGCGAAGTCGACACGGCTCCGCACGAGGCCATCACGTCCCACGCAATTACAGCCCCGAGCCCCATCCCCCTTTTTTTATCGCGAGTAAAACGATTTCGGCCACGTTAAAACCTTTTTCCCGCACATCGTGATCCTCGTCTCGTCGCGGCTACTCCGTCTCGATGAAGGTAAACTAAGAACACAGAACGAACAGGATTGAGGAAAAAACGAAACGCGGAAAAAAAAGTTCCCGGAAAAGAAGTGTCTGCCGTATCAAAATTATCGGCGGATGGTAGGAAAACTTCGAGCCGGGGGAAGATGGAAGGAGGGGAGGGAAGGCTCGAATGGTACTTGCAATGCAGGAAAGAATGGCTGTTGGATTGTTGGATTGTTAGGGAGGTTAGACGAAACTTTACTTTCTCAGCATGCACACACCTCTCATTCAATCCCTATTACTCTAAAGTCTCTAATCGGTTGGCTCTGTTGCCTCCTGTTCGTATACTTCTCTAACGGCTGATGAGCCTTCCACTTTAAAGGAAATTGCGTTGGAGTGGGGTTTTAGAATTGCCAAAAAAGAATTTCCTATCTTTAATTTTAGATGCGCAGAATACCGAGTCAAGCATAAAAGCACGTATCTGCACAGAGAAACTAATGGCGAGTACGCTATTTCTTATAAATGAGCCAGAAATCTAGCGGTTTCTTTTTGCAAAATTAAGTCGAATCAATAATTACATACGGCATTTTATCGGTCAAGACCAAATCTTTGATCAAGGTTTTGATCCCAATAGCTCGATCCTTTTCTTGCCATATTCCTCCCTTTAGTCCCTTTCCAGAGATAAGCAATTGTTGATATTTTGCAAAATTACATCCGATTTTTTTCGTCTCATCAAGAATATTCTCTGAGAATTTCTTGTAAGAACATGCAGTAGTAATATTACTAAAAAAATAAGCCCTAAGAGGAAATTTCGATTCGTTGCAAATGAGATACCCGTCTCTCCAGTTTTACCGGCAATTGTGTAAAACGCACGACACTAAAAGAAGCGCCAAAAATTTGAAACTACTAAGTGGTATCAAATTAGGAGTAAAATATGCCTCTTAAAATCGATTTAAATGGAGGATGAACAGTAACTCCTCTGCAACTGGGACTGGGTCTTTATTTTTTTCTCTCTCTTTTTTTTTAACTACTTCAAATACCACGCAAGTGGTAATCCTGAGACAAAAAAACTGATCAGGTGGTCCCAGGTTCGATTCCCGGCCAGGCGACCCGAGTTTGATGGTCTGACGGGACTGAAGCGCAGGATTAGCCCTTATGGGCTACTTGAAGTAGAAAAAAAACTGAAAAAAAAAAAATTAAAAAAGCTCTAATATGGCAATATGCCCCAAATACGTCCCGCTAGATTTAGCCGAGTTCAAAAACCGTGTTCAAGCGAATTAATCCGTATGAATTATGCGACTTAAAAAAGTCCCGCGGGGGTTCAAAGAGCGGAAGATGCGGGGTTTGAGGCCGGGCCAATAGGGGACGACGCTCATAAAACCCACGCGAATTCTTTTGAACATTTGAATAATAAGGCTTTCGTTTCGAACTCTTTTGTTTCAGTTCGCTCTTAATTTTAAAGCGGATAAACAAGGTCGAAACAAACCAAGCGGCTTCGTAGACGGGGTACGGTAAATTGTGGAAACTTGGAAAAACACTTAATCCGTCTCGCAAATGTAGATAGAATTAGTAACCGACCAGCCTCACGAAACCACAAACACAATCTGTTCCTCTACATCCTTTTAAGGATTAAGGTATCACCGTCATCTCATGGGGCATGACTAACCAATAGACCACTGTAGTGACCGTTAGCCATAGTAAAAAACTCAAGAATGAATATATGCTTATGCTTATGCCACCGTCACACTGGAAAAAAACACATTGGATCTAGAGTCCAGACTCTTAAAAACATCGACAAGAAAAAATACTCTTGATTCAATCGGATTTTTGCTTAAATTAAGAACTAAGCCTCTTAATTTGAGCGGATTTCCCCTTGATTTAAGCAAAAATCTGATTGAATCAAGAGTATTTTTCCTTGACAATGTTTTCAAGAGTCTGGGCTCTAGATCCAATGTGTTTTTTTTTCCAGTGCAATAAAATGATTAACTAACCAATTGAGTAAAACGAGGTTGCTGTAACTCTGTTCTAGATTTTTTCTTTTTTTGTCCTCTATAATTATTCGGGACGGATGTCCGTGTTGCATACACACGGAGGTGAAGGCGTTCTGACTCGTCGGGCACTCAACGCTTCACCCGCAGTGCAGCGTGGCAGCGGGATGCACGATGCACTGCTAGGATCCAAAATGACAGACCGAATCGAAACGAAAAGCAACAGTGAAATGAAAGTGGAATTTCAAATGCATTCGCGGTGTTCCGCGTGAAAGTTTGATGGGAGAACAAATATTTCCGTGTTCAGTTTGTTATCCTTCCTCGGGGTCCGTTCTCCCGAGATTTAACCTGATGTCTTCACCTTCCGACCAAAGAATCACAAACGCCATGCGAAGTTTCAAAATTTCCGCCGCCATTTTATTTTTTTACAGAGAAATAGTTCAACAAAACTGTCTGAAAATTTCACTGAATTTTTTTTTGTGCTGCCGATTAAATTCAGTAAAATTTTCGAACAGATTCAACCAACAATTTCCATTGGCGGACCCATCAAATTGGCAACATTGTTTTTCTCCGTTTGAATCTATGGAAATGTATCGATACTTGGAGGGGCCAGGTGCTCCGACAAGAATCGATTATTTAACATAGGTTTAAATGGAAGGAATCCGGTGTTGCCAAACTGCTGGATCCGCCTCTGACAATTTTTCTGTTTAAAAATTAAATGGCGGCGGAAATTTTGACACAAGGCGCTTGTGATACTTTGGCCGGAAGGTGACTATGTAAAGACACTGAAAACTTCAGGACCTGTCTGGAGGCTGGGCGCAGGACATTGAAAACTTCATTTATTGCTCCAATGAACTGTGACTCACCCTTTAACGCCCGTGCACTTTGTTTTGTTCCCCCGTTTCACTCGTCTTCCCTGCTCCTCCGGCACGGCGGCGCGTCGTCTCTCTCGCTTCCTGTCGTGCACGCGAGCATGCACCATGCAGTCGGTAAATTAGCGACGCGCGCCCCCGGTTGCATCCCTTGAAATCCGCCGCTCCACGAGCACGACCGAGTGAAACGGAAGCCAAGTTATGAGTCTGCCGGGGATTCGCCGATGCGTGTCTTTGCTATTCTTGCACCAAGAGCGCTGGTACACAGAATGGAGATGTTGCATGTTTGAGAAATTTGTGATTTGACCGTTGATTCTTATGTAAAAGTTTGCAAGAAACACAATGGTGCCACTGGTTTTCTCTGAAATCAACTCCCAAGCTCAAAAAAAGCTCTCAAGTTGAGGCCAAAATGGAGGGGATATCCCACGCTATCCTGAGAGTCGACCTCTACATTAAAACAAACTCTCCATGCAAAAGATAGGGAGCAAATACATTAGCAGGGATGCCGTGTTTTCAGTCTTAGAGTCCTCAAATAAAGTGGCAGCCCTGTAAATGTATTTGCTCCCTATCTTTGCATGGAGAGTTTGATGTACAGGTGGACTCTCAGGATGGCGTGGGATATCCCCTCCATTTTGGCTTCAACTTGAGAGCTTTTTTTGAGCTTGGGAGTTGATTTCAGTGAAAACCAGTGGCACCATCGTGTTTCTTGCAAACTTTTACATAAGAATCAACAGTCAAATTGCAAATTCCCCACACATGCAACATCTCCATTTCCTCTGAAAGCACAGTGTTCGTGAACCTTCCCCTCTGCACAGAAGCGTCATTTCAGTATGTCCAGTTGTTAGTTCAAATGTCATGATACAACTATACGTACTTGATGGATGTCCATGTTGCATAGTGAAAGAGTGAAGGCGCTTACGCATTCTTCGAGCCGACTGCTTATAGGAACGATAGTGCTATGTGGAAACGCTGAGGGCTGCGCGCTGTTCCATTGCAAGATTAACGGACAGCGGCTCAAACGGATTACATTGTGCAATAAGGAACCACCATCACTGGCTCTACCATAAACGAACCTTTCTGCATAAGGAAACCAATGGGTTATATGTTGTTTCTACCATGAGCCAGGAATGCAAAATGCAAATGCTACTTATTGCAAAATGTGGTCCAAATGGACTGCATTTTGCAATTTGGAACTATAAATTCTGGCTCTCCTGGAAAAACACTTATGTGCATAGGGAAACTAATGGCACATACGTTGTTTTTAAACCGGGCTAGAATTTATAGTTCCAAATTGCAAAATGTAGTCCAAATATCGTACAATAAAATCGAGAGAGGTCTGCGAGAAGTTTTCCCATCCACTCAAAGGATGACGACGAAGAGTAGAGAAACATTGATCCAATTTCAATAATGAGTCATATGATAGAGAGAGAGAAATTCAGCACATAGCTGACCTTTTTCGGTTATGAGTATAGATTGTAGGAATTTGTGACCGCGCGACGCAACGTGCTCTGCATAGAATTTGATGAGAAAACACATGCTGTGTAATTTTGCGATTATTCTCGCCCTGCTGGTCGTCATTGAAGAGTTCAGAAAATGAACATGAGTAATAGTCGCACCTGTATGAAACTTCTCGACGCAGACGTAGGAAAATACGATCAAGTTAGCAATCCACCCTTTCGCCCATGTAATGCCACAGCCTCAGGGCTGTGCCACAATGTCGATTTCTTTAATTTCTCGATTTCTCGATTTGTCGTTTTCTCGAATGCCGTTGTCTTTAATTTCAGCGATCTCGTAGATTGTATCAGTCCGACATAACTACGTCTCTAGTATGATTTCCAGGTCTCTAATAATTGTAGGGGAGATTTTGTCGCCTTTTCAAATATGCCTTGTTCCCAAAGGGAATCAAAAATGCCGGGGAAAAAAGTGTGGTCAAATGGTTTATGATACGTGTTTCATCTCGGGCGTACCACTGGTTATAGGACGTTTCATGCTCAAACAAAAATTGCTCTCGACGTTTTTGGATGAAAACGTAAAAAGTCTTCGAAGAATAGTGGTTTGCTTGTTTTTTGTTTGTTTGTTTGTTTGTTTGGTCCGACGGCAAGAAATATGTAATTGAGCTTTTTGGTAAAAATTAGAGAGCGTCAATTGCAACAGGACTTAATTATCTTTCAAAAAAATCCCATCTTGTTATACCTGAACCGGATGAACCTTTTGATTTGCCTCAGCTAAAAGCTCTTAGATATTCCCTGTGTACGATAACTTCGTGACGGCGCCGGCGTGCTGCGGCGCTTCAAGCTACTATTTCGCTACGGAGGTGTTGCACAGAATCATAAGAGATTGAAGGCACCCCAACGTATCATGATTGATGGCATCTTTCAAAAGCACGAAGTTCCCTGGCAAATTAAACAGTAGCTTAAAAGTAACTTATATACTCAAGCAGAAACCCGCTTTCATTAGCGATGTTATTCTAGATTCAAAATAAAATCTTCTTGACGGCATACTCAAGAATGTTTCTAAATCGAGTCACTTTCGAATAAAGTTCAAAAATTGTGCTAAACGTCAGTAAATATACGGATGCTAGAACTTGATGAATTTTTAGACTACCGCTCTCTTTTTGTGCCGCAGTATCTTGATTTATTTTGCGAGGAAAGCTCCGTACTCTTAAAGGATGCCTGTTATTCTTAATAAGTTGGAGCGCCTTCAATTTCGTATGATACTGTGCAACACCTCTGTTGCGAAATAGTTGCTTGACACGCCGCGGCGCGTGGCGGGCGACCAGCGCTACACGCGCATTAGCGCCTACAAACCTAACAGGGATACTTCACGCGTTGCGTAATGCGTGAAGTATCCCTGTTAGGTTTGTAGGCGCCGGTGCGCGTGTCGCGCTGGCAGCACACCGCTCCGCTCTGTATTTGGCTCTAATATTTAAACTCTGCGACACCCAAACCGCCACCGATGGCGATTCTACCAGAGCTCCTCCGAAAAATCGTATCTCCTTATGTCCTTTTTTATTCCATCAATCCACGATTTTTCTGGGCGTCCTTTACATTTTAATTACAAAAGTTCAATATTAGCCGCACAATGCTGTTTATTAGCTGTTCATGTGACCGCGCTCTTTGGTCCATACCTCGGTTCATGTAATCCTACCTCGATAATTATAAGCGACATCAGGGGCGAAAGGAGTCCAGAGGGAGGTCATACCCCAGAAAGTTTTGAAAACAATGCCCCCCTTATTCGCACCTTTGGTTTTATTATGATTTTTTCGAAACTGACCGATAAAAAAGCAAACGGCACGTGATACTGGAGCTCATTTAACGGAACCTTGGTCCATGTATTCGTGCCTCGGTTTAAGTAATCGGACTTCACTCCTCATGGCCGAACTTTCAAACTAAACTCAACTGCAGAGAATAATCATTAACGTAAATAAACTATGAACGAACTGTACAAAAATGAATAAAAGAGGAAGAGAATACCAAGAAGCACGCAATCTTTGGTTTTAAACCGTTTGTACATCGATCTTCCAGAGTCAAATACGTCCAAATTTGAGCGTTTGGTTGCTCGCACACCTCGTTGCAGCACAGTAAAAGCACAAAATATGAAAGAAAAAAATTAAAGTGCTTTGGAAATCATTAAATTTGACACGGAGCAATGTTAATATTTACAAAACGCTCATTATATTTTCCTTTCATACATATTTTTCATTTCATCAATTTAAACAAGAATAATTAATTTAGAAAATGCAAACATTTCAAAATCATGAGTTGAAAAACGCTGCCTCTGCGAGTTTAAATATTAGAGCCAAACACAGAGCGGAGCGGTGTGCTGCCAGCGCGACACGCGCACCGGCGCCTACAAACCTAACAGGGATAATTCCCGCGTTGCGTAATGCGTGAAGTATCCCCGTTAGGTTTGAAGGCGCCAATGCCCCGCATCGCGCAATGCGTGAAGTATCTCTGCTAGGTTTGTAGGCGCTAGTGCACATGTCGCGCTGGGCAGCACGCCGCTCTGCTCTGTGTTTGGCTCTAATATTTAAACTCGCGGAGGCATCGTTTTTCAACTCATGATTTTGAAATGTTTGCACACTCTAAATTAATTATTCTTATTTAAATTGATGAAATAAAAAATATGTATGAAAGGAAAATATAATGAGCGTCTTTATTTTGTCTAAACTTCCCATACAAAGACGGCCCCCTTCGCCTTCACTGAAAAAAAAAGAATCTTAAATTCGCCGCCAAGAAGTATTTTTTCTCAAATCAAGAATTTTGCTGCTTAACTTTAACTAATTTTATGCTTAATCGCAGCATTATTTCTCTTGTATCAAGAAAAATTCAGCTTAAATCAAGATAAAAAATTTCTTGGCGGCAAATTCAAGAATCATCACGCTTGAGCCAAGCACCTTTTTTTCAGTGTTTCTCCGCTGTCAATCCCGTAGGTGGCGAGCTAAACGGATATCAAACTATTATATCCTCACACTGAAAAAAAAAATCTCGGTGTATGTACCAAGAAAAGGGTAAAATTACCAAGAATTCAGGGTTCTATTTGATCCCAGTTTTTTTGTAAAATTACCATTTATGGAATTGGTAATTTTACCGAGAAACCCGGTAAAATTATTGAACTTTCTCGGTAATTTTACCGGACCTTGGTAAAAACGCCAATATTTTTTATCGACTGTGGTAGAATTACCGAGATAAAATGGCAAAGTTACCGGAAATTGATTTCCAATAAAAGTGGTACTCTTACCTGAAAAAAAAACAGTAAAAATACCGGTTTTTAGGTAAGCTTACAAGTCTGTCTTGGTACATACATACATAAAGTCGCTTTTATAGCGCCGCCTCGCGCTCTGCGACGCCCAATCGCCATTGCCCCCTATCCTCCCAGAGATCATCAGGCAATTGGCACCTTCTGATCTCCTCCTCCACCCCTTGTCGCCAACCTTTCACAGGGCGTCCACGCCGTCGCCTTCCGGGAGGAACCCAATCGAAGACCTGCTTGGGCAACCGGTCGTCTGCCATCCTTCGCACATGTCCATACCAGACCAACTGCTTGGACCTGATATCGTGCACGATGTCCTTCTCCACACCCATGATCTCGCGTACTTTTACATTGCGGATACGCTCTCTTCTTGAGATGCCAGCAGACCTCCGCCAAAAGTCCATCTCAGTTGCCCTAAGCATGTCTTCAGTTCTTTTCTTGAGTTGCCAGACGTCACTCCCGTAAGTTACGATACTCTTCACGATGACGTTGTAAATTTTTCTTTTGGTCTCCTTGGAGATACTCTGGTCTCTGCCTTGGTAAAATTACCAATAATTGGTAAAAAAAAGTGAGATGGTAAAGATACCAACGGACCTGGGTAAAAACGCCGAGAATTTTTCTTCAGTGCATCAATATTGACGGAATCGAATTCTGAGTGAAGCGTTACTGGTTTTTTTTTTTCAGACTGTGATAAACTTCTCGACGTACCCGATCAAGACGAGCCGTCAGATGTCGCCCTGTGACGAGGGGTACCTCTACATCCCGGTGGCGTTCATGGCTATGCTGTACCTGGTCTACCTGGTGGAGTGCTGGCACTGCACGGCCCGCGTTGAGCTCGGCCACAGAGAAGACTCGGCATCCGTTCTGCAGAGGATTCAGCTCATGAGACAATCCCAGCCCATTATCTGGTAAGTCCCGACACCTGCTAACTCCACCGAGAGAGAACCGAGTTTAGAAAGTAGGAGAAAAGTCCTGTTCTTTTTTGAGAGGGAGCCAGCACTTGAGAGAGGGATTAACGGTGCTTCCCTTCGAAACTTCGGTCTCTCAGGTGAACTTCGGAACTTCGAGCAGTGCGAGAATTTTCAAATTTCGAGGGTTGATTCGGTGCAGAAAAGGCCTTTTTCAAAATCGATTATTTTGAACCTCGGCCAAATCTTCGAAAAATGAACAGGGTTGATAGAGGATCAGTTTTAGTGCCCAAGACACTCACAATTTTTTAAATTGGATATTTGGGGAGGGGAGGGGAGGGGATGGGGTTAAAGTTAAAACCTTAAACCAGCATATCTCGTAAACGGGTTATCATTCGAAGATGATAATGGTCTTAAACTTCAGAGAAAATTATCAGCCTTGAGCTGATATTAACGAAATCGATCAATTTTGGAATTTTCATCCATTGTTGCCACGTTGCCTTAGCTCAAGTATCCGATTTCTTACATTTTGAGCTGCGGCATTGAAGGGGTCGCACGAAAAATAACAAAATTCCTTTTTTTCTGTGTATCTACATTAAATACGTAATCATAGTAGAAAAGAGAGTGAGACAGAGAGTAAAGTTCACAGTGGCGAGGCGTAACTGGTCGATTATCGATATTTCCCCATTTGAAGCTATAATTAAGTATCGATTATTAAGGTGTTCGTTGCGTCCACCCTGTTTATCTATCCTTTTTCATAGTTTTAAATGACAGATCAGTCGATATATTGCTAAGCACACCACGCCACCGGAGTAAACTGCCGTGCTAAAGGAAGAACGCCGTATGAGCCTTCAGACGTTGGCAAATTTCCTTTGATAAAACACGAATTTCCTGGTAAACTTGTGCAAATTCTCCTTCCAATTTTCAGATAATTTTGTGCGCAATTTTACCTTAAGTTCCTGAAAATTTCAAGGAAAAATATTCATAACTTCCCTCAACAATAAACATTTCATCGAAGGAAATTTGGCAACTCTCGGATGTTCATACGGCGTTTTTCCTTAGCACGGCAGTAAAGAAGTCCGTCATATCCGGCCAGGAAGTTGTTTCAAATCCACAGTCTGGGTTTTTCCTCCAATAAATCATGTGACAGCGAGTGTCGGATAGTTAGCCTTCTCTTAGCTTCACTTCTTTACTGCTCCTTTACAAACAAGGCACAACCTATTACTGACTGATTCAGGGCAAGCTAACCGCGGACGCTTCCGGGGTTTTTCCGAAGCTTTGATGTCGGAACTTAGTTATATCACACGAGTCAATAACGTCAAAGTCCCTTTAAGCTGATGTGCACTGACCAGGCTAATGCTTCATCGCGGGAGAAATGAGAAAGGGATCCGACGTTTGCAGAGCTTAAGGAAAAAGGTGGTAGAATTACTGTCAAAGGAGGCCCTTGTGAGACGTTCTTGGCCAAATTTTTGACGGTGACCGCTCCTAAACCCTCTTCAATAATTGGCACCCGGAGGAACTGAAAAAGAAAATAATTTCGTCGAATAAAACTAAAAAAATTCGACTGATTATAGCTGATCAAACAACAGTACTTAGAACTTATGTCTAAAAGGTGCTTTTTACTTAAATTTTAAAATGTTATGAAAAGCGTAATTTTGTTTGTTTCTTTTTAAGTAATGTCATTAACTTCTATTCGCCTATTTTCTGCTACCGCGGGAACCTGCTACATCCGATTGAAACTCGGAGGATAAAATGGACCGCGTTAAGCAGAGAGGAACCAAGCCTCATCAGCTATTGCCGTGCTTATTTCGGCAATTTAATTATTTTAAAAAAAATGTTTGTGCAGATTATGGCGAATTATATATAATAAAACATTGGATCTAGAGTCCAGACTCTTGAAACATTGACATGACAAGGACTCTGATTAATCAGTTTTAGCTTAAATTGTCAAAAGGAAATCCGCTCAAATAAGCCGCATTCGTCTGATTCAAGCTAAACTGATTGAATCAAGATTGTTTTTTCTTGTCAATGTTTTTAGAGTCTGGAATCTAGATCCAATGTTGTTTTTTGGCCAGTGCTACTAGGTGCGATTCATTGAAATTCTCTGCAATTGAGGGTAAGTTCGGCGTTGCAAAATTGTCTGAAGAATCCGCCTCAAACCCCCTCTTGTAAAAAATAAATTTATCCTGATAAATTTGGCAATAGCTGATGCGGCTTGGTTCCTTTCTGCTTTACTCGGTCCAAATGCTCAGCGCCAGCTTCTCAACCTTGTTTCATTTTTTCGCAATTTCGTCGTATTAAGAATTCTTTCTTCCAGGGTCCCTTCTTCTCTTTCCACCCTCTTATCTGCACTTTATTTTCCCTACAAACCGCCCTCCCTTCCGCCCCTCCCCCTTCCGAGCGCCTCGCGCCTCCTTCGGCGTCGCGGTGACAAATTAGCGAGCACTTTGCGTTAAATCAACACCGTTTGAAATATTTGCTCTGCATTCTGCTACCTTTTCCCGGGCGGGAAAACAGAGGCGAGCGGGTTTATTCAGACCGGAGAAAGGGAGCGAAGGACGAAAGGGCGGGCCGGGGGGAGGGGGGGGGTGAAATGAGACCTAATTAATGACTCGTCTCAGAAGCTCGTTAATCCTCCTTTCGTCTCGCTTTTTTCTCCCCCCCCCCTCCCCTTTTTGTCGGTCTTCACGATGTAGAACATTGGTCCTGCATTAATGCAGTCAAATTTCAATGACGACCTCTCTGTCGTGCTACGGAAAAACGCCGTATGAACCTTCAGGCGTTGTCAAATTACCTTTGATAAAACACGAATTTCCTGGTGAACTTTTGAATATTCTCCCTCCAATTTTTCAGCTAATTTTGTTCGCAATTTAACCTGAAGTTCCTGAAAATTTCAAGGAAAAATATTAATAACTTCCCTCAAAAATAAACGTTTTATCGAGGGAAATTTGGCAACTCTCGAATGTTCATACGGCGTTCTTCCTCAGCATGGCAGCTCTCCTTTCCGTCACCCCGAGAAAAAACCAGGAAAAAATAAACCGCCAGACCTTCGTTCGTCGAGCCTAACGATATTGAAATTAACATCATACTCCGGGGAATGAAGTCCACGTGAGCTTTGTGTTCGGGTTGAGGCAACAATGAAAGCAATAGCGGGTATTGTTTTCGAGCGGTGGGAAAATGACATCTGCACACGGTTTTATACGCATTCGATTGCCTATGAAAATAGGATCGGGTGACTAAGCAATATTTTAAAATGCGGGCGCCGGCAGGCCGCCATAAATTGCTGACCGCCATTGCGAAATTGTGCGCCTGACGGAGAAAACAAAAATTCAATAAAGGGACGGTTTTTAATGGGGGTCTCTCCTCAAAGAAAATCCCGTTATGATTTTTTTATGGGTTTTTCTCAGCGCAAGGCTGCCGATTCTTGGCCGATAAGGAACCACTACCTCTGGCTCTTTCATAAAGCACGTATCTGCATAGGTAAATTAATGACATCTATGTGATGTTTCTAAAATGAGCTAGAAATAGCGGTTCCTTATTGCAAAATGTAATCCATGTAGGGTTACGAGGACACGAAGAATCGTTGTCCTTACAATGCTCATGGTGGATTCCGGCTCTTTCCCTATACTTTTCTAGTCGTTGTCACAATGTTACTTTTGAGGTAACAATTATTTCAGTTCTGGCAACAATGCTGACCGAGACGGCATTGTCACTGGAACGTTGTCATTGGGCTGTTGTTGTTTGTGGCACCGCGATGATTGTTACCAGAAAAATAACATTATAACTACGCCTAAACAAGTTGGTAGGGTTGGGTACATTGCAAAAAACTCTTAAAGACAGTTAAAATAAAAAAAAAAAAAAAAAAAAAATCTTGCACTTAACTATCATCTCTATAAGTGTAAAAAAATTGAAACTATCTTATTATCGCACGTAATGTTTGACAAACATGCCGATTACTTGGTCTACGGTGCGGACGAAAAACCAGGAATAAAGGGTTTAAAAAAATTTCTGCCGAAAAAGAAAATCTACCACTGTCAAAATTGACTTTACAAGGAGCCTTAGGACTTCAAAAAACATGGTGGTGTCTTAAAATACACAATTTTATTGATTTCAAAAACCCATGGCTCCGATATAACATTTATTCGATTTTACTCTGTCCATAGTCCCCTAGTTATTGATAAAAATCGGGTAATATTGCATGCATATGAATGCGATTCGATAAAAAAGGGCCAAGGAGGCAAACTCCGATGCACAGCCTGACAGATCTCCTTCAAATAGGCGTATAGGCAACATCACTGCCTTGAAGTTAATATAGTTGTATTCTCGGATTCAACCTTTTCAATGACCGAATGAGTTCGTAAATGCCGATTGCCCTTCCTCTTTTTACCACTTCTTTTGAGTTTAACTAACAAGATTCTTTTACTATTTTATTCGAAAATATTTTTCAAAATATTCAGGAAATTTTCTCCGCTGTGAGAAATAGTTTGCTTAGTTGGCGATGAAATGCAAGAATTGGAAGTATCCTCTCTTCTTTATTTTCTTGTTGATAATGTCCCCTAAAGTTTAAGCCACGAGAAAAGAAAATTCTGTGAAAACTTCAAGGAATGATGTTGATATGTTCTCCTTTAAAAATAAAATAAGAATGGAGAATTTAAAACATCGCAAACTATATTCATGATTTGACAGTTTTGCCGTCGATTTAGAGTTTAATAGTCCAACGGGGTTGTCACGAAGATATCTAAACGTTTATTTTATGAGCTGATCACCAATTTTGAAGAGGAAATCTACATGTACAGTATTTTTCAATTATAAAGACAGCTGGGGTCGCATTTGTTCAATTTTTTTTAAAGTACTGAAACAGACTCTGAATCATTCCCAAAAATTGTGTGTTGCTTTGATACAATTTAATACTACAGAGGACTAAATCCAAAAAACCATCGGTTGCTTGAATGCAACAGCATGCAATAAAAGGGTTAAACTTTTAATTTTTAAGGCGATAATACGCTATTTAAATAAAACATAGGTATTAAAGTACAGGTCTTGTAGTACAAATACGTTTGAAATGACTTTATATCTACAAGGAAAAATAACGACCAAAACTTATATACTTAAGAAGGAAAGTCGGATGACTTCAGCGTAATTAAAGCTTTGAACCCTCCTTTTTAGTCAGTTATAAGATAAATGGATGCAATAATGAAAAAAAAAAAAACCATGGCGTGCACGGTAAATCTTTACACATGATTCCCCTTTAGTCTAACTACATGCAAATGTTAACTGCTTGTATTTTCCTACCTAAGTATCTCTGTCTAAAAGCTTCATTAACCAATGAATTTCCGGGAGAATAATTTGTTACCCCTCGACGAAAGAATTCTTACCACAACTACTTTTACATTAAAGTCCCGGTGATGAGGATACGGTGGAGGGTAGGAAAATAGCGTGGCCTTCATTACTCTGAACACAAACACGATGTGTGTGTCTGTGTGTCTACACGCACAAACACAAGTTAGCAAGGGAAGAGTCATCAGCGGAAGAGGTGAAAAAAGGGGGTAGGGTGGATGCGGAGGCAAAGCTCATGAATGAAAGACAGAAAGACCTTAAAAAGGCAAGCAGACAGTTGAACAGAGACAATGGTGCAGGAAAAAAGGCGGGGAAGGGGTTAACGAGAGTATGAAAACATTATCTCGAAACAGCGTTGCTGAAGTGAGCTGGAAAGGATACGGGGCGGATTTTTTGCATTTCAGCTACAATATTCAAAGTGTATAAAAAAGGATTCCAACAACAGAGAGTTTTAAAGAAACATCGAAGTACAATATAAAATGAAATCATACATCTTCCTGGAAAAAAGATTGTCACCCTTTTTTTTCAGAATTAAGATTGACGACTGTTTTATGAGAATGAGCTAAGAGCATAAATATAATCAAGGCGGTAGGTAACTTCCTACGAAAATTTTGAGGAAATACCTTTCTTTCTGGTCACTTCGATTTTAGTCCAATTCAGTTTGTTTCTAACTAAAAGAAAATTAGTTGTAAACTCTCATTGAACCAAATTTTGAGGGGCGGAGAGGAAAAGAGAAGAAAAATTCATGAAAATTGTGTCACTCTTGATGTCACTCCCGAAATGACGTATTGTTCGATAAACTTCTCACGTCATTTGTGACTTAAAAACAGCTTAACTTCAAATTTCTCAAAAATTCATCTCATTGCAGTCATATGGCTCTCTAGGTTGGACAAAATTTTTATCTTCTCAAGTTTTTTCTTCATACCTCCAATAAGCCTAACATCGGCCGGGTTTTTACTACAGAGCGAAAATTTTGTTCCAATTGTCTGTTGATTTCTCTATGACAGATCAACATGCACCTATCATTTAGGCTCCAATTAGTTGTTTTTTTTTGTTTTTTACATTTTTCCCAATCAGAGATGGGTTGTTTTCAATGTAAGAAAATTCACGGAATTCAGGAATTCACGGCCATCAGAAATTATGTGATGGCCGTGGATGGACAAAATGAGTACCATTAAACTCTTGATGGATTCACTCGATTTCCAAGATGGCTGCCCAACAAATTACCCATCAACTCACCAAGGTTATGGACTGTTGCCCTGTGCCGTGCTGGGCTTTTGATTTGGCATTGTTTACATTTTGCGCTGACGTCAAAACGACGTATCGGCCATCGGAACAAATTATGTATACAAAATTCAGTCATGCTACATTACACTTAAACTAAGCTGTATACAACATTTAATTAAGTTATATTGCAGTTAAACTAAGCTTCAAAGGATATCAACATATATCTATTAGCGTATTTGTACGATTTTGTTTCTTTGTGCAGAAAAAAAAGAAGAAAAAAAATTAGAACAGATCGGGAAACTATCGGAAGCCATTTTTGTTGGCAATTTTGATGGGTTTGACAACGCATTCAACATGAGCACTGATTATCACAGAGAAATCAAGAGAGCTCGAAAGCATGACAACAGTGCGTTCCGAGAGAGTCGTTTCCTGGGGCATGGAAGGGATCGGGAAGAGGGCTTGAATATAAACAGAAGCGTCAACAATCGCGGTAATCGAGCTAAAATAATGAACCGTCGCCGTGGCGAGGGATGGGGGGGGGGGGGGGGTCGGGGGGCGGCCAATATTATATTAGCTCCCTCAGCTCGGAGACCGCGTTTTTCTCTCATCGATGCTTAAGTCTCATTTCATTATGTAATTTCACTTTTTGCTTCACCCGCGGCTACTTCTCCAGTTTCCACCCTTATTTTTAGCCCCCCTTTACCCCTTGCTCACCCGGTCCGCGATTTTCACTACGACGTGGCTGCGTGTATCTTATCACAACAACCTGTCCTCTCTTAATCACGTCGACCTTGTTCGTTATTCTATCCAGCGGTCTCGCTATAATTGGCCTGGGTATTTATTCTTTCTTTCTGCGGCCGCTCCTAGGTTTCTGCGACTCCCTTTTCATCCCCTTTCCCGCGTCCACCACCTGTGATATCCTACAATATATGTTAGAGATGACTTTTTTTCCGCCCTTTCTTCCGGGTTTCCCCATTTCCTCTGTCATATTTTTCAGAATGTTCAGTTTCTTTCTTTTTTTCCTTTTTCATTTTCCTGTCTGACATCGTATATTATCCATCTTTCTCGATTTCATTTTTATGCCCGCCCTGAAATCTTCTTTTACTGCTGAATGTTTTCTAAAATATAGTATTTACTGCAGCTGCTACAAGACACGTTATGGGTCGCTTTTCCTAATATGAGTATGGATTTGAAGAAAAACCTGTGGAAAGGGAGACTTACTAGAATAGATGGAGACAAAACAAACGAGGTACCCTGAATTGAAACACCTTCATCCCTAAAATCCTCGATAGCCATGATAGATAACCTAAACTAGTAAACTCAATGTAAGAGTGGAAATTCAAAAGCTGGTAATGCCATTAGGTGCGTTGCTAAGATTGTCGCAGCAGAATGAAATATAACCTAAATACCCTCGTCTCGTAAACTTTTTATCGTGGAATTTTTTATATAAAATTTTTTTCTGTTCATATGATAAGAATTATCTTTCTCAGGCCAATGAATTTCCATTAAATTATAGAGACCGTTGCACTATCATGAGTAACATCCGATGTAGCTGACTAGGTTTTGAATTACCACTTAAGCATATTGGAGAGAGGTATTGATTTACTATACGTGTGAATAAGTCACTATTCTCTGTCACGGAATAATCTAGTGACAAAAGAACTTTCTTTTGGGCTGGGCAGAGTTGGAAATTTGGCAACAGAGGCTTCTACGTGACGTGCTTGCCAAAGCCATCGGCCTCATACAAGCATCTCGATCTCTGTTCCTACCATCTAGCAAGTCGTAATAAAGCCACAATGTAGATTGGTCGTGCGGTTCCGGCACAGATAAACGATAACGTCGATGCCATCCAGCAAGCGCTTAACCAAATAAACTGCCTTTAACTTTAAATTAGTTGCTTAGAATTGTCCCTGTAATGGCCAATTAAAACATCCGATCGAACCGGAAAGCGGCGAGGTAGGTGCTGGAGTAAAACGAATAAAGCCGGAAAAATCACGATTGAGCGTCGGTCGTCCACAGCTCGCAAGCTTGTCAAGTTTGGTGTTTTTAGCCGATTCTCCTTTCAGTTTCTCTCTTCATGGAGATGTTGCATGTGTGAGGAATTTGCGATATGACTGTTGATTCTCATGTAAAAGTTCGCGAGAAACACGATAGTGCCACTGGTTTTCCCTGAAATCAACTCCTAAGCTCATAAAAAGCTCTCAAAGTTGAGGCAAAATGGAGGGGATATCTCACGCTATCCTGAGAGTCCACCTCTACATCAAGACAAACTCTCCATGCAAAGATAGGGTGCAAATACATTGACAGGGCTGCCACTTCATTTGGGACCTAAACTGAAAACACGGCATCCCTGTCAATGTATTTGCTCCTATCTTTGCATGGAGAGTTTGTCTTGATGTAGAGGTGGACTCTCAGGATAGCGTGGGATATCCCCTCCATTTTGGCCTCAACTTGAGAGCTTTTTTTGAGCTTGGGAGTTGATTTCAGAGAAAACCAGTGGCACCATCGTGTTTCTCGCGAACTTTTACGTAAGAATCAATAGTCAAATCGCAAATTCCTCACACATGCAACATCTCCATTGTGGAATAGTTTAAAAAGAAAATGTAACATTTAAATTGTGTTTATCTCCTCGAAAAAGCTAATTCACGTTATAGTGCAAGAGAGTACAAGAGCACAAGGGTCAGATGACGAGAGACTTACGTGTGTCTCCAATTTAGACCGTGTTGAGCAGAAAGGAACCAAGCCATATTAGCTATTGCCAAATTTAATGGGGTAGTTTATAATTTTCTACATGAAAACGTTGTGCGGATTTTTGTACAAATTTCAGTGAATTTTCTGCATAATACGAAGCAAATTCCTCAAAAGTTTCAAAGAGATCCGCACCAACGTTTTCTTGTAAAAAAAATTGAATTACCAAGTTAAATTTGGCAATAACTGGTGTTGTTTGGTTCCTTTCTGCTAAACGCGGTCCATTTATCTCTCTACTTTAAGTCATCCAGTAAGGAGAGTAAAATCTGCTCCGCGTGGGTATCACTTGGGGTTTTAGACTCCGGCACAATAAATTGTACTCCAAAATTTTTAATAGTGCGGTTGTCCCAAGGAAAATACCAGTGCGGAATTTATTGGACTTTTTTATTGATTAAAACCAATATAATTTCCTCTCTGCAGTTGATTTTAAGCTTAAAAAGGATGATACCTCATATCCGAAACACTAAGGTTGGACTTGCGTGAATTTCCCATCGCCCCATTGCACAGTAGATCGAGTCAATCAGAGAGGCTGGACACGAAATGTTTGACTAAAACTGCAAATTTTGATGTTTATTCCGCTACATTTTAAATTTTAAGAGCTTGTGGAAGGAAATTTCACGAGGAAACCAATGGAACCACTTTTAGAACCTAAAAATTTTAAATAAACTTATTTAAAAGCTTTTAAAGTTTTTGGATCGAGTCAATTGGATAGATCGGACAAAATTTGGAAACTTTAAACGCTTATAACTCCATTCATGCAAGACTTTGAGATTCTGAAAGTGGTTTCATTGGTTTCCTCGTGAAATTTCTATTTCGAAGCACCCCTTAAAATTTAAAATGTGATGATATAAACATCAAAATTTGCAGTTTTAGTAAAAAATTTCATGTCCGACCTCTCTGATTGACGCGATCCATTGTGCGACGGCCTGACACGACCCCCGCCACATTTTAAATTTTAAGAGTTTATGGAAGGGAAATTTCACGAGGAAACCAATGGAACCACTTTTAGAACCTCAAAATTTTAAATAAACTTAATTATAAGCACTTAAAGTTTCCAAAGAGCCTTGTTAAAAATGGGTCAAAATTCGCCCCTTTTTAGGCCCTCGATTTTGCAAACGGGAATTGTGCCAAATTGTTGCATATGATGCCCTAAGTCTCTGGTAAAAATTTCAGCTTGAGTTGAAAAGTGGTTTCGGAGATACGGGGGGGTGAAGTGGGGGAGTTGAGCGGCTGGCGTGCGCTATTTCCGCGGCTGTTCCTCGCCAAATCTTCGTTTTGATGTCACCCGTTACATGTTTTTCTATGTAATTTTTTGCGTACTTTCCATTTCTGGCCTTAAAAATTACTTACAACCACTTTTCAAGGCGCTAGGGGGTGAAAATAGGGGTTGAACGGCCAGCGGCGCGCTCTTTCCTTGGCTGTTCCTCGCCAAATCTTCGTTTTGATGTCACCCATCACATGTTTTCCTATGTAACTTTTCGCGTACTTTCCGTTTCTGACCTTAAAAATTACTTACAACCACTTTTTAAGGCGCTAGGGGGTGAAAGTGGGGGTTGAGCGGTTGGCGGCGCGCTCTTTCCGCGGTTGTTCCTCGCCAAATCTTCGTTTCGATGTCATCCATTACATGTTTTCCTATGTAATTTTTCGCGTACTTTCCATTTCTGGCCTTAAAAATTACTTAAAACCACTTTTCAAGGGGCCATGAATTTTTTTCGCTTTTTTTTTTTTTTTTTTTTTTTAGTTTTTTTAATTGATTTCGTATTATTCCCTAAGATCTATTCGTGCCGTATATTTTCACGTTTTCTCAGTGTACCTCACACGTCGTACGAGAATATACGCATGATTTCATCCGAACATAAATGTTTACACGCCAAAATGACATGGCAAATATGGGGAAAAATCTGAGATATGCCCCGGGCAGTACATTAATCTGATTAATAAAAAATCTGTCCTTTACTTCGTTACTTATTTATTTAAAAGCAGCCATTACCAGCCTACACGCCGTATTTAAGGATATTATGACCACAGATACATTTACACGTTCACGCTGAAAGACCAATCGTCACCCTAATTAAGTCAAGGGAAGTATGAAAAATTAAGAGCTATGGCAAGTTATCGATTTAAAAATGTGCCTCCCCCCCCCTCATGAAAGCTTTAAAGCTTTACTTGATGATTCTGCCATTATTCTACCATCTCCCTTCTACGAACGCTCGTCTTTGCATATCATTTAGGCGTGTAAACATTTATGTTCGGATGAAATCATGCGTATATTCTCGTACGACGTGTGAGGTACACTGAGAAAACGTGAAAATATACGGCACGAATAGATCTTAGGGAATAATACGAAATCAATTAAAAAAAACTAAAAAAAAAAAAAAAAAATGCGAAAAAAATTCATGGCCCCTTGAAAAGTGGTTTTAAGTAATTTTTAAGGCCAGAAATGGAAAGTACGCGAAAAAATTACATAGGAAAACATGTAATGGATGACATCGAAACGAAGATTTGGCGAGGAACAACCGCGGAAAGAGCGCGCCGCCAACCGCTCAACCCCCACTTTCACCCCCTAGCGCCTTAAAAAGTGGTTGTAAGTAATTTTTAAGGTCAGAAACGGAAAGTACGCGAAAAGTTACATAGGAAAACATGTGATGGGTGACATCAAAACGAAGATTTGGCGAGGAACAGCCAAGGAAAGAGCGCGCCGCTGGCCGTTCAACCCCTATTTTCACCCCCTAGCGCCTTGAAAAGTGGTTGTAAGTAATTTTTAAGGCCAGAAATGGAAAGTACGCAAAAAATTACATAGAAAAACATGTAACGGGTGACATCAAAACGAAGATTTGGCGAGGAACAGCCGCGGAAATAGCGCACGCCAGCCGCTCAACTCCCCCACTTCACCCCCCCGTATCTCCGAAACCACTTTTCAACTCAAGCTGAAATTTTTACCAGAGACTTAGGGCATCATATGCAACAATTTGGCGCAATTCCCGTTTGCAAAATCGAGGGCCTAAAAAGGGGCGAATTTCGACCCATTTTTAACAAGGCTCTTTCGTCCGACCTCTGTTATTGACTCGATCCCTCGTGCATCGCACTTATGAGCCCCATGGAAGGAAATTTCAAGAGGAAACCAATGGAACCACTTTCAGAACCTCAAAATTTTAAATAAACTTAGTTATAAGCTTTCAAATTTCCCAAATTCCGTCCGACCTCTGCCATCGACTCGATCCACCGTGCATCGCACTTACGAGCTCCACCAGGATTTCCGACGGGGATTTTAATATTCGCTCCTCTCGAACTCAAACGACCTGCCCGTGCTCAAAGTCTTGTAACTCCGCTCCAGACTGACAAAAGCTCGCCGCAGACTTTGTCATCTTACCAATTTGGTGGAGGCGGGAGCACGGCGAAGTTGGACGAGCGGCCCAAGTTGGAGGCCGCGGGAGGGGGCGGATGCGGGGGCGGGAGGGGGCGGGAGGGGGCGCTAAAGTTGTTGAAAAGCGCATTTCATAACAATCTGCAGTGACTGCAGCGAGCCGCGGGAAACCCAGATTGATGCCTCCCGCGCTCCCACCCGACGGCCCGACGCACGGTGGATCGAGTCAATTGGGTAGATCGGACAAAATTTGGAAACTTTAAACGCTTATAACTCCATTCATACAAGACTTAAAGCTTCTGAAAGTGGTTCCATTGGTTTCCCCGTGAAATTTCCAATTAGAAGCACCCATTGAAATTTAAAATGTGACGAAATAAACATCAAAATTATTAGTTTTAGTAAAAAATTTCATTTCCGAATTCTCTGATTGACGCGACCCACTGTGCGACGGCCTGACACGACCCCCGAGGCGGACACGACTCAGGGATTCGAGATTCGACTCCTGCAGAGACTCATCTTCCACCCCCCCACCCCCGCCCCCTGCCCGCATCCCCGCCGTGTCACGCGGTGGAGTAGAACTGGGATGAAATCACTCGCTTCTGCGACGTGCTCCTTGGGTGTTTCTCAATTTGCACCTGTATTAAATTACGCCGGGCTCATAGTCTGCCAGCTTCGCTCGGCTTTGCATCTTTAACGGCCCATTTGGAATCGTTCGAGCGTTGTGTGGATGTAATGTGCGTATGCTCAAACAACTTTGTGGAAATTAACTGAATTATGTGAGCTATGTGCATAGGATTTGCGTGCAGCATAATTGGACGTGAATCTGCCAAACGAAACTATGTGCATTTAGACGTGAGCCCTGAGACCCGTTAGAATAAATGCATCACAGGGCTCACGTCATAATGCACATAGTTCCGTTTGACAGAAATACATCCAATTCCTCTTCATTTAGTTCATTTGGACCAAGTTTGGGAGCACTCGTGATCTACGCAACGCACTGGTTTAGCATTTGGACCCCTCCCAAACCCCTTGTGACGCTTTTTTGAAGTAGGCTCCAAGAAGAAATTTTCGACGGAAAAATGGCGATTTTTCAAAATTAAGTTGCGATTTTTTTACGATTTTATGGCTATAAAATCAAAAGGATCACCAACATCAGAGCGATTATCGTCAACTTTGTCGCAATTTTATCTCTGTAAAATAGCGCTCCATGAAGTAGAAATTTCATCTCAATTCATCACGATTTTCCGTTCGCTAATATTGCGATCAATAAAATCGCGAATTTATTGCAAACTAATGCGATAAAATTGTGAGGGCTACTTGAATTAAGTCGAATTAAATCAAGGAGTTCATTTTTACATTGAGTACTCTGCAAGCGAGAATTTTTGGACCAGCTTCTTATTTCATTTGATTTGGTACCTTTTTTATTGAATCTATAAAAATATAAATCATTAGAGAATAGATCAATCCATCTTTCTGCTGAATAAACATTAGACAGTCTGTTTTGAGTCTTGACCTAATTTCATATCTCTAGAAGTAAAACCGCGCTTCAAGTCACATTTTCTTAGTTTTTCACTCGTTAGGATAACATCAATAACATTAGAATACAACATTGACTTTTTCGTGCTTTCATTTGACTTTTTATCGAAAGAGGCGACTTTTTAATTGGCCAGTGTACGCAACGTACCGCAGCTCGCGGCGCGGAGTGATGTTGAAGTTAACGCCTGAATGCGCAACTATTCGTACTCTAATAATGTCCATATTGCATAGAGAAAAATTGAAGGCGTTCTGACTTCGTTGCATGTTTTCGACCGTGCACGGCTGACGTACTCTACACTCGCCGTTCTAAATTGTCAGTAAATTAGTTATTTCGCCTTCCTAAATAATTAATTGAATTTTGCTCGAGTAGATGTATGAATATTTTTTACCAATGTGCGTGATCTTTCCTTATTCTTCGGCGTAATCAGGTTCTTGATGTGAGTACTCATTAATTTTTTACATTTACTTATTGTGCAGGTGGAAAGCAGTGTGCTATCATTACGTTCGTCGGAAGCGACAGGTGACGCGCTACCGAAATGGGGACTCGTACACGGCGACGCAGGTCTATTACGAAAGGGTCAACTCACACGCGGCTGGATCCAGCTTCGTCTACACCTTCTGTGGGGTCAAGGACATTTCTAAACGTATTGTCCTCAATCAGGCCAAACGGCCTATCACGAAAATTCGCTTCAGCAAAGGTGAATATCAAATTCATGTTGTTTTTGTTCTTATTTTCTTTTTTTCTAACGAACTTGCAGAGGTATAAAAGTTGACGGAACCCACCTTAACCTTTAAAGACACTCATTATATTTTCCTTTCATACATATTTTTTTTTTCATCAATTTAAATAAGAATAATTAATTTAGAGTGTGCAAACATTTCCAAACCATGCGTTGAAAAACGCTGACTCCGCCAGTTTAAATATTACAGCCAAACACAGAGCGGAGCGGCGTGCTGCCAGCGCGACATGTGCACTAGCGCCTACAAACCTAACAGGGATACTTCACGCATTGCGCAATGCGGGACATTGGCGCCTTCAAACCTAACAGGGATACTTCACGCATTGCGCAATGCGTGAAGTATCCATGTTAGGTTTGAAGGCGCCAATGCGCGTGTCGCGCTGGTCGCTCTCGCCCACCACGGCGCTGCAAGCAACTATTTCCTAATAGAGGTGTTGAACGGTATCATACGAAATTGAAAGAGCTCCAACTTATTAAGAATGACAGGCACCATTTAAGAGTACGGAGCTATCCTCGCCAAATAAATCAAGATACTGCGGCACAAAAAGAGGGCGGTAGTCTAAAAACGCACTAAGTTCTGGCATCCGTATCTACTAACGTTTACCACAATTATTGAATTTTATTCGAAACTGACTCGATTTAGGCAGAAACATTCTTGAGTATGCCGTCAAGAAGATTTTATTTTGAATCAAGAATAAAATCGCTGAATGAAAGCGGGTTTCTGCTTGATGTAAGTGACTTTCCTTTTTACTTCGGCATCTTTTCCTCTTTATTTAAGCATTATTTTCTTCATTGATTCGTGAGGAAATCTTCTCGGCCGTACATTTGAGTATATTTCTGCTTGAATCAAGTCACTTTTTCCTCAAGTTCAAAAATTATGCTAAACGTCATTGAATACAGATACTAGGACTTAGTAAGTTTTTCGACTACCACTCTCTTTTTGTCGTCGTCACTCGATTTAGTTTGCGAGAGAACTTCGTGCTTTTGAAAGACGCCATCAATCATGATACATTGGGGTGCCTTTAATCTTGTATCATACTACGCAACACCTCCGTAACGAAATAGTAGCTCGAAGCGCCGCGCCGCGGAACGCCGCCGGCGCCGTCCCGAGGTTATCGTACACAGGAAAAATCTAAGAGAGCATAGCTGAGGCAAATCAAAAGGTTTATCCGGTTCAGGTATAACTGACGTACCCCCATGTTTACCAAAAATCTCAATTATATATTTTTCACTGTTGGACCAAACAAACAAAAAAAAAAACAAGCAAACCTTAATTCTTCCAAGACATTTTCATTTTCATCCAAAAACGTCGTGAGCATTGTCGTTTGACTCTTCCCCCCTCAACCCTTCCTAACGCAATCCCGGACCCGCCATGAACAATAACGGATCGCTGGACGAACCTCCTCCATGCGATCCCAAAGCGTAGGAAACTGTTGAATATGCGGCTGGATATGCGTTGATAAACGCTGACTCCGCGAGTTTAAATATTAGAGCCAAACACAGAGCGGAGCGGCGCGTGCTGGCAGCGCGACATGCGCTCTAGCGCCTACAAACCCAACATGGATACCTCACGCATTGCGCAATGCGTGAAGTATCCCTGTTAGGTTTGTAGGCGCCAATGCGCGTGGCGCGCTGGTCGCCCTCGCCCAGGTATGGTATTTTTAATAACTAGCCGAGCGCCTTCCACGGCTAGTCAGGGGGGCAAAGCCTCCTGCGGGCCGATTACAGAATTCTATAGACAAAGCTATAGACAAAGAAGACAGAGGGGGTATGGAAGGATCCTATTGATGAAAGTGGGTGGTTGAAATGGACAATGGAGGTAAGTAATAGACTAACAATGTCAATGTCAAAAACATGTATCAATGTCAATAATCAGTCTGCTGGACCCTCAGTGGTTGTGTCTCGCTTCGCCCTTCTTCTCCTGGTGCGTCACGTTACACGTATTTGATTCAGTGAGAACGAAAATACACCAGCTTGATTGCTTGAAAATGCTCAGTTGTCATTGAAGATGGGCACTTTTTATGAAGGTCATTGAAGTTAGCATGTCTGTTCCAACTTGGACTTATAAAGTGTCCTTAAGTACTTGTTTTTCGGCACCAAAAATCTTTTTCTCAGATTAACTTCTCCACCACCTGTGCAATTTTGTGTGCGTCTTGATCACTTTAATTTTTTCGAGTTGGTGTGCTTTCGTTTTCACTGATTCATTTATGAACGCTCCCTGGTGGTATTTGGATGATGATGATGACGCTAACGATGACGATGATGATTGTAAGGATTCTCTTGATTTTCGCGCAGGTTTCGCATTTGCAAATGTGGATGCAGCGGCGGATTTCGAGGAGCAGCGGGCTCGGTTCTTCGCGGAGCACGAACGTTACGACGACTACATGGAGATGCGCGAGGGCCTCGAGCTGAGCAACGTCTCCAACTTCAAGGAGGCGGCCATCGTAGTCCACGACCCGGATCACCCGCCGTGGTTCGCCTCCCAGCCCGTCTTCTGGATCTCATCCGCCTGCCTTCTATCCTGGCCCCTCCGCCTTCTCCTCGAGTACAACACCGCCTACGTCCACTACCAGGTCAGTTGCTGACCCTGTCGCTTTACTTCCATGACCTTTTGTAAAGTCTTCATGCATTTTTCAACAAATGTATCCTAAATTCTGCCTTGCTAAGGAAGAACGCTGTATGAACATTTAAGAGTTGCCAAATTTCCTCGGACAAAACATGTATTTTTTAGGGAAGTCATGCATATGTTTCCTTGAAATTTTTAGACATTTTAGATTAAAGTCCGAACAAAAAAGTCTGAAAAGTTTGAAGAAATATATTCACAATTTGCCCATTCAATGCGATTTTAATTAAATGACATTTGGCAACGTTTGAAGGCTCATACGGTGGTCTTCCTTAGCAGAGAAGAATTAGCCGCTCCACATAGTCTGCATCTGACGTTTCCTAATTTTTTCTCACACTATTTAATTTTTCAACAGAAAAGTAAGCAACAAGATATTTTGCGAATGTATTTTTTAACAAATTCATAGACAAGTTTTTAAAGCGTTATGGTTTTTAGCTTGTGTTTGGTTAGTGTTAGAGAATTACACCGCAAACGGATTTACGAGGGTAAAAGCAGAGTAATAAACAGAAAGACACCCAGGACGTTCGGGAAAATTACATGCCCATTCTGGACTGGAACAAAAGCTAAAATTTGAAAAAATTGAAAAAAGGAAATGAGAATGCAACTGATCGAGATAGGAATCATTATACACTTAGTTATTAGTGTTAAATTCGTTCCGTAGGCATAAGCCACTCGGTATTTTTTCCAAGACTGCTCATCTATCAACACCATATCCCAAGGCATTGCACTTCTGTGGCGCCACAAGAAACCACTAGCATGTACAATGTTCTGAAGAATAGTGCAACGTCGATCTGTTGATACATAAAATTGAAGAAAATCCGTTTCGTAAAGAAACTATGAAATTGCTAGATGATAATTTTTCTTTCAACAATTTTCTAGTTTTTTCCAATGGGAGTTACAGAATAGAAACTATGAATGGATAATCGGTTTTTCTTCGTCAGACACAAGCAATGTTGTTCACTATCTTATGGCTAACTTCATTTGATCTAGAATTGCTTAGTAGTTCTTTTTCTGCAAAAATGCTATCTCACTAGATTGTGTATGTGCTTTAAAATCGTCTTAACCCCCTCATCATGATTTCAGGTGACCAAGCTGTTCGGCGTGAACTACGACACAGCCCCAGCACCAGCCTTGCTGCCTCCTCCGGCGCCCCCCGCGCCCCCCGCCCCGCCCCCGGTGGCGGGCCCCCTCACCTTCACCCGCGTGCCAACCGCCCGAGAGACCGACTCCGTCAACTCGGCCGTCCTCTCCAGCGACGACGTCGAGTTCAGCTGCAGCGAGAACGTCTGCCTCATCCCCAGCTACTCGGAAGCCCTCCTCATCCAGGTCGACGAACCCACCCCTCCAGCGCCCTCTGGCGACCCACCACTCGAAACTCAAACGCACACAGGAAGCACGCAGACTGAGAGTATACCGGTGCAGACTGAGAGTATACCGACTGGGGTCGGATCGGCGCAGGCTCACTGCGGGAGCGCGCCAAGCCTAAGAATCAATGCCTTAAATAGTTTATTTAGCTTTAACGTCAACAACAACAACAACAACAACAACAACAACAGCATCTCGGCATCGAGCCGGGAGCGACGGAGGGAGAACCGTCGGTCGTGGGGTGGGATCTTCAGCGTGAAGACGACGCCGATGCCGCCCCTGACGCGGTCGTCGACGCAGAACGGGATGCTCCTGTACTACGCGGCGCCGTTGACGGAGACGTTCCCGAACGATCCCTTCGGCGGGTGTCGGGTCACCTCGCCGGTCGAGGAGCCGCCGCCGCCCTACGAAGAGGCCCTCCGGTTTCCCACTATCTCCACGCTGACGCGGTCCCTCACGGAACGCGGGGAGATCTGCCGAAGAGCCCTCTGGCCCGTCCAGAGGAGGTCTGATTCCACGGAGATCCGGCTCCCGGATAACCCGCCCAGGGCGTATATTAATATGGAGACCAGTCTCTAACACAAGCTCAATTCGTTTTTCTTGAAACCGGTTCGTTGGTGTTTCGGTCGCTGGGTTAGAAGAGGCTCCAAAATTCGCCCCTAGTTTTCCCTATTTTTGATTGGGTCACAGAAGTTGACCGGTATTAGCCAGAATTGGTCTGACTGTACCTATTTCAGGGTTGCTTATTATACATGGAGACCAGTCTCTAACGTAAGCTCAATTCATTATTCTTGAAACCGGTTCTTTGGTGTTTCGGTCGCTAGGCTGGAAGAGGCTCCAAAAATCGCCCCTATTTTTGATTGGGTCACTGAAGTTGGCCGGTATTAACAAGAATAGGTCTGACTGTATTTGAAGGTTGCCCCTTTATTATACGTTTTAAAGGCAAGCAGAAGCCGCTATGGAAACGAGATAAACATCCATTTTTGGGAGAGTTCTTCTGGAAGGTATTGAACTTGAACACCAACCAGATGACATTCTGTATAAACTTTAACTGGATATTATATGTTTTTATCCGACACTAAGTACCTACTTTTGAGTGTTAAAACAAACGAGTTCTAGAAAACACCATAAGCAAGAGTCTGTAATCAATGGCTGTTTTATAAGGTTCACAGAGACCTGCTCCTGGGTGAAGGAGCTCTGAGAGACAAGCTTAAGGTCACAATCTACAGAAAAGCCACGTTGTCTTTCTTTAACTGTCACTAGGGTACTAAAAGTAGGTACTTTTCTCAATAAAAATCAAAAGATCTATTTCTGAAAACTGCAGAAGTCCGTAAAAAAAACATCTTAATTCAACTTGTCAAGCATTCTCTGTGTCGTTAATAAATAAGGTAAAAGTTAGAGTCATTTTCGACTTTTTCACAATCAGGGATTTTTATTTACATTTTATTTAATTATAACCACCTGAGGAACCGCTATGTTACGTGTGTCGTTAAAAGTTTGCGTAACTTTCATCTTCGCTTACGAGAACAAATATTAAGTTCTGTTCCCTCGCATGACATTCACGTGGAGGGATTGAGTTTCATTTAGGTATTGCGAAAGGCAGACTGAATAAAGCAGTAATCGGATGGGTAATAGAAGAGGATCGAAGATCATGAAGTTACAGCAAACGAATTGGTGCAACTACTCGTGCTTGATGGACGATGCGTGTTCCTTGCTGATGCTCGAAAGATAGTGCGATGTAGTATCAGCGCACGAGTCCGAGTAAGATAGACTCCTGCGAGTCTCGCTCAGAAAACTGAAGGCGCACTTACTCTCGAATCGCTCGATACAACAAACTCCATTGTTTCCAATCTTCACCCAGACGACATTTTGATGGGTAAGGTGTCACGACAGCTGGGGCTATCCCATCAAAGCGCCATGAGTTAGAGAGGATGAAAGATTTGTTTTCATGTGATTTTAAACGAAAACCAGCGGCGAAACTTTACCTCTGACTCCAACGCTCATATCGTCGGCCAAAGTGCAAAACCACGTATCTCCGTTTGAAACGTTGCAGACTCCCTATTATGCTTTATTTTTTCTCTGAAAAACTAGTCGACGTAATTTATTGAAAACTTCACTGATTTTTCTTCTCTGTAAACGGAGGATTCTGTATGAATTTCAAACTGTTGAGTTTGCTTGGTTTTTTCCGAAAAAAGAAAAAAGAAAGTGGAAATGTTGATTCACTGCATTAGAGATACCTACCTACGTGGTTTTGAACTTTGGCCATCGGTATAAGTACCGATGAATTGTTACCGTACAGAAAATTAGAGACACGTCATGTGATTGAAGAATGTTACAGATGAAGGAGTTTGGGGGAAAATTTTTTCAATCCTCGGGACACTTTACATTTTTTGTACATTTTTTATAAAATATTTATTGGTCTAAAGTAAACCGAAAACTGTGCCCAATCGTTTTTTTTCCGAAAATTTTTTTGGAGAATGACTCTTGGAATTTTTCCTCTGCTTCGTCCTCGCTTAGTCCTTTATTACTTTTATTATGTGTGAGGCTTCATTAAGAGGCTATGAATTATGACGTGCCGAAAATTTGAAGGCGCCTTCAAAATCCTCTATTAAATATGAGCGATAACTATTTTAACTTGGTCGTCGTGGAGTTGCATATATACAATTTTGAAGGCGATTTTTGCTCAGTCCTCTAAAGTAAATGAAGCCTTCCTATGATTTCTTTCTATTCTTTTTTTGACACTAGATTTTTGTTTGAACTTATATTTTGAAAGGGAGTATTCATTTCAAACAGGCACTACCAACTTTCTGTTTGCAAGCTTTGTTCCAACTAGTTAGGCATGTGTCGTTTCATATTACAAAAATAAACTTTGAGTTCTCTAACTCTAATAATAAGTTCTATGATAGTTAAATAGCATATGTCTGCGCTCAATATTATATTCTTCAACATTTTTACAATGTAGACTCTAAGAGAAAATAATTTTATGGAAATTAATTGGTACCTTGATACAATACATACACGAATAGGCATCCAGAAAAATATTTTTTTTACTCAGCTGCTTACAACTTCATCTGTGACATCATTCAATTCAATAATACTATGTTGCAGTTGGGCGAAACTAGGGCAGAGTGGACTGCACCCCCCCCCCCTTTCTAACCGTAGAAATATAGTTTGACTCTATCAGAGAATTGAGGGGGTTTAGCATAATAACTGCGCAACATTCCAATTATCTTTGAAATGTTATTTTGACATATTTGTTGAAAAGCTAAGCTCAAAACTGCTTGTGATACAACTCAAAGGAAGCCTCCTTGGCCTCTTGGGCTCTCCCTCTGAAGCTAGGAGATGCCCCTATCCTCTTTGGTGAAATGCCTTCCTTGCCTTCAGATCCAAAATCCCCCCCCTCCCCGGCCCGAAGAAAATTTCCTGGTTTCGCCCATAATATTTTGTAATACCTCCTAAGTATCCTTTGAGGATTTAAAACTTGACACTATGATCAGCAAATAAAAATTCGAATATATGTATTGTTCCTATAGACAACTCACAGAGGTTATAAGCAAATAATATTTGCATAGGGAACAGGCATCCCTCCTCAGCAGAAGTATGCAGTTGCTACTTACGTAGGAATCCAAGCTATTACTTCTTAGAAACATTTCATGATTCATTGCAAAAATAATTTGGTATTACCATGCTTGATTTCATTCAAACATCGGATGCCTCAATCTAGGTCTGGGCAGAGAGGACGACTAAAAAACTGAGACCTTACGCAAAAATACTCTCAACAATCCGCACTGTTATACCGCACAACTACCTTAAGCTTAAGCAGGTTTAAGGTTAAACTAACCTCAAGTATGTTTTAACAGAGTTGAATCTCTATAAATAATTCAACTTTTGTCAGATTATTTTTTGAAATGTAAAAATTAGACTATTGTTAAGAATGGCTCAGCACTCGCCAATCCTTTTTTTCTTCTTCAATTTTTCATTTCAACAAAGTACCCCATCCTGATGTAAATATTTCAAACTCAACATTCCTTCATTCGTAATTCAATCCCTATTTTTGTAAAATCTTCTCTACCTCTCCAAGTATCCCGTAATCTTCTTTATTTCTTTTCTTCTCATGTTGTAACTAGTCTCATTACTCTATCCACCTACCTAAGTCTCTACAGAATATTATACATTTATTGAAATATTGCATAAGATCGCTCATTTATACTTGTGTTGCTGTTTATTGATGCCTTACTGTTGCCTGGGGAAATTTCTGCATTGATCGGCAGATACTTCTTCTATATGTGCTGAATAGTTTGAGTGTCTTCTGTCTTCGCAGTTTTGATAGAACAACCCATGAAATTTCTTTAGCACTGACAAACCTAATGACTAGATGTTCGGAGTCTCATAAATCAGTAAGAGCAAAGGCAAAGTTGCTGAGATTAGGCAATTGATATTTTAGCGAGTGAGAAATGAAAAAAATACATGTTTCTTATTTTTCTAGAAAATAGCTCCTATAAACGTTTTCCCTCTCGAACAAAGGAACATATCTCGTCCGCACTGTTTCAATATTTCTGCGAATATTTTTTCATGGGAGAACCATTGCACAAATATCCGAGAATTTTAAGATCTCTTCTCACAAACGTAAATAAAAATTAACTGTACGTTTCAAGCAAATGTATGCAACGGTTTTTCAATGAAAAAATAATAATATAAATATAAATATAAAATAAAATGTCGATGAAAAATACTGGAACAGTGCAATCGAAAAGAGTTCATTTGTGCATGAGACGATAAAAAGTATGCAATTGCTGTTTTTGCTCTTAGGGATTTCAAGCCTTATTGACCTTATTGTAAGCGGTCTTTCATAATGTAAGTCAACATACAAGTATGTTATTGAGGTCTTTCAGGACTCCTGATTGAAAGAGTAAAGCAATGCAATCATTTAAGTGCGAGAGTTAAAATGCGAAATTGTGTTCAACCTGACAAAAATTGGCCTCTCATAATTCATTATGGTAGAATTATTAAACTACTTGAATATGATTCCCCCTTGTTTTGAACCTTAAAGTTTCCAGTTGCCATTTTTATTGTAAGTGAAGCTGTTACCATAGTTTTTAAAGATTTTTACAACATTGATAAAGTATTATTTTAATTTTGACTTGACATTATGTCTACTGAACCAAAACTTGGGTCATTAAAATTAGCATTGCTTTAAGAGCTGCTTTTAAAAGTCTGTTTTTGATGTAAGAGTTGAATAATTAAACTATATTTAATTGAATGGCTATGAGTTATTTTTTATTGTTCCAACCCTTTCCTAGAGATATTTGCACATCGCAACTAAATTTGATGGCGAAGAAATTATTTTATATTAATCCAAATTCTCTACTTTCTTTCAAAACCAAATTTTGTTTCTTTAAATTGTTCCAGTTTTCATCACAAAGCACATGCTAGCTGAGAGGTTATTTCCTACACTCATTTACTTATAGGAAATTTTGTTCTCTAAGAAAAATTTACAATTGGAAAAATTATTGAAACAAAAAATAGCACACAATATTGATAAATAAAAAATACAATTTATTACTTTTAATTATATTTTTTCCTCCCAAAAAGTTGAGGGTACAAATAAGAATAAATTATAAAATAAATGCAAAAACATTTGGACGATTATACTCAGTTCGTCCAGACTCAAATAAATTAATTCTGTCTTCTAGGGATCATAGACCAGTTCTTCCATGGAATAAACGAAGATATTTTCGAGATGAAATTCGTTCAAATTTAAACTACTAAATGATCCAATACACTGGTAGATGGATTACTGCATGTGTGTCTCTTATTTACTACACACTGAAGAATAAATTATTGATAGATGTCAGTGTTGTATTTTCATCAAGATGAAGAGGGTCCAGATTGGTAACTTCTACATTTGAATCAGTAAGAATGAAAACACATAAACTGGGCAAAATAAAACTGTTCAGGAGACACAAAAAACTGCACAGTAGGTGGATACACATTGCATTCGTTTCTCAAAGATTCTCATTCTTCTTCTTCGTTGTTTTTCTCATCATTTTGTTTGCTGTTTATTCACCTTAACTGTCAGTGCAGCGTGTAGATGCATTTACCCACGAGCAAAACTAAATCATAAACAAGAGAAAAGGTAAAAAAAAACCCGAGTTGGTGTGTTTCTATTCTTACTGATTTTTTTTCTCTTACTTTTTTTTCTTTTGAATGATTTAGTTTCGAGAACTTTTGATCAAAATAATGCATTCACCGTAAGTTGGTCCATGAATCCATAAGAAATATTACAAAAGATTATAAAAAACTTCTGGAGGGAAGTTGCTTGTTGATCGAATAGTATTAAAGTCAGGCTTTCAGAGCTTTCGTTTTAAGATGCTACAAACTAATTTTGATCTGAAAGCAATAATCACAATTGCTAAATCCTGAAAGGGAAAAATGTAAAAATATTCAAAATTAGCTGTATGGAAAAAAAGTGATGGTAGCTTGATGAGGAATTAAGTTCCTAATATTTCCTGCAGGATGAGAGTGAGAAAAAAAATGGTATTGACAGACAATACTAACAGCTGGAAAGTTCCTAAAAAGTAAAAATAAAACTGCATAGGTGTCGATACCTTTGTGATTATCATTGACTTACATTAAATTAACAACTGAAAAACCCAGACTAGTTAATACTGCTAATTAAGTAATGCACAAGACATAAAACATCAAAAGCAAAAGGGAACATAGTTGTAGAAGTCTGAAATATATATACAAGAGGTATCAGAGCCTTAGTGTAGCTGGAAGAAGTGGGTAAACAGATCAGAATGTTCTCCTATCATTAAAAGGAAGACTTACACCCAATGTCCCTAATTACAACCCTCTAATTATCACAGACGCAGCATCTGCGTTTGACTTAAAGGTTCCCTTTGTTGCATTTCCTCCATTATTGAATAACCTTCACTCAGTGGTAATCATTTATCAATCTAGGAAGGTATTGACTGTCACTTCCGAGCTGTTTCCCAATAAAATGTACTCTGATCCGTTTTAAAGATAGCCGATGTTCATTGTAAATGTGCACAGGCAGAACCTAGCTTGGTAATGAGAGGGTTGATATCGATTTTCCATGCAATAATTGGTATTCAGACTTTGACTACAAGAAACAAATATTACACCACTGAAGGAGGAGGACACTGCATTTTTTCGAGAAAATGCACATTAGATATCTGCGACAGTAAAACTTCAAGGCGGATGATATACTTCTGCCAATTTTTTTGTGACACAAAATAAGTGTGTATGTTCACTGGATAGAAAACATTCTTCCTTAGCTACACTATGACTACAACAAAGAACAAGCGAAGTAGATTGGTTGATAGATGAGGCACATGGTCAAGTCTAGAGACTCAATTCGAAGTCATGCTTAATACAATGTTCCCCTAACAGCGGTTCATATGCACTAAATTCGATGCCACAATACATAATTGTTTTGACTATCTTTCGAAAGAGTTGAACACATGAAATAGGAGAAACTACAGCTCGCAGATCCTCAGAAACAGATGCTCTGAAGGGTTCTTTACTAGCAGTGTTGCTGCAGTAAAATATGACTAACTTTGTGTCTGAATTATCGAAAAGATGTATCCAAAATCAATGGCTTAATACTACATAAATATTTTTTGGTTCTGTAGGGACTTCACTGCTTGTGAACAAGTCAAATTAGTTCAAGAGAAACGAGGATGGTTAGTGAAAGCTGTGACTGGATCAACCAGAAAAGATAACACAGTATATTTCTCACTTAATTTGAAACTATTACCTTTGTAAAGAACTTCAATGATACAATAAATTAATAAATAAATAATAATAATAAAGAGTAACGCCAAGAAATAAGATGGATTGAAATTCCACCTGAGATAACCAGCATGAATCATTTTCCCATATTTTTGTTGATTATCAATAGTTAAAAATGATGCAGAAAATTATGAAATGAACAGTCGAGAGACTTCAGTAAAATTGTAGAAAATCCAATTGAAGAGATAAAAAGTTCGATGTAATAAATAATTTGAATTAAAGAAAGAAAAAATGAGATTCAACAAATTTCTCGCCAGAAAGACGTTAATTAGCATCAGGTGACGTTTTTCTGAGAGTTAAGAAGTAGATTGGAGAAAGTTTTGATGGAGGTTATGAGAGAAAACTGATCATTCGGAATTTCCTATACACCTGGATAAAATTCGTAACTATAATGCACATCACAAAAGAGAAGCTTAAAAATTGCTTATAAATAAAGTGAAAATGACTTGAGTATTGGATAAATATTTCAGAGCATTATAAAAAAATCTGCTCAAAATTCAGGCTAATAGTACAGATTCCTTGATCAGCACTCCGTTGCCTCGTTTGGGGCAACAAACAGACTGGTGATGAGTTGGCACAAGTCCAAGCTGTAATATTATTTCTTTTTGCTCTTGCCCAATGTCAGAGTGTGACTGTTCCCCAAAGTCGCGAACTGTTGCTTGCGTCTGTTGAATTCGATGATATCCTCTTCAAGTTGTCGTCGGGAGTCTTCCAGCTTCCGTTTTTCTTCAGCATGTTCGCGCTTTAGGCGCTCAAACTTGGCCTGCAACTAAAAGACCAAAAGATGGTTACATCTGTTACTCTTTTATGCCACACTAAATTCATATAAAATTGAGGCCTGATTGTAATATCAAGAGTATAACACTTGGTAAGATTCACCCCGCAGATGGATTCTTACTTCTTAGAAATGCAGTAGGGGAAAAAAGGTTTTTAAATGCTTTTTGTTTCTTGTCTATTTCCCTTTTCTTTCAGATAAATTTTTAGAAACAGTTCTTTAGCAGGACTCGTTTTTCAGAGCAGATGGTGACATAGTCGTGATTAAGGATCAGTCGAATCTTAAATTTACGAAATTCGAAATTAAAATTTACACTCTAAATCACAAAACCAAATCCATTACCACTTAGATAAATAAAAGGGTATGTATCATTAAAATTTTGAAGGAGTGTGAAAGAGTTTAAACGTTGAGATGAAATTTTTAAGAAAAATTTGCTTCTTCACATTATATCTAATGGGAAATTGGGTGAATGTTCTACAAAAATGTTAGTGCTGTTCATACAGTTCTAGTTTAAGAAATGATATTGAGGCTACACAAAGAATCCTCACATCCAGCCAATGGCTCAGTTTCTAGAATTCCACAATTTTGGGTTTGATTATTCTTCACACCAAGTCAAAAACTTCATCAAAATTTGGCAAAATCTAAGATTGAACTGAATTCTTGCCCGATCATTATTTACAATGATGGGAAACAATAAGACTACGGAAAAGAGATACTTACATCAGCTTCAGCTTCTTTGATCTCTGCCTCCTTTTCCTTGACACGAACAATGAAGAGCTGGCGCATTTCATCTTCTTGTTTTTGGAGCTCTTGCAAGTGATTCGATCGCTTGTTTTGGAAAGACTCCTGGAAACTCACAGGCTTATTCTCTGAGTCTACATCGCTGAAACCCATCTGTGAGCATGATAAGACAAATTATCAATTGGAATTCAACATACATTTCATTCAACTATTCATTTTAGTGTTTTTACTTGACTTCCCTAGGTTGAGAAAATCCGAAAGAAAAACCTTTTCAAAGTTTACACGTGATTAAGTAGAATTGGAATGATTTTTCAACCAATTGCTGAAAACTTAGGAAAAGGCTTACTTAAGAATTTTTTCACTCACTTAAAATCAGTGAGGTAAATTTGCGAGTTTTTAACAAAAATTTGAGCTGAAGGAGACAAGACAAAGCTTGGCTAAACTATTCAAACTATAGAGCAAAACTTTCGTTGCCCAGTCTAAACAGTTTTATAGGATCAGCTTCCAGATCTGACCTCTGATTACACTTATATCTTTATTTTAATGTAATTACTTCAAAACAAAAAGAAAAAAATAAGGGATTGCATTCATTGCCTTACTAAGCAATTGATTCATTTTAGATCTTCAAAAGGCATTAGTTTCCATCGGATAGGTAAACATAGCTTTATTGGAGAAAAAGGCAAAGTCAGCATATTTCAATGCCCCTAAAAATAGTTATTCAAAAAAGGATCCAGCCAGATTTTAAAAGCTGTTTAACATCTAAAAGGCTGTAGAGAAAACGATGAAACTTGAGCTGCAGAGCTTCAAAGCTCTGCGTGTTTCTGTATACTCGTCCATGATGTAAGAAGTTTACTGTTGAGTTACCATAATGTCTAACTAAACCGCAGAAAAATGCGTTTTCAATTCATCAGGCTTAGTTAGCTGTTTACACTGCAAGGAGAATGTAGTTGGAGACAGTAATGCCATTAACTGCTTGCTAAGACTTGAGGAGGGTTATTGCTTATGGGGATCACTTTGATTTAAAAAAACGTTCTTGTTACCTAAAGTTAACTTCTCATCTTTTTGTGCTGACATTCTTCTCCCTTTATTGACTATCAACACTTTAGAACACAGGACTTTCTTCTATTAACATTTTTAAAATTAAATTTTTGAAAAATATTTCTCCTTATGTTGTTCAGCTGTAAATTTTGGAAATCATGTTCTTGGGTATTATTTCAAAGCACCCATTTTATGAATACAACATTCTAGAAACAGTTTCCTTTGAAAGATTTGACATCTGGAGTGTGCAATGGGTTTTAATTTCCTGACTTAGGTTGTGAAGGCAATTCTTTTTTTGACTCTCGAACTTTTGATGTATTTGCTCAACACTTGCAAACTAAAATGAGAAAAAAGTACCTGTTCGAGTCGCTTTTTACGATAAAGCTCATAATGTTGGGTGTGGGTCTTTTCCCGCATGTCCTCCATATTTGTGCGGATTAGCATCTCACGCAATTTCTTAAAGTCACAATGGGCTTCATTTTCAACTGAAAACAAAAGAATAAAGCATTTTATTTCCTACGTACCATGACGAACTGTTACATCCTAAGCTTCAAAATAAAAGAAAATACTCTCTGTAATTTGTCATGGACTAAATGAAATATTTATGTCCAAAATAAACAGTTGGAGCTTATCCTTCTACTTCTCAATTTTCATGTTTACTGCCTCTGAATGATGCCCTTCACTAACGAGTCACTGAATATGTACTAGTGATTTTTAATTAAATCACACTTCATGAGATTGCTCCATTTTCCGCTAGCCTGATCAATTACTTTAGTAGTATAGCGTCCAGTGAGAAACACTGCTAATAAGCAATTAGTAAAACCAGACTCTTCCAAACTCACTACAGTGACGTCAAGTTAATTTGAAGTTTGAGGGACTTTTTTCTCTCTCTCTGTGAATCTCTCCTTCCGAGTTAACAAGATTACTAATAGTAGAGGGCAATTTGCATCGGTTTGTTTTTCGGCATGAATTATTGTTGTATGCTCGTGCCTCTTTTTTCTTCTTCTTTTTTAATTATTAAATTAGACAAATCAATTCTTAACCTATCATAAAAAAAAAATAGATGTGTATAACAAAAAAAAAATGTAGTTTTTAAACAAGGTATCAGCCATTGATTTTTTATGTACAGATTTTCCCAAACGACCGAGAAACTCAATTGAGGAGAGTTGGGTGTGGGTAACGCAATCAGGCGTGGTGTTAGCGCCACTACCAGTTTCTTGTTAGCGATCGTCAGGAGTGTATAGACAGCCAGTCCTGATTTGAAGCTCGAACACTCTGAGATGCCGTGCAAATCAGAATGCCGAACTCCGGCAGGAACCGCACTAGCAGTGCAGCTCACGCCTTCTACTGTTAGCTACCCAAAAACTAAGTTTTACTTCTGGCAGCTGGTTGCGAACGCGACTTGCAAGCCAACCTGAAGGCCTCCAATGGAGAAAATTTGAGCAATCCATTTACAGACGTGTCACTCATGTTGCTGCATTCTCAGTTGAATGGGAAAATATATACATAAAAAATCGATGGCTGATACCGCGTTCAAAAACTGCATTTCTTATAAATGACAGCCAAAATCAAACTTTTAATTTCAAATAAAAAAAATATAAATGTGTAAAACAAATAAATATTTCAAATATATATAAAATAAAAAATGTTCATTTGAATAAAGAAATAGTAGACCTTCGACAGTTCCCCATGGGTATTGTCTAGCTCGTGTCATCTTGTTGCCAACTCGGACAAAATCGCTGCTACCAACAACAGCAAACGGCACATGAGAATTCATCTGAGAGTTTACTTCAGATACAGACTCATCATCTGTTGGGAACTTGTACAGGCGAACTCCATTTGCGTTCAACTCCTGGATGATTTTAGCCTAAAATCAAAACCAAAAATGAGAATTTAAAATCTGAAGAAAGGAAGGAAATGAAGTCAATCAACAAGGTTCTGTTATCCATGGCACTTGTAAATCTTTTGTTCATCAAGCAAAGCCGATTTGTACATTGGTATCAATTTGACTACAACTTTCAAGATGAAAGATACGTAAGATGTACAAGTGTCATTAAGTTGCACCACAGAAAAGAGTGAAGAAATTCACAGGCTCGCAGAGAGGTTGGAGGAGAAAATGGCACAAAATATGAAATGACTTGACTTTGATTTGATTCCGTTACTAAAACCTTTCAAGAGCATGGGCGTAAAGAGGCAATTTCTGTGTACTATTTTATAAAAAGAAGGAATAGTGAATATTAACGAAGAAAGATCGACACAATCAAATGCCAGTATAAAGAAACAGTACAAACAGTAACAAATTGTTACGTCTAAACGCCTTTTCAGGACTTGTCTTCAACAGAGAGTAAATGTTATGCCACATGGTACTATGGATTATATTTTGAAATGATATTTTTTTCAGTTTACCTGTCTGAGGAAGAGGAAGCGACTCTTTGCAATCACAGAATACAAAATCCAAAAATTACAAAATGGGCCTGTTGCAAACTTTTGCTAGAGCAAAAATAGAGAGTTGCTCCTTACAGATAATGTCTCAAAAATCACGATGAGCACATCGATAAACTCTGAAATGCACTCCAAACTTCACAATCTGCGTGAGAAATTTGGGTTTTTTTATGATTCCCACTTCAAACAGGATACTACAGCACAGGTGAATATTTCGTTAGAGGAGTTGTTTCATTCAATCCCTGCTCAACATGACCGACGCTTCCACATGCAAGTTGAGGAGAGCACAAGGTCAATCAAGGGGGATATCTAATAACGCAAGAAAAATGTGAATGTAAACACGCCGATTATTATCAGGTGGTTAGAATCATCGTCCCATCACACATGTTTTGGCGGATTGGTATCGACTATGTTGAATATTGCCTAGTATCCTTGTGGATACTAGGGGGGATACTACCGAGGGATTGGATGGAATGACTCCTTTAACAAAATGTTGACCTGTGCTGCGATTTTGTTTTCGAAGCGAGTAGCTCAAAAAAGCGCAAATTGTGAAGTAAGGAGTGCATTTCAGACTTTGCCCATGCGCTCATCGTGATTTTTGAGACACTTTCTATGCGTAATAAATCCTATTTTTGCTCTGGCAAAAGTTTGCAACAGGCCCATTGTAAGTTAGTACAATATGTAACGTTTGTAATTAAGTAGTTCCTAATTTTAGAGATATTCATGTAATTTGCTTTGATAGTTTTCCATTTCAACTTTTTTAGGCTTCTGAGCCTAAGAAATTTTGATACTGTGAAATTTTTAAGGGTTTTCAACTTTCAAATTTAAAGTTGTTGGGGCTTGTAGAACCATTTTCTATGAAACCCACCCATTCATGTAAAATATCACTAATTTTTTATGCCACTTGAGAGAAAGGTCAACTAAAGACGAAATTTATAGTAAAACTAAATAAGTGCAGTTTCATTACCTTGAATTTCTGCAATTCTGTTTTGGAGATGGTGTCTGCTTTCGCTATTATTGGGATGATGTTGACTTTGGTATCCAGCTGTTTCATACAAACAAGGTCAATTGACTTCAATCTAAAGAATGAAAAAAGACAAGAAAATATTAGAGAATCTCTTTGTAATAATTAAAAAAAATATCAAGTAAAGATAAGGAAAATTCACTGTGCGATGTACCTTTCTCTATAAAGCTCAGATCTCTTTTCTGTTGGAAAAGGATCCATATCACAGACCTACTTAAGTAAGGGCATGGTGTTTTAGGGTGCCAAATTATGGTAGATTTCGCTAACTAAATCACTGTATCACAATGAAAGTACTGAAATTTGCGAAGGAAATGAATACTTCAATTAAAATTGTCAGCTGCTAATATGGATGTAATGCCCTGATTTAAAGGAGGTTGCCATAGAATGATAAGTACCAGAGGGGCAAACGTTGGCCATTTCTGTCTCAATTCTTGAAATACCCGCCGCCCTATCTTGGCCTAGGATTCCAAATTATCCTCCCAACACAGTTTCATGCCTTCCCCACTTTTGTCCAGTGGTCCCTTCTTTACCATCTTTTTCCAATTTCCTGCTTAAATGGTTCCAACTTGCTTAAAAATAGTGACTATAAAAGGAACCATCAGTTACCTTTCTGTTTGGTAATTAATCTATGTATCTACTATGTTTAGGAGATCCTACGGGTAGTGGAACTGCGTCCTTATTGACCCTTGCACTGAACACTTATAAAAGTAAAGTGCAATGAGTTACAATCACTATCATTGAGTTTACAAATCCTTCAAAAAATTCTAGGCATCTGCATGTCAACTTTCAAAAATATTACTCCGTTCAAGACACACACCTGAGCGAGTCTGAAGAGAAGAGAAAAGAGTTTCATGACAAGACAAACTATTATCTTTGATTAGTTTGTAATGACCTCGCAACGGTTGACACATGGAATTTTTTTTATACAATTAGTTGTATTTTGTTTTTTGCCATATTGGGCTATCAGAGTATGATGTTTTGAATTATGTTTGACTCATGCCATCAGAAAGAGGGTGCAGGCATTTTTAGGGTGGCTATTACACAGTGCAATGTGGTTACCATTTCTACAGTTGCATGATGATTATTAGTTCTAACACTCTTGAGTATCTGATGGTCGAGTCATGGCTGGTGGGAGCGCTTTGGTCAGCTTACGCCGATTGAAGTGGTCCGACTTGGCAACAAATGGAAATTTGAGCAATGACCTGCTATTGGTCAATTATTCTAACTTCTCATGATGGGCGGTCATCAGTACCGCATAATAGATCATCACTCTGATGGCCACAGAAAAAATGCGACTGTAGATGTACACAAAGTTTGACTTTTGTCCTATCGTACGATGATATTGCTCTAGAGTATAAAAATGTGTTGTATGAATGGAGGAAAGAGAGCTTTAATTTTTAACGGAATTTGTTTTTCTGAAATTTAACAGAACTTACCCATGACCTGTGGGACAGATGAAGTAGAGGCACACATGAGTTCTTGTGTCATGGTACATTGAAAGGGATCGTTTGATTTTTAATTCCTCTTGCAGGTACGCCTCAAACTGGGCATCAATGTAGTCCACAATGGATTTAAAGCTGTCTTCTTTGTTAATTTGGTCACCGTACCCGACAGTATCAACAATGGTCAGCTATTGAAAGAAAAAAGAAAAAAAAAACCTGCTTTGAGAATCAACAATTGGATCTTCAGTAAAAGTTTGGATTGAAGCCGGTGCATAAATCTGCAGGAAAATTTATTATTTCCTCATGTTATTAATTAACTGTCATACCTAAGAGAAAAAAATTAATCAAATAAAAAACATTGCTAACGCGAAGTATTAAGTTACCAATCGGATCACGGCACAGTGGGTACATTAGACAACGTTTAACCATAAGAAAGCCATCGTGAGGCTCCTTGTAAATTGCGTTGGGTCCCTAATAACTCTAATTGAACCTCTCAGTTCAAAAACGAGCCACCTCTGGTTTTTTACAATGTTCATTTTTTTTGCGCAGGAACACCTCTTTTTCAGCTGATGTGGTATTTATCGTCTCCTGAAAACTTTCATTTTTCCGAGATAGGTCATTTTCGAACTGAGAGATTCACTTATTGTGTAAAAGAGTTAACTTGTACATATAAAAAACTTAGTGTTTGAACAACATTTTGAAAAATGTTTCTCCAAGAGTTCAGGAGAGTAATAAAAAACATATTCAAACAGTATTTTCCCACAGGTTGTCTTGATTCCTGTTTTACTACTAAGTTGAAGTCAAAATCGTCCGATGTTTCTTTTTCCAAAAACAATCTTGGATATGTTCTTGCCTCACTGTCGAAAGCAACAGGTTACGCTTGCAAGTACCTTTATTTTCATGAAAGATATCAAGAATCTCACCTTGAGTCGGACGCTGCTTTCTTGTAGTTCATATGTGTGAGACTTCAATTTAACACTGGGTAAGGTGTGTGGTGCTGGAGAAGAGTCGAAGTTGGTGTTAAACAGGGAATCGACCAGAGTGGATTTTCCAAGTCCAGTTTCACCTGAAATGTACAATAAGTAAATATGAGGAAAAAAATAACATTTTGCTGCATACTACATGAAATAGGATGGGTCGTTTATATGTGACAGAATTTTCAATGGATAGTGTAGCTTTAAGATTTGTAAAAAAATGCTGAACACAATGTTTTTAGGTCCAACATTAGCATATAGGACACCTTTAAAAAACATATTAGATCAATTTATCTGTGACTGCAGTAAAAAATTACCATAGTACAAAAAATATAAATAAAAATATTTAACAGTAAAAAAAACACTACTCAATGTAAGTCCGCAACGATGTACCTTGTTTGTGGTGTTTGAAAATTTCCAATCATATTTTATTTTATTTTTTAAGTAGAACAAATCGACATTATTTCTTGAAGTTTTTGCAGAATTTTCTTGAAACGAAGAAAAATAATCACGGCAGTTTTTAAGAATTGCCGTAGAGTAGGTTTTCATTTAAAAAAATAAAGGATGACAGGAAGTCTACAACGTTGCAAACAGAGATACACGGTTGCGGACTTACACCGTCGTACTATTTTCAATACTGTGAAAGTGCCTTTAGCACTTTAAGAGGGGCAAATTTCAAACTCAAAGGTGCTCTACATTATTATCACTGTCTTTTCTAGAAAATTTCTGATCATCTTTTTTGTTTGTAAGAGCAATTAGAGACTGATTCTGTTATGCTCTTTTATCAATGACTAATTCAGTGATGTCTGTAATGTGCCAAAATGAATCTTGTCAAAAACTTAAGCTCACAATTTATTCTATTGAATCATTTTATCTCTTCTTAGCATATCATGCTGAACTGGTTTACCAATGATTGTTATGCATTGCTATCATTTCTATGGATTACGTACCAATACAAAGGATGTTGAAAATGAAACCTTGTTGAACGGATTTGTTCACCAACTGGTCCGGTAAACTATCGAATCCAACATGGCCTGAGAGTTTCAGGTTTCGCAGATTCTCAGCCTGTTTAAAACAAAAGAGTTACATCGTAGATTAATACATTCTCAAGTATGAGGTGTTATTTTCATTAATTACCCAATTTCCAAGTCCACTTACTTAATTTCGCTAGTATCTTTGACATTGATACCTAAAATCTTGAAAAATGCCAAAATACTGCAATCAACAATAACAAACTGCATTGGATTGCAAATTGTATTAAAGCACTTAATTCAAAGAACTTTCAGTAGCTACTTAAGTGTACATTTGCAAAAGATGGCCTTCGACTAGATTACTGACAGCTGTTGAATAGTGTTTTTGGATCAGCAGCCTGATTGTTGAAATTTTGTGTTTGTCGGGTAGAGAGTCGAGTGTTCAGCAGAGATTCACTCCTGAATTCCGAAGGCAGGACTTACAAAAAATCCTGCCGAATTTCCATCGCAAACTGTCTGGTGCGCAGTCGGGAGCATCGATGTTCCCTTTCTGCAGACTCTAGGCACTCCGCACCCGGAGAAGGATTTTCTGTCAGTCCTCGCCTCAGGCAGAGATTCAGCCCCTGAGCTCTGAAGGAAGGACTGACAAAAACTCCTGCGGACCAAGACGGAATCTTTTAAAGTGAAACGTCCCTTTATGTAAAAGAAAAATCTGCACAATTGCTCTTCTTTTATTTATAGGGTACGGAATTCGAAGTAAAACGACCGTAGGCGTAAGGAATACAAAAAATACTAATAGGAAATTTCAAAATTACTCTTTGGGGCCGTCCATAAATTACGAAAGGCAATTTTTCCGATTTTTATGACCCCCCCCCCCTCTTCTATCGTTTAAATGCATAATTTAATAAAAAAAATGGTGTTGAAACAAATCGGTATTGTTTTAAACATTACTAATCGCTGGTAGGAGATCATGAAAAATAACAGTTGTATTGAAAAAATAACAGTTTTTAAATTCAAAAAGTTCAGAAAAATTACATTTTAACCAAAAAACATTAAACGTCTAAAAAACGAAATTTGGACTAGTAAGTCTTTAAATTAACGGAATTTGGAAGAAACAAAATTTTTGCGTTTGGCTTACGTATAGGCATAGGTAAGGCACCTCTGGACCTCCTCCCGGCTCCCTGTAAGTGCATTAGGTACGTAATTTGCGGACGGCCTCTTTGTAAAGGCATACTTACATTTATTTGTTTATACTGCCCACTGATGTTACATTTATTTCTGTCTTCGGAGTCTGCTTTTTCCTCTAAAAAAAATTATTGGACGGTCTACGTAAGATTATTAGGGCCCTACACCCTAGGTCCAGAGGTTTCTCTGCAAGAGGAGCCCTTTTCAATTACGTGCGCAAAAATGCACGCCTCACTCTTATTTTATGGAAAAAAGTATTTCTTTACGGCCACTCGCGGCATTTATGACATAATGTGTAATATAATGACGTCAAAATTTTAGCATAGAGGGACGCGAACCGCGGACTCTTCCACTCCGGAGGCGAGCGCTTTGCCACAGGGCTACAGCGACTGACGAGAAATTGTTACATAATTGCTAATACATAAGTGCAATGGAAGTTCTCTCTTTCTCCACCAGAGCTGAGAGCATACACGCATCGGTGTCACGCTCCCGCTTACTGATGATCTGCGGCAGGATTTTCTGTAAGTCTAGCCTTCCGGGCCAAGAGTGAATCTCTGCTAAACTCTAACGCCGTCGGGTAGACATAGATGACATAGGTTAAAAGGCGGAGCGTGATTCGTCGGCTATGTCTTATTGCTGCTTCGTCGTGCCTATGTCAAGTGGCACTCACAACAAGCTAACAGCACCTGTTACGTTTCTGACAGTATGTCATTCATTCTACCTGACAAAGCTGCGTTAAAATAGCGAAAAGACATAGCCGACAAATCATGCTCCGCCTTTTAACGTATGTCATATATGTCTACCCGACAAACACAAAGTTTCAACAATCAGGCTACAGAGCAGCATTGTGGGTTAAAATTTTTGCAGTGTAGTTTCTCATTGATATGTAGGAGAAAGCCATGTGTTGAAAAATTAATTGCGAACGGATGCTTGTTAAAAAGAGCGGTTGCAACTATATATATATATGTCGCTTTTATAGCGCTCTTTGGCGCTGTGCGACGCCTAATCGCCACAAAGCTCGGTCTTCCCACAGGTCATCAGGGAGTTGACAATCTCTTATCTCATTTAACACCCCCTGTCGCCAACCTCTCACTGGGCGTCCCCTACGTCTCCTCCCAGGAGGAACCCAATCAAGCATCTTTTTTGGCAGCCTCTCTTCCGTCATCCTATTGACATGACCATACCAAACAAGTTGTTTGGTCATGACGTCGAACACGATGTCATTTTCGACTTCCATTATCTGACGCACTCTATCATTACGGACCCGATCTCTCCTAGAAATTCCTGCTGACCTTCGCCAGAAATCCATCTCCGTTGCTCTTAGCATATCCTGTGTCCGTTTCTTCAGCTGCCAAACTTCACATCCGTATGTTAATATACTTTTGACTACAGCGTTGTATATCCTCCTATAGCGGTTGCAACTATAAGGTGGAAAGAATGCTCTGAAGGTATCCCCTTGTATAACGAGGCCAGAAATCAAGGCAAAACTGAAGAGCCCAGGCTAGCCTCTTCCACATAAAGGTTTTGGCGGAAAATTTACAATATTCTTCTGAGTTTGCTCTGCGGTCAGAAAATTTACATTCACAATGCGACAGTTACACCTGTGTTTACATAACCTCGAATTCCGATGGAAGCAGATGTAAGCTTCCCAAACTCAAAGTTTGTGAGATTCCATTCAGTGCTAAGAAACGCAGTTTTCGAGGAAAAGGAGTTTCCATCGAGTTGTGTGGGGTAAACAGTTAAACTTTCAGGTACTTACAGCTTTAGCTACATCAACGGCTGCCATCTTGGACTCTAATTTTTTCTCGACCATGGTTCTGTTAAAACTGTTGCTTTCACGACCGTGACGCACTTGCAAACGTCAATTTCTCGCGAATCGCTGAACCAAGAGAAAGCACCTGGACCGTGGAGATAACAACTCTCACGACAAATGAAATTGAGCGGTCCACCCTACTCCAATCCACTCAGTTGGTCGGTTACTGCTGAACATTGACGTATAATACAATCTAGACCGCGCATTGGGCCCGACTTTGGGCAGGGAAGGTAAGACAGCTAGGGGGGTAAAGACGCGCCTTCAGCTTAGTTGATACCGCCGGATATACGAGCTAAGTGTACCCGTATCAGGCAACGGCACTGTCAAGACTGGCATTTCCACGAATTCCACCATTGTCTCGCCGGTACACTTGCTGTGTGTTGCTGGTTGCCTATCGTCTCGCTTGAATTTCGTAATGCGCGGTCTAGATTGTATTATACGTCAATGCTGCTGAAGCGATTTCACCGAATCGCTCACTTGGCCCTTGACAGCCGCGCACTCGCTACAAAGACAGCACCTGCTAAACACTACGGAGCACGTTTAGCAGGAAACTTCCGATGAAAATTGAACTTATAAATCAAATTGAACTTCTGAAGCACACAATCTCTTTTGGCCCCTTGCGGCTTGGAAAAGAAAACAGAACAGTGTTCCCAGGTGCTCCTATCTTAAAATGTCCGTACGCTCTCCGGATGAACTCGGGGAGGCTCGTGTATATCCGTGCCGCTCCGTGCTCCGTCCGTGTTCCGTGAATTCCGTTTCCGTTTCCGGTTCCGGCTGTTTTGTTGATAATGTTGATGTTCTCTTGATCTCTTGTGACATTCAAGTACCTATGTCCTCTAGAAAGCATTGACAGGAAAAAATAATCGGAACAATTATAGGTGCCTACATCAAAAAGCAATAATTCAAAAGAAAGGAGCTGACTTTTCATGAAATTCATAATTCCTAACCCATTGAACTGATTGAATAACACATAAATTAATGCAGAAAGGTCCTGTATGATACCTGGGTTTTATTCGTGGCTTCCTTATATCAATAACATTGGCGAAATTGAGAAAAAAAAGTAAGAAAAAATGTCTGAGTGATCAAACACAAAAGCACAACAATACAGAAAACAAGGACGGACCTTAAATGAAAAGGCTGAATTTTGATAAGAATACAATATAATTAATGCGAAAAGTATCTAATTTGTTCCCGAACGATACCCGGCTTTCATACTAAACATAATTGTATCAATAACTTACGCAAAAGTAATAAATATTGCAAAGAAAAGCGGATTAACAGATGCACGGACTGGGCCGGGCGGGCGCACGGACATAAATGAAATGACTGAATTTTGATAAGAATACAATATAATTAATGCGAAAAGTATCTAATTTGTTCCCAAACGATACCCGGCTTTCATACTAAACATCATTGTATCAATAACTTACGCAAAAGTAATAAATATTGCAAAGAAAAGCGGATAAACAGACGCACGGACAGGGCCGGGCGAGCGTACGGACAAAATAAGATAGGGAAAAATTTTCCCATAAGGTTTTTGTCCGTACGCTGTCCGCGCGGGTATAGGGAATGTCCGCGCGGCGCGGAAATATCCGCACGCCTGGGAACACTGAAACAGAACTGCAAACTCATTGACGTATAATACAATCTAGACCGCGCATTGGGCCCGACTTTAGGCGGGGAAGGTAAGACAGCTAGGGGGGTAAAGACGCGCCTTCAGCCTAGTTGATACCGCCGAATATACGAGCTAAGTGTACCCGTATCAGGCAACGGCACTGGCAAGACTGGCATTTCCACGAATTTTCACCATTGTCTCGCCGGTACACTTGCTGTGTGTTGCTGGGTTGCCTATCGTCTCGCTTGAATTTCGTAATGCGCGGTCTAGATTGTATTATACGTCAATGTGCAAACTGCACTGGAAAAGGAAAGCAATGCCCAGGCGTTGGGTGTGATTCATCTGATGACGTCATACCAATAACAGTCAAATGGGGTCGTTGTGACGTAGCCTTGATGACGGTCAAAATCAAAACAAAGATTGAGCGCGGTCATTGACCCCAATCAATAATTCAATACCCACTTATCGACGGCGAAACTGCAAAAATGCGTACCTAGAATGCAATGTTTCAAAATCTCCCTATTTTATTATTTAACGGAGACCGAACAGAAATCATGCCTTGTCATTTTGACGGAATATTCGTTACATTGAGAAGAAAATTCACTAGAGTTATCAAGAAATGAAATTTGGTAGTTTTTTTTGTAGAAAATGAAGTATGACAGGAAGTTTGCATCGCCGCAAACCGAGATATAAGTACGCATTTCTGCAGTTTCACCAGCGAAATATACTATCAGAAGACCATACCATTTGCCTTTTGATACATGAACATGATGCCTTTGTCAATAAAGTTACCAGAAAAATTACATCAAAGGCATCAATACTGTAGCTCCATATAACTTACATACTTCCTAGGTTCCTAGATACATTATTTTCCCCTCTCTTCATTGAATAGGATTCAAGCATAGAAAAATCAAAATTTCCAAAAAAAATTAATTTCCTCTGGTGAATAAAATATTGCTAATATGAAAGCGATTGCTTGTACCTGTAGAGAAGTGATCTGATAACCAGGGCCGGATTCACCTACTTGCCGCCCATGGGCCGCCTGTATTTTGCCGCCCCCTTCTCATTCGTTTTGAAACATCAATAAAAACCATCAAGAAAACGTTCCGGAGGGGTAGGGGTGCATAAGACGCGTTTATTCGTGTTGGCCGCTGGCCGCACTGAGTTTTGCGCAATGCGTAAGGTATTTCTACAGTCTTGTAGGCGCTATGCGTTTCACGTCGCGTCGACCGCTGCTGACCGTACTGTTTTTGACGCAATGCATGAAGTATTCCTACAGTCTTGTAGGCGCTTTGCGTTTCACGTCGAGCGGTCCTGAACGCACTGTGTTTGACGCAATGCAAAATTACTGTGCTCTCAGGAAATGAGAGATTTTGTCGCTTTTTCTCGTTTGTGTTTTTTTCTGAATCCGATTTGCTTTATACCTTCACTTAAAAAAATCGCAAAATTCGCCGCCCCCTAAATTTGCCGCCATGGGCCGCGGTCCATGTGGCCACCCCCTGAATCCGGCCCAGCTGATAACCATAGGAAAATAAAATATCTTGCAAGGCAACCATTTTGTAAGCTACTTGATACTTTTACTTAACGCTTACATCATATTCATTTGAATTATTCAAGGATTGAAAAAGTAGGTACTGCCCGCGCATTTGAAGGTGCGTTCAGACCACAAAATAAAATGTTTAAAATTCACTCAGACATTCGATCCTTTTAGTGATGCCTATAAGTTCAAGGCTTTTGCAATTTTGCTGCTCATAGCTGATAAAAATCTGCTAAATATAATTAAAATTAAATAATTACTTTTTTTCTTTATTTTCAATTTTGTATAAAATTGCCCTTCGGTAATAAGCCAGTCGGAGAATAGAAAAGAAAAGAGGGGGGAAAATTCATTACACATGAAATAAGCTGTCTTGTTTTGCATTTGTAAATTTTGAGTTCACTAGATTTACCGCCTATGGCTCAAGCCCCTAACTATACTTAGCTCTCCTCAAATCTGGCCGTGCCTCCAGACTACTGAAGGAGCTATTTTCATTTTTGAGGGAGAGGATATGGCTTTAAGTTACCACAGCTCATTTTTTAGTTCTCTTTGCCCAGTTTTTACCTGTTACTAAATTAGTGCTAAGATCGTTGTTAGTCATAGTCAAAATTCAGATACTTCAGCTAAACCAAGACAAGAATGAAGAAATTCAGGGACTGAAATGATGTTGTTTGCCAATGGTAGAATTGAAAATTAAGTTTGAGCCAAATAATTTTGATAAACATGCCTTTACACTGAGTAGTTTGCATTGACCAAGGCTTGATTGTCCTTTCTTCACCTATTCTGTGACCCTTTCAAACGGGTACAGAAGAGAGGTTTGAAATAAGGTACTTAGCTATCCACACAAAGTCTGTGGTTTCCGTGAATCTAATACTTGATGAACGGGTATGCTAATATATATTTTGAGAACTTGCAAATTTCCAGAAATTTTTCCTCAAACTCACCGACAGCATGTCCATTACATTTTGATTTATTTATGCTAAAAGAAACTATAGGCATTGAGCTTACATGCAACATAGTTCGTTTTGGTCTCAATGCAATAAAATAAAGTTAAAACTAGCGATGAAAAGTACTAAAAGGAATTTTTTTAAATCATCATGAATTATTCATGATATGATGTTCTTGTGTAGATATTAAGTACCAGGAAGGAGGTTTCACAGAAAATACAAGTAGAAAAGTTTAGGCAATAACAGCAATTTATTCTTCTTTTGGATTTAAACAACAAATTTACAGAAAATTGAGTTTCAAAAATTAAAAAGATTTGTACATTTTTATACAAAAAAACAGTCAGGATATGTACAAAAAATAGCTTCATTACACACCAGTCGGGTATAATTTATTCTCATTCAAATATGCTACAATTACACAAACTTTCGGAGGCATACATGAAATTTAAAATATTGGTGGCCTCGTCATCTCTGGTCAGACATACATTTGGACGAGTTCAACAATGATGTTTTTGGGTAATAAAATATGGACTTTACTTAAATGCTTGATGATGACGCAGTAAATGAAGAGCCATAAAACATTTTCAACTTCTTAATTTACACATTGATGTGATAGAGAGGGAAGGCAGATTTCAGGTTCAGATTACAGAAATTAAGTTGTTAACCTAAGAAATTTAAGCAATTCTATTGATACACTTCGGGTTTTCCTGCCTCAAGAAAAATTTTGCTTCCATTGTGCGTAGAAAGAAAAATCTAGAAATATGTGGTCTTAGTACTGAATATTTAATTATTTTCTGAAGATTAGTACTCAGTACAGAAGAATATAACAAGATGATAACACTGAGAGAAGAAAAGTAACACTTAATTAGGTACAATATTCAAAAGGTACACAAGTTGTTTGATTAAAACATTCAATAGCATACTTAGTCTTTGAATTCACATACAGGTGAAAGTGAGTGTTCTTTATGGCAGAAAAAATATTATGTTTAGAGTTCCATTGTATTGCTTTGCGCAGATTTTAACCATTTAAGAGGCGCAATTTTAAATAAAAATCTATTGTGAAGTGATTTTTCCATGAACCTAAAATAACTTACAACCTCAGATCATTTTCTTTGATTTTCGACCTGAAAACATTAAAGATACTGAAAAAGAACCATTCTGACAGCTCCAATAAAGAATTCGCTTGTTTGTGGGAACTAGATAAAATAGGTACATGCGTCAATATCAAAGAACGGAATGATAAACTGAAACCTTAAAACTACAAATATCAAAACTTAAAAACTGGATGAAGGTATCTACTTAGACTTGGTAGGACTCAGCAGGGCGATTATTGAAATGATATCGACTCTATGTCGCCGCTTTGTCGAGTCGCGCCATCAGCGTTACACGACAAAGCGGCGACATAGAGTCGATGTCATTTCAATAATCGCCCTGCTGGGGAGGTATGAGATGTGCTAACAATGAAAACTAGGCCTTTGCAGTAATCATTCCATTTGCTCACCTCTTCCTTGTTTTGAAAATTCCCTCTTCGAAGCAATTATCTTCAAAAAGATTTGTTAATATGTAAGCAGTAAAAGAAAGTTCTATCAGACACTTGCCCCCTTTCTGCATTCGTACAATATCTTAATGGTGATAAATTCCTTGTGTACCTAGGTAACACACAGTCTCAGAAAACATCTTCAGCCTATCAGCGTTATTACAAAATCATCAAATGCATTTAATGTTGGTGATCTTCGGAGAGGGTACTTACATAGTTAGAAATAAAATTCAATTACAAAATGGAGTAAAGTTATTTTCAAATTTTAACTTTGTTTTTTCATTTGTTTGAACTTAGGTTACCAAATATAAAGAACTACATACCAAAGTAGTCATCAATTTTTGAAGAGAATTGACGATGGAGGATTCACGTCGGTAATGTATTACTCTCATGAAAAAGAACATTTTCAATTTAAGGGCGATTAAAATAAACTAAGTTTGAAAGCTATAATAAAAGTAAATAGGAGACTCTTCAACAAATCCAAATTTTCGATACCTACCTATATTAGAAAAGTTGCATTTGTCACATACACATGCAAAAAGGCATTCAGTAATCTTTGGTTTTGGACAGGGAATAAGACAACCCTTAAAAACTCATCCAAGAGTAGAACAATATTTGAATTTTTTTTCTTCCTTTCTAAGGAACTTGCTTTACTCGTTAAGATTGATAGTGACCTCGATGAATCGGTGGGAATAAATTACGGCAACACCAATCTCCCATGTTATGATGGTATAAATTAAACTGGCAAATTTGTGATGGTCAAAGTTATGGGCAATGAACAGGCCCTGGTGGTTAACTTTTGGACCTCATCACAATGCATATTTATAAATTACTTATTACTGATTCTAAGCCATTCGTACTTAGTAGATTATGCTATTTGGATGTATATATGCCAAAAGGAACTATGTGCATGTGGTTCACATGCAATATAGTTACTTTCAGCATAAACGTGTCCATTTGGGACTTCCGCTCCCTACATTCAGAAAAAGGTAGGCACTCGAAAGCAGAGTGTAACAAAGTTACATCAGTGACCAATCTGATATAAGGAAAGTTATTTTTTCTCTGCATAGGGGGATAGAGAAATAGATTGGTTTTGTTTGAACTTACAGGTGATTGTGGTGATGAGATAAAAGAATATGTATTGAGCGCAAAAAAACTTAATTATTTATAGAGCTCTTATTTGAAGTATAATATTGAAATCTAATGGATGCAACACTTTTTACCATTATTAGAGCTTATAAAATGCAAAAAAAAAAAACGAACTATGGCCTTAAAATGCTAGTGAGAGGGGTATCAGTTCTATTGCAAAGAGCATTGCTGCAACATTATTAAACAGGAATTTCCTAATGATAATTTTGGGACATAGGGGAGAATATTAACAGGTACTTACTATCCGTGAAAAAACAGGACGAGAAATATTGAAAAATGGACCGATCGACGGAGAAAGGGTGACAAGTTTCATCAAATTTTGAAATTTCCGGACTTTGTAAGGATCTTGGGTATGAAAATGCTTTTCACAGGACACATTCAGTGCAAAATGTGAGCTCTTCTAATAGAATGCTTGAGTGAACCTAATTGTTCAGATATTTTGATGGTGAGAGTAAATTAGAGGTTCAGAAGCAAAATTTCCTGACTTATCTCAGTGAGAAAAATAAATTTATTTACTGAATTTTTGAGGTTTTCCTTGACTTTACAAGGACTTGTCACCCTGTAGAGACTTTATCAGCAAGGAAATGGCAAAATATTCTGAAAAGAGTCAAAGTTCATGCTAATATCAATGTCAGGGCAACTCATAATTCAGATAAAATACAAAAAATGTAAATGTTGCAATAATGCTGTGTTGCAAAGTGGGTCCCTTTAGAGGAAACTGCGGAATTAAAAATATCTCTTAGTTGAACAAGAAAGAAATTATTAAATGGGGCAGGAAAAAAAGAGAAACATCCAACACTAAAGATTACCATAACCTGAACAAACCATAATTCTATAAATTTTTAACTTTCAAGCTCTTTTAAATTGATTTACAAAAGGAAATAGACTTAAACAATATTTACAATGCCATAGAAATTAGATTCCATGGATAACTGTGATCACAGCAAATTATGATGATAAACGAACCAAGGTATATTTTGAAAAAATCAAGGAAACATAAACATCTAGTGAATCCTTCTCTTTGAGATATTGATTTGAAAAAATGATGATGAAGAATATAATCCAAGAGATTCTATCTACACAGCAACCTGTCTGTAAAACCCAGAGGAAGTAGAATGAACATAAAGTTACAGTTACACTTTAGATCATTAATCAAACATCATTACAAGAACAAATACAGTGGTTATGGTACAGATAATTGACCTCATTTCAATGATTAAAAAGTGTATCAGCAGAATAAAAAAAGCGCCCTCATACATTTTTGTGATAGGTTCCGTATAAATGGTCAAAATAAATAAAGAATATGGTCTAACAGAACAGGAGAAAAAATGGAAGATTTTGTTTTAAAATGAGAGAGATGAGTATAAATTTTATTTTCCATTTTTATTCTTTTAGCTGAGCCGAGATTTAACTTGTATAGCTGATTTGGAGGGTGAATTGGACAGCGTTTAACAGAAAGGATCCAAGCCACATCAGCTATTGCCAATTTTAACTGGGCACTTTAATTTTTTACAAGAAAACGTTTGTGCAGATCTCTTTGAAAATGTTAAGGATTTGCTTCGTAATATGGAGAAAATTCACTGAAATTTGCACGAAAATCCGCACAACCGTTTTCATGTAAAAAATTAAATTAGCCAATTAAATTTGGCAATAGCTGATGTGACTTGGTTCCTTTCTGTTTAACGCGGTCCAATTATGCTGCTTTATATTTCTCTTCAGGCCATGAGGAAAATGCAAAATTTTTGGGAATCAAGAATTAATTATCTTTTATTTTTGTGACTTCCTTGAGCAACTGTCTGCCTGTGCACAAAAAGCCGATAAAATGAGGAAATATTAAACACTGTTTTGTAAAAAGTATGATGTGATGATACAGCTTTATGAATCAGGGATAAAAACAAAAATTTAAATAAACATATTGGACGAGCAAATGCTCCTCTCTACAGATAACAGAAAAGATCAAATTAATTAAAAAAATGAAACTGATGAGCATAAAAGGAGAATCAGTGGGTTTTTAATAATGGATACACAAGGAAAACAGGCACTAAAATAAACACTATCTATCTACTGATGAAAAGTATGGGTAATTTTGTACAAAAATACAAAAAATTTGGTCCAGCTAAAAAAAAATCTTGAACAATACTTACAAAATGATACTTATTTTTGATGGGAGAAAGGGAGGGTGGAATGAGAACCTACTTATACACTGTTTAAAAAGTTAAAATATCTTCAATTGGAAGTTCTTGTATGTTTTGACATTCTTCAGCACTTACAAAGCATAAGTCTCTGGCCAGAATTTCTTAACTTAAATAAATGACTTTACCAATCAAAATTTTCCATGGCACTGTTTAGCCTTCTTATAGGTACTTATCCTTTGAATAACGTAATTAGGTCCTAATAAAATATGGAAAAATCACAAAGGACATTCAGAACATAATGAAAATCAGGTTAAATTCATAATCAGCAATCGAGGCTACTGTCATGGATAAGTGCCGAGTTAAGAAAAACTTTGAGAAAAAACATGGGACAAAAAGACATATTGATGGATAAACTCAGAAATCATGTATCTCAATTCACACCATCGATGATATCCTTTGATACGTCATTATTTAATTGAAAAACCAATCAACATTATTTCTTGAAGGCTTTCAGTGATTTCTTTGATTTATATGAAAGATATTTCATTCTCAAAAATGTCAACTTAGTCTTGAAAGGAAAAACAAAAGTAGGACAAGACAAATGGTTTCCTAGTTCATCAGTCAGGTGCAGAAAAAAGTTTGGAGAAAAGTCAAAATCTAAAAGCTGGAAATACTTAGGATGGTAGTGATACAAAAAAATTTGGTACCCACTGACAATGCCTTTCAGATACATAATCGTTTGCGGAATTGTGATCTCATTAGTTTTGTTTGCAGGTTTGCATATGTTTTGGAAATTTGATTGAGATGGAAGTGGAGATAAATGTGCTGAGGTTGTTTTGTTAGTGACTGTGAGCAATAAACTAAGTGTAAAGGTTGCAACTTACAAGTTAAGTTCTGAAAAAGTACTCCAAGATTTAAAATAGTAAATTATAATTCTGATACTGGAGATATCATGTTTCACCATTTTATTTCCATCAAAATCAACAATTTAGGGAATTTGTTCAATCCTTTTCATATCAGGGATGTAAATTTAAGGTGCATACTTCAGGACATTGGTTACTCAAGGGAAAGTCAGTGCGCTTCTGATCTAGCCAAAATTCTTGTGCAACAGACATTTTTAATGATGAGGAACCCAAAGATCACGGTGGTGCAGAGTTCTGTGCTAATATGAATTTTAACAATTCATTTTTGGTTTTTGTTTCCGGAACATACTATTTTTGAACTCCAGAGACGTTGGAGTCTTTGATAGTTAGTCTTAAGAGAAAAATTAAATATATGTAATAATTGTTCAGCCATTTTCTCTGTGAAGACTGTTGAATAAAAAATCTAGTCCGTCGAGATACTCTATTTAAAGCAAGGACGCTGAGACAAGCATTTTTACTGTCTCATAAAATGAAATAAATAATGAAAAAAGTTGAATTAAAAAATAAAATAAAAAAACAATCAGGGTACAGGCCGTGCTTGCCCTAAAAAATGTCCGACCACTTAGAAACACTACAAGCTATATAACAGTATCAATTAAACAAAAAAAAAAAAAAAGATCATGTGACCTTCAGAAGGAAAAACAATTTGAAATAAATAACTACTCACTTAAAACAGAAACATTGGTAACTATTGATCATAACATTAAACATCAACACATTGGTTAAAGACGTTAAGTTATACTTTAAAATGATGAAAGTACAATTTGTACATTTTTCTTACAATTGAAATAAAAAAAAGAAATTATTACAAAAAAGTGAAAAAAATTCGATGAAAAACTATTTACACAAGAAAAAACAAATCATTTTGTTATATTGATATCATGAAGGTTCACACGACTCTGAAGTGGTTGAACGGAAATATGACTAGCAAATACAATTTTATTACATGACAACTGAACCGGGGAAATATTTTACACGATTGTCCAAGAAAAATCAAACCGGAGAGGTGATAGTTCTAAATTTGGTAAATATTTACACAAATTCAGATCTATTTTTAACGAAAATAGTACCAAAAATAACTTCAATTACTGAGAGAGCAGTGCCCTAGAAGAGCAGAAAAGAAATTGAACCAACAAAGGAGGAAAAAACTGGAAAATACAGTGTCCCAATACATGCTTCACTTCTTTGTTGAGAATATTTGATGATGCAAACAATGGACATCAGTTATACTATAGACCGGTGAACATTTTAAAGCATTGTAACATTTTTATTGAAGAAACAGGCAAGTATATCTACTGTGAGAGGTTGAAGGGGTAGACTCCGTGTTGGACTTAACATCTTTATGAAAAATAAACTATTATACAGAATATATAGAATATATGTAAAGGCATACATCTTCACTTCGATGTTAAAAGAGAGTAAAAGGGAAAAGAGAGAGGATAGAAAAGGAGATAAAGGGAGGAATAAAGTAAAGCAGTCCGTTTGAAAATAAAAAGTTTCATAAAAAAACTGAATGAGGTAATCCAAACTTACAACTAATAAAAGGAGGGAATAAATAAAAACTAGCTTCGACTCGTGGAAGGCAGGTGACCATTGAGGGTAGGATGAGACATACTCGTGCTAGGTTGATCATCCACGGGATCGTCTCCGGGATAGTCAGGAAATTGTTTTAAAGGAACATACGCATCAGTCAAAACATACGATGACGCCGAGCCGCCTAAGGAGGTTTTACTTTTAGAATGAGATCTTGACTTGAAAAGACCCAGCGTGTTGGCGAGTTGTTTCGGAGAGTAGAATTTCTCCGACGACGAGGACATGAATGCCAGAACTTGCGCTTGATCTTTCGAAGCTTTCTCCTGTGACCTATGTTTGAGGTTTTTCCGCAACTCGCGGCCCTCCTCCGAATGGTAAAAGGATACGGACCTGAAATCTTCATCTGTGACCGGGTCCAGAATATCTAAAATGGCCATGAAGCTTGGACGTTGTGGTGGCCTCCAGCTCCAACACTGGTTCATGAGCGGTTTCAACGCTTCTGGAAAATCAGTAGGAGTATCTAAAATTTGTTTGCTCAGCACGTATTGTAACACCTGCTCGTTGGCGAGTCCTTGATATGGTTGCTCGGCTAGGGTGGCTATTTCCCACAGAACGACGCCGTAGCTCCACGAGTCCGAGGAAGACGTGAAAATACCGTCACCTAAACTTTCCGGGGCCATCCATCGGATGGGCAACAAGCCTTTGTCCCCTTTCTTGTAGTAATCAGTCTCATAAACATCTCGAGTCATTCCGAAGTCGCCGATTTTCACCGTCATGTCTTCGGCCACCATACAATTCCTCGCGGCTAAGTCACGATGAACGAACTTCCTCGCCTCCAGGTAGGCCATTCCGTCGGCTATCTGAGCCGCCATTTTGTAGATGCGCTTCGTGTCTGGCAAAAATTCCGGCTGTTCCCGCGAACCCCTCAAGAAGGATTTCAGATCACCCAGAGCCATCAGTTCCATGATCGCCAGGGGTGGTCTATCGATGGAGACCACTCCGAGGAGTTTGACGATGTGATAAGCGTTGCTGAAAGCTTTCATGACTGATGCTTCGTTCAAGAACTCGTTGACATCGTGCTCTTTGTTCTTTTGCACCGTTTTGACGGCGCATTTCTTCTTGTCAGGATACAGTAAACCTTCGAACACCGTCCCGAAGGTCCCTTCCCCGAGCTCTTTCACGATGGTGACATCCCTCCGAGGAACTTCCCATTCGTCAACAACGTACGGCATCCGGAAGTAGTCAGGGTTCACAGAGGCATAAAGTTTCATGTTGGCCTCCATTGCTTTTTTCTTCAAGTAAAAGTAACCGAAAAGACAGGCAATGAGCACTCCTGAGATGAGGATCGTAAAGAGCATGAAGAGTGTCGTATAACTACTCCCTTCTCTGTCTTTGATCTCAAATGATTTGGGGATTGACGGGTTACCTGGACCTGCCAAGGACGTCGCAACGATCCGATAACTGTAGAGACCCGGCCCAACACTCAGTTCCAAGCTCCTATTCATGTCTAAAAATTCTGAGCGCGTAATACACTTACGCGACTTTCCCTCGCTATCTGGTTCTTGATAATACTCGATTTCATAACTGAGGATCACACCGTTTGGTTCGTAGGGTTCATCAAACCTGATGAGAACAGTTTCGTTGTTGATCACAGTAGAATTTATTGAGTCCAGATTTATATCATCAGCTTCCCTGAGACTTAACGTTTTCGCTGTGATGAAGACATCATAGCTGCAATGTGCAGTGGTCTCGTTAGGGTAGATTTCTCGACACGCTGAAACCAGGATGACGTATTCGCTAAAGTGCATCAAATTATCGATCGAAAATAGTGTCATATCCTTTGAGACATTATGATAGAAGCTTGTCCTTTCATCCTGAAAATTGAAATTTTCCGGCGCATCAACGGACGCGCTACTGGCCGGAAAATCTGGTGCGCTATCGTGCATTAGATGAGCCAACTCGAGCCATTTGAGCATATAATTATCACATTGATAATGTTTTATGTCCTCCAACTCCCAGTTGATGGTTTTACTATACTCCAAGTCTTTACACTTGTAAGATTTGCGACATTTATCAGATTCGGCTGCGCCAGTGATAAAATCTGGAGGGAAGGTGGCATTGTTCGGGGCTATTCGCAGTAACTTCCGCTGACAATAGTTACGTTTATCGAGGTAGCTCTGGTTGTACTCCCGCAAGTAGCCTTTCAGAACGTAATGCGTTAGGTTACCGTTAGGATGGCGAGGGGGTCTCCACGAAAGAACGATCTGGGAGCTCGAGTTGGAGTGAGCTTTGACGTCTTGCGGTAACGAAGGCCTCGCTGGTGTCGTTCGAACGTAATGTACGGTACTTAAACCGCTGAAGTTAATCGTTCGAACGTAGAACGCGTACAGGGTGTCCGGTTCCAGATGCCCGAGGATGTGCGTCTGTTTCTCAGGAACGGAGGCATCGTTGGCCATCAAGGCCTCCGTTTCGTTCGCTGACACGATCGTCTCGCTTATCCTCCACGAATTAGAGCCGCACTCATCCGGTCCTTCGTGCGCCGTCAGGTTTTGATCTTTGACTTCCGAGTAATAAACAACATAGCGGAGGGATAAACTCGACGTCTCTTTGCTTTTGGGACGGCTGATGTCGATAATAACGGTGTCGGAAGCCGTCTTCACGACCGTCGCGTTGATGTTCGTGCTGTGGCACGGAGCCTTCTCCCCGTTCGAGAAAGTCGACACCTCCGACTGGTTCGCGGTGGACATGTTGGCGATCAGCGCGAAGTCCTTGATGGTCGATATGCAGAGCTTCGGGTTGTCGTGGAAGGAGAGCGTGCCCTGTCGTATCTCGAACTTCCGTCCGTCGGGCTTCTGGTCCCAGTCCCAGAGCTCCTGGAGATTCTGGTTCTCGGTGACTATGAAGGAGGGATGGCTGGAGTTGTCCTGGATCCGGTTGGACATCTCCTTCGGCTTCCCGTGGATGATGGTGAGATTCCTCAGGAAGTTCAGCGACTGGAGGGCGAGGGATCGACTGACCTTGAGGTGGTTCTCGATCTCCTCGATGTCGCCCAGGTACGCGGTCAGGATGTCCTGGATGGCCGAGTTGTTCCGCTCGTTGGAGATCTCGATCTCGAGCGAGTCGTTGATGTAGATGCAGCCTTTCAGCGCCTCCGCCTCTGCGATACTCCTGATCTTGCCGCCCTTGCACTGATTGCAGTAGATCTTGTCTCGAGGGCAGGGTTCGCACGTGGCTCCTTCCTTCCTGTCTATCCGCTCGTAGCGCGGCGGGCAGTCGACGATGCAAGAGCCTTGGAATGGGAAGTGCTGCCTCTTGGCTGCCTCCGAGGAAGCGGCACCGAGACCGAGAGGATCCAGGCTGCTGGGTCGTTTCCGGACGATCAGTTCCGACGATAAATTTCGACACTCCTCATCCACGATGCACCAATGCTTGTACTTGACTCTGAAACAAAAATACCATCGAAATCAATCATTCGTCTCATGGCAAGGGTGCAACACAGGAAAAAAAAACACATTGGATCTAAAGTCCAGACTCTTAAAAGCATCGACAAGAAAAAATACTCTTGATTCAATCAGATTTAAGCTTAAATCAAGAACCAAGCCTCTTAATTTGAGCGGATTTCCTTTTGATTTAAGCTTAAATCTGATTGAATTAAGAGTCCTTTTTCTTGTCAATGTTTTCAAGAGTCTGGACTCTAGATCCAAGGTGTTTTTTTTTCTTTCTTTCTTTCTTTTTTTTCCCCAGTGAACGTTCGGGATTTTCATCAAAAATCTGGTGCGATAGCCGCAGAACCATATTCTGATGCTTGATCCTCGTAGATCAGCTAAAAATATTAAGTTCCGTCTAAAAAGCAACTTTCTACGTTGAATATTAACCGACTAATCGAGCTTTGAAAAATTCGGTTTCTGGCGTCTTCCACCCTTGGTTTCTTCCACCTTGCTTTCATTAATCAGTGAGACACACATTTGTACTGGTTACTCAATGTGAAACTTGGATGAAAACAAGGTGGAAGAAACCAAGGGTGTCCCTACCGCTGTGGATGACGCCAGAGACCGAATTTTACAATTCAACGCAGAAAGTTGCTGTTTGGAGGGATCTTATTACTTTCAGCTAATCTACAAGAATTAAGCTTCAAGACACGATTCTGAGAACAGCGTAACTGACCCATTTACATAGAATGCAGTACGCTTGTGCATAAAGGCCGAGCAACAAGTTGGCAGGGCCGGATTTACCTACTTGCCGCCCATGGGCCGCCTGTATTTTGCCGCCCCTTCTCATTCGTTTTGAAACATCGATATAAATCATCGAGTGAACGTACCGGAGAAGGAGGGGTACATAAGACGTGTTTACTCGTGTGGAGCGCATGTTTTGTGAAATCCTTGTCAACTCAAGCGCAAGTTCACGGAACTTAATTTGCGCGAAAATTATGTTCCGTAAACCTATCTCTGTGTGGACGAGGCCTTTCATTTATAAGAAAATAACGAAAAGTTATGAAAGAATAAACATGAATGTGGTTTAATGATTTTAATTTCCGCCACCGCGCCAACAGCACTGTGTTTGGCGCAATGCGTGAAGTATCCCTACAGTCTTGTAGGCGCTATGCGCTTCACGCCGACGCTGCGCCGACCGCTGCTGACCGCACTACGTTTTATGCAATGCGTGAAGTATCCCTACAGTCTTGTAGGCGCTATGCGCTTCACGCCGACGCTGCGCCGACCGCTGCTGACCGCACTACGTTTGATGCAATGCGTGAAGTATTCATACAGTCTTGTAGGCACTATGAGTTTCACGCCGACCGCTACTGACCGCACTGCGTTCGACGCAATGCGTGAAGTATTCATAGAGTCTTGTAGGCGCTAATATGTGTTTCATGCTGACCGGCGTGCCAAGGGCTTCTCCTATCCAATCCGCGTCATCATTGCTCTCTGCGCCGCGCCGCTCCAGGCCAAATTGCGTGTTTGATTTCTCTCTCAACTAGACTAATGAAAGGCGCTGTCTCTTGTATCGCCAAAAGACGAACAAATTCGAAATTATTATACTTTAACTCTCAGGAAATGAGAGATCTTTTCTCGTTTGTAATTTTTTTCCTGAATCAGATTTTTTACTTGATACCTACATTTGAAAAAATTACAACAATTGCCGCCCCCTAAATTGGGCTCTTCGTTTAAAACCTTTTTTTATCATTATTACACTGGAAAAAAACACATTGGATCTAGAGTCCAGACTCTTAAAAACATCGAAAAGAAAAAATACTCTTGATTCAATCAGATTTAAGCTTAAATCAAGAACCAAGCCTCTTAATTTGAGCGGATTTCCTTTTGAGTTAAGCTTAAATCTGATTAAATCAAGAGTCCTTTTTCTTGTCAATATTTTCAAGAGTCTGGACTCTAGATCCAATGTGTTTTTTTTTTCCAGTGTTGATTCGGTCTCCTTTTAAAAAATAAAATAGTAGCGGAGATTACGGAACACCGCGACCGAGATCTGTATTTCTGCAGTTTCGCCGTCGATATCTTGGAAAAGCATTCGCATTTACGTATTAAGATGGTTATTTTTTTTTTTTTTTTTTTTTTTTTTTTTTTTTTTTTTTTTTTTTTTTTTTTTTTTTTTAAATTGCTCAAATTCCAGTTTGAAAACCAAATCTTTCGATGCTCTATCTACAGTCGGCGGACGCTCGAAGACATAACTTACAAAGGACGAGGGCATTCTGTGACGCAGGTGCCATCCGGGGTCTCGAGGCGAGGGCAGAAGTTGGCTGGGTACTTGGGCGTGCGTGGTTGGCAGGTGCCGGGCTCCCCCGACCAACAGTACTGGTAGTCGCTCGGGCAGTGACGGCAGTATTCGGCTCTCGACTTATTGCACTCCTTGGATACGGTCACTTCCACCGGCGGCGGCGAGATCGTTACATTCTCCACGATGGCGTGCCAGTTGACCGTGTCGCCGTAGCATAGAGCTGAAACAGAAAACCATAGTGTCATTAGACGACAGGTCATTATTTTCACCAAAAAAGGGGCGTGAAAAACGAAACCTGGAAATTGGAATCATTACTGCATAACTAACGATTATTGCGCCATGATTATTGCTGATCAAATGAGGGTTTGTCAACTCCCTGAAGGGCTTTGGGAGGATAGGAGACTTTGGCGGCTGGGGGTCGCAGAGCGCTATGATAGCGGCTTGAAACATACATTATTGCTGATACCCCGTAAAATCCAACTCCACCCCTAGTCTGCTGTCCTAGGGAAAAACGCCGTATTAGCCTCCAGACGGTGCCAAGTTTCCTTCGATAAAAAACGACTTAATCAGGAAAATTGTGCATACTTTTTCCCAAAATATTCAGACAATTTAGCACACAATTTAATCTAAAATATCTAAAAATTTCAGGGGAAAATATGCATGAATGCCGTCGTAAATGTATGTTCTATAAAGGGAAGTTTGGCATCTCTCGAATGTTCGCACGGTGTTCTTCCTTAGCACGGTAGAAGAGCACACATCGTCGTTCCAAGGAAGAAAGAGCGTAACTCCATTCCAAGGTTGCAAAATTGACTAAAACAATTCAATTTTTCACAATGATGTACCTGTCCATATTTCATCCAATATTTCCCTGGTTTTTGCGATAAATCAGAAGAAAAATCAGTGAAATTTTCAGTTGAATATGCGGAGGCTCCTCTTGGAAAATTTCAATTTGCTCAAATTTGGTCATAAAATTTTGAGACATCCGCTGGAAATCGTTCGATTGGTGAAACTGTAAGAAAAAAGATCTTTAACTGGCACGTTTGTGTGCAATAACTCGAGAGAAAAAACGTGACGGCTGTTGCTCTTGAAACTTGTGAAGATTCCGCGAACTTTACTCTTCTTTTCTCATTTAGAGTTGCCAACACTTTGTACGGCTTATTCGATGGCCTCGTTAGGAAACAGCACCTCTCGCACGAAACATCGATTAACGAGTATACAATGCTTTATTCATGCCTCTTCGGTGTTGCGATAAAACAACACACCGCGGTCGGACAAAACAAACACGAGTTGTTACCACGTCATTAACTGATTAGCCTGAAAAAGTCACAGGTGACTGTCAGATAGCGCCATGCTGCGCATTGTCGCTTGAAAAATTTTCAGTGTTATCTTGGGTCCAAAAACTCGATTAGGACGTGGAATGCCATGAGAGAGGGGATGCAGAAATTCAGGAAATCTCTATAATTTCTGTAACACTGACACCAACTTCATGAAAAAGGATTCCTTGAGTTTAAAGAGGAAATCATACTCTCATTGTAGTTTTTTGAGAATTTTAAACTCCAGATAGATGAAAAAAAAAAAAAAAATTGTTGGTCTTACGGTGCGCTCATCATGATTTCCAGGTCCCGCCTACTTTTCGAGTTAAAGTTAAAATGTTATTCTTGAGGTAAAAATTATTTCTGGCGTCATCGTCGGACCCGACTCATTAAATATCATTCAAATCACATTGTTACTATAACTAAAAAAGTAGGCGGGACCTGCAATCCATAATGAGCACTGCGCAACTAACACTGGGGAAAAAAAAGCTACGGACTGTGTAGACATACCGTCCGTTCCGGGCTCAGACGCCGAAAGTTCCAGGTGCTGGAGCCTTAGCTATAGCTGCTCCGGGTGCTACACCCGGAACTTCCGGGCTCTGGTCCCGGAACGCGGACGGTATGTCCGTACAGCCCGTAAGTATACGGCTTCCACGGCCGGAGTTTTTTTCCAGAGAATCTTTTTATCTCCACCTATGCGTTGAACTCGGGTTAGAAGTGCTACGAGGAGGGTAAAGTAATTGGGTCAATGGAGGCTTAGGAAGATTACTGCTGAATGGATATTACAACCGGCGCGAGAGGGCAACAAATTCATTCATCAATATTTGACCACCGAGGCAAGGAACTTCGACCCGGTAAATAACTGTGTCTAGCTGACAGCCCCGAGCGGAACTAACAACGCACTTCAATATTTGGTTAAGCAGGAGTGAAGGGGTTAGATGAACGAACACGGACCGGCCGAAAAACGATGATGGCCGAAAAGAAAACAACCCCAATATCGTCGCTCCTCTGACGTAAGGGCGTATCTCAATTTACTTATGAGCCCCAGAAAGCATGGCGTTATATGCAGAACAGGGCGCATGCAAAAATCGAGATACGCCCTTACGTCAGAGGAGCGACGATATTAGGACGAGAATATTAATAAAACTTGTCGTCTCTCCGCCATGCGTTTGGAGCTCGGACACAATACCGCCATGCTGAGTAAAAACGCCATATACGCATTCGAATGTTGCCAAATTTCTTCTTTGAAAATATTCATTTCAGGAGAAACTTATGAACGATTTTCCTTGTAATTTTCTGACTTTTTAGATCAAATTACGAACGAAATCCTTTGAAAAAAAATCGGGGAAGAAATATTCACAAATTTTTCTGAAAATTCGTGATTTGTCGAAGAAAATTTGGCAATGTCTGATGGCTCATGTGGCGTTCTTACTTAGGACGGCAGAATAATCCTATGTCACGAATTACACGAATTTATGACGAAGCGCCGGATGGCCCTCAGGGGATGCTGCGATGAATTTACTCAAGCGATCACCTTGCCTCTCGACTTAATTAAATGCAACAAGCTCCGGGTATGACATACAAGTATGTTTGCGTGGGATCACGCGATCCGTCCATTCCTCAAAGAATTTCGAGACACCGAAATGTAAAGTAGACCCTTCTGCGAAGTGGGAATATGGAGAATGACCGTCGCTGCGCGATCTATAGAAGCCAACCGAGCGGGTTTTGCTCGATGCATTCCACGGAAACGTCCCTCACAGATTGAATGCAGAGAATGCGACTATTTAAACGCGTGGGAGCTGTTCTTGCCGACCCGGCGAATTGAAGGCGAACATCGAGGGAATTCCGGTTTATTTTAAAAATTCAATTCGTGAAAATACCGACTGAAATATTTTTCTCTGCTAAGAGCGCTCTTCCGTCCGAAAGACGGAGTTCTTTTTTACTTCAGAATACAATACTCTTCATTAAATGAAGGCAGTGTTATCGACATTTCACATGTAGTAAGAAAAAAATTGAGCTGATAAGATGATACTTGGCTAAGGCCTTGCAATGTTGTAACGGTGCACGGTGCACCCTGTTTCCTCTTTAAAACGCACTGAGAAAAGTCGGATTCATCACGACAAAGAAAACTATTTTCCTTGCAGGAGGAGCTTTGCTTCAAGGCTACTACTCAATACCAAAAAGTAAAATCTTAGATAAGTTAATGAAAGTAATTATATCGTGATGAAATGTTCCTATTTAAACCTACTGAAAACATTTCAGCATGCCAGATAAACTTCTTTTATCATAACTAAAATCTTACTTGACTTAACAAAGTCGCTTCTTTGACGCATTTTCCTTAATGCAACGAGAATATACCAAGGAAACTATGCTGCTTTCTATGTTGTTGTGAAAAAACCAATTCGTCTAAATGCATAAAAAAAATATTTCAGTGACTCCGATGGCAATTCTATTTCCGGGTGCTGAATTGGTCCAATCAGTTGAAGCTGACAAGCTCGTATGGATGCCATGAAATTTAGGATCTCGGCGACTTAAGTACTTGTGATTTACGAGTGGAAGAGAGATGGACTTGGGGGACGATGTGAGAAGAGGCCATAAATTACGCATCATTTGATCAAACTTTTAGGAGCCACGCACCTACACACGCACACGCACCTACATACGCACACGCACCTACACACCCTCGCACGGGAGCAGGACCCGACGCGAGCGTCTATTTCAAGCTCGGAGGTCGGGCGAATAAAGAAAACTGGAGCTGGTATAAATAAAAGCATAAAAAGGGAAGCGGAGGCTTAAACGCTGCAATGTTGATGGATCAGTTCACTATAATTCAGCCGAGATGGATTGATAGCGATCCACGACCGCGGTCGGCCCACGGACAACGCTACGGGCGAACAGTGGTTCAATTTTTTTTTTGAAAAAAAAAAAAAATCATCTGAGGGGCTTGAAAGATAAGTAGGATAAAGTTTCGCCCCCTAAAATGTCGATAAAGCCTAAACTGCCAATAGTTATCATAGCATAAATCATTCCCAATCTTTCAAAAACTTCAAGTTTGCCAACTTCACTATTAATTAAGTGGACAAAACATAAACCGCTGAGAAACCATCAAACCAGAATAAGTTCTGATACAAATTAGGATCTTCTCCTCTAAATTGCGTAGCGCTCCAGGGTGGAAGGAGGGGGGGTCGAATAGAGCGTTACCGCAATTTTGTTTTTACGTGTTATATGATAAGGACCTACGTCACAAAAGCGTTACAAGGGGGGGAGGGGGGGTTAAGGAGGTCAAAAATGCCGGAAAATTGCATCACGTAATTTAGGAACGGCCCCTTCGTGCAGTTGTAACCCAATTAAGTTAGTTACAAGACCTTAATTTTTTATGCTCTTAACCCTTTTCCTTTCCAAGCTTCTCATCTCTCAGAGAGGGAGCTGCAATGCTGCATCTTTTCAAAATTTTTTCTGTCTCATTATTAACACAATTTTATAGAACGCAAATCCCGAATTTCCTGTCGAATAGGAGTCCTGAAGGTGGGTCTACAGCGGGAATTTAACTTACAGTCTGTCCTGTTCTGTGACGAAAACCTCTACATTCATGAAGGTATTTTTCCAGGGTTTTTCTCTTTTCTCCGCTGCAACATTTGTACTCGGAGTAAAGTAAGATGAGCAAAGTGACTATAATGCTGCGTCCTCTAACCAATCAAACATCCAATTTTTAAATTTGAGTTTTTTTCCATTGTTATCGCAGTTAGGACCACTGTGAGAAGGCAGATTAAATCTTAGCTATTTTTGGTCCTCATTTTACTATGAGAGGTTTTTGATCGTGTGTTAAAGATTGTGATAGGTCTATGCTTTCTCCGCGGAAGCCGTAAAAATTTAGGCAGAGAGAGCTGATGGCTTCTAAACAGAAATCTCAACAAAATTGAGCTCACTGAAACTTTGGGAAAACAATGATAAGGAGCAATAAATATAGCGCGTTTAACCCTTGATTTTTTTTCTTGATATTTTTCTTTTCACTTTTATTCTGTTAATTAATCTCGGTAAGAATACTCCGAGATGTGTTTTTTTTCTGCACAAAAAGCACAAGCATACCTCTGATCCTTTAGACTTTTAAAACTCGTCGACCTGTTATGGCACAAGATGTTGATTTATATTTCATTTTAAGCGAAATTTTTGCCCTTTCCAATTTCAATACGGAAATTCACCATCTTAGGAGAGAAATAGAAAAGGAAGGCGGAGACGCGAAAATAAGTAATAGAAGTAAAAATACGACGTGGTTTCGGAAAGGAAGGTGGAGTAGAAAGCGGGAGAAGCATTGCGACAAAACGCAAAACATTTTCACCTGAATGACGAGATCAGCCCCTGTGAAAGACTTCCCCCAAAAATATATTCGATTCTTTCACTGAAAACGTCTTTTCATACGCAGGAATTATTAAAGGAAAGCAAGCACAAGACGAAATTTCCAAATTAAGCTAAGGGCTCAATCGAGTCAATTGCTTAACGTCCCATTGCGCTCCGAGAACTTGGCTCAGCTCCGCCACTTGGCGTAATAAAATGCCTTCAATCTTCGATGTCTGCAACCGCACCTACACTCGAGTGAATTAAGATGCATTCAGTACCGGCGTTCAGGCGTTCTTTTTTATTCAAACTTCCAGCGAGGAGAGTTTTTGATCGTATTGATTTCTTTTAAGGAGTCAAGTCACGAGCATCTGCAGCCTTCAATGCCGAATTTCCAACCTCTCTGACGTTTCCGTAAGGTTGCGCAAGTGTATACTATTTGAAGAAAACTGTAAGAAAAGTGGGGTCTGACATAATCGTCAGATAATTTTAAAACCCAGTACCGGGAATGTATATTCCAGGTAGCTGAGAGGGCACATGTCGATAGGGGGCAGATTTTAAAGGGAGGTACATTTTTTTCTTCTATCACACTTTAAAAACATCGAAATCGTTACGACTTGAAGAGTTTGAGGCCAATAAAAACATCAAAAAGCACAGGCGTGGAAACGATAATGATAGCGTCAGGAGAGCATGACATTTTTTTTTAAAAGAAAAAAAAAGAAAAATAATAAATAAATAAAAACGGAATGAGGAGAAAGAATTGTAAAAGAGTGCAGCTCAACGAGTTTGTGGGATGAAGTTTAAGTAGAACAGAAATTTTACGAAAGATGGTGCCCACTGGAAAAAAAAAAAAAAAAAAACACATTGGATCTAGAGTCCAGCAGACTCTTGAAAACACTGACAAGAAAAAATACTCTTGATTCAATCGGATTTTTGCTTGAATCAAAACAAAATCCGCTTAAATTAAGAGGCTTGGTTCTTGATTTAAGCTAGATTCTGATTGAATCAAGAGTACTTTTTCTTGTCGATGTTTTCAAGCGTCTGGACTCAAGATCCAATGTGTTTTTTTCCCAGTGCGGTTTGGTTTTTCGGGTCGAAGCTTTGACCCAAAATAAAGAAAAAAGAAGGCATTTTAATCTGGTTCAGTAAAAAAAAAAAACGGAGGTTAAAGTAACAGAAGAGGATTACTTTTAGATATTCATATCGAAATATAGAGCATCTAAATCAAATTTAGATGAAAGACTTTTTCCCGTGACTTTTCCCACCTTGTCTTCATTTTTGGCAACATTTCAACTCCTTGCTACTAGAGCTTTCCTCATGATGAAACCATGATTTCCCCGTGGCGGAGGTAATATTTTCCGAGCTGCCGTCAAAACGTAAACAAACTGAGTTGGAGACGAGAGAATACGTGACGTCGGTTATGATTCCTGAAATTCTACTTTGCTACTCTCATCATACATCATTCATCATTCATTCCATCATTTTCATTTCTATCTTTATTGCTTTGAATCTCTTCCGAACTTGCTCTCCTCTGTCCTCGGGTACAGATCGATACACGCAAAACAAATTACCAGAACTTCCTGTTGATCAGCAATACCGACAACTCAATCCACAGTGTAAGGGTAAAATGTCATATGTTCCTTCAAGAGTTGTTAAAATTACATCGATAAAATAATCATATTTTAGTATTTTTTAGACTAAACTTTGCCATGTGGAACCACCATGTTTCCGGTTCATTTCGGAAACATCACATTGCCAGTCTGCCGTGCTAAGGAAAAACGCCGTATGAACATTCGAGAGTTGCCAAATTTTCTCGGATAAAAAGTTTACTTATGAGGAAAATTGTCGATATTTTTCCTTGAAATTTTCAGACTTTTTAGATCAAATTACAAGCAAAATTACCCGAGAAATTGGAAGAAAAATATTCACAAATTTTCTTGAAAATTAGTGAATTGTCAAGGGAAATTTGGCAACGCCTGAGGGCTCATACGGCGTTTTTCCTTAGCACGGCAGAGACGTAGAAAGGTGTTTTTATGATAGAGCCAAAAATAGTGATTCCTTATCAAAAAATGAAGTTCATTTAATGAGTATTTTTCCCGAAAATATTCTCGTGCGTTTGACGAAATTAGGAAGAGGATGGGGAGTTTGTAGGTGTCTGACTAGGTGAGCTGAGCACACGAATATTCCTAGTTTCTAGATGAAACATTGACTGGGAGAACTACGGCAAACTGATATAATTTTCCAAGTTACACGAGTTAAAGAGAGATAATTCGATCTGGGACAATAATGAGTCGTGTATTTCCTCATTTTTAACTACATTTTCCTCCAACTTCCGATGTCAGAGAGCAATTGTGAAAAATAATGTGAGCTGCATCTACTACATCAATCTCTTCGACATAATGTAAAAACATTTTCTCGAGTAAAACTCTCTCGTGTAAAAATTCCACCCTGTGAAAAAATTAAGTAGAGACATGCCGAAGCAGACGCTTGATTGGGTTCCTCCTGGGAGGAGACGAAGGGGACGCCCAGTGAAAGGGTGGGGGCAGGGAGTTTTAGAGTAAGTTCCGACTCTCTGAAGAGCTGGGAGGATAGGAGACTTTGGCGGCTAGGTGTTGCAGAGCGCCATAGACCGCTGTAAAATCTGTTTTAATGTATGTCTGTAGAAAGATTCCAGGGGATTTTACATCATTAGAGAAATTTGGCATTGTCCGAGCTCCTTGTGACGCATACTGGAAAAAAGTCGCTTGGATCTAGAGCCCAGACTCTTAAAAACATTGACAAGAAAAAATACTCTTGACTCAGTAAGGCTAAGACTTTTTGCTCGAAAGAAAAGGAAATCTGCCTAAATCAAGAGGCTCGACTTTTCGATTCAAGGAAAAATCGGATTGAATCAAGAGTATTTTTTCTTATCAACGTTTCTAAGGATCTGCACGGAGAGAAAAACCTCGTGCGTGGGACCCGAAGTTTAGGTCATATGGATTTCTGAAGTTTTCGGATTGAGCATCTGAACACTTTAGGTCTAGCTGTCGAGGTTCGGATCACACATCTGAAACTTCAGTTTTTACATCTGAAGTACTTCAGATAGGAGAACCGAAGTTTTTCCCGAAGTACTTCAGATTTAAGAACTGAAGTTTCAGATGTGTGATCCAAACCTCAGCAGCTGGACCTAAAGTGTTCAGATGCTCAATCCGAAAACTTCAGCGATCCATATGACCTAAACTTTGGGTCCCACGCACGAAGTTTTTTCCTCCGTGTGGACTCTAAATCCAAGCTACTTTTTTTTTCCAGCGTAGGACGGCAACATCGGAGCAATGCGGCGAAGCCGTCGGATTTGGGGAACGGAGCGTGAGCCCAAAACAAAGCGAGCGCGAGGGAACACGTGGTGCGCGGTTCGAAGAATGGGGGACCCGGTGGGGGACAGGGGGCCGGGGGGGTGGCGTTTACTACGGCGTAGTAAGCGAGGCGTGGTGAAAGGGGGAGGCCCGGGGGAGTAGGCATGGACGGAAGTGGCGAGGAGAAAGGAGGTCAAGGTAAAGCGAAACATTCGCCGGGGTGAGCTGTCGCGAGGGGGGCACGGGGGGGGGGGGATTCGCACGTCGCCCCCCTCCGCTCGCGATAAAACATCCTTCGCATGTCTAGACCCCCGCTCCCGCCCCGCGCTGGCTCTTAGGGGAGGCGAACCGCGGGTTTTTCGCGCGGGGGTGGGTTTTCGAGCGGGGAGTGACGCCAGGGCGCCGCGCCGCGTCTTGCCAATTCTCGTGGGTCCGTTGAACTGAAATGGAGGGAAAATAAAAGAGGGGTACAAGATAATACGGAGACCAAAGTCTCGTTCTTTTCAGATCTTTTTTTCAGACGTTTTTAAGCTGAAAGGAACTATGCACGAATGAGGAGCTTTCCGGAAAACGGGTCCATATCGAAAATCGCGTTTTGAGAAAAATGCGTTTGTGAAGTTTCACCAAGTCATTGTCAGTGGCCAGTAATGAAAATATCAAATGCATGTCCCTTAAAACGCAATTTTCCAAAAAGGACCCTTTTGTCCGGGAAGCTAAAAAAACCATGTAACTAGAGGTAGCCGAAAAGCTAAGATTTCCCTTCAATTTCGAGTGATACCACATACCTACTTCAGAGTTCGAATAGTTGTTTGCTCAATTTCCAGTAGTGCTGACTGCTGAGCCCTCCTAAGCAGGGTCCAGTCCTACAAGCTGTGGAGCTCAGCGCTAGGTTGTTTTTTCCGTGTAAATACGCCAATAATGACGTCGGTAGACTTCGTGAGGTTTAGCAGTGACATTGATGACCTACATAGTAACCCACAATTCAGCTATCGGAATCCAAACGGTTTTTCAGGGTGTCATTCAAGCAAACTTTTAGCAAAACTTTTATTGCGTCGGAGACACAAGCCACGTAGGTAGACTAATAAAGTGTTACCTAAATTGTTCGCGTCCCACACCTGCCAGTTTGGGGCTAAGTCGCAATCCGGGGTATGTTGTGGTCCTGAACTGGCAGGGATGGGACGCAAATTAGTTAGGTACCGCCAATTGGACAACATTTTGCAATTAGGAACTACAATTACTGTCTCTAAACACACTGTCTAAAAACACTTATGTGCACGGGGAAACTAATAACACAAAGATGTTCCTGAATAGAGCCAGATATTGTAGTCCTTAATTCCAAAAATCAGTCTCACTGACCTGTCCTTCTCGTGACTCTAACGCCAAACATTTTATCCCGTGAGTGTAACGCGAGCTTTTCCCCGTGAACTTGAATGTCAATCGAATAATCAGGATTGAGTCTCTATCCCTGAGTCGCGTGCGCAAGACCACCCGTCCGCAGAATCACCGCAGAAAGTTGGAAGGTTTCCCGCGCAGAATCGTCTTCAGGGAGAAACCTGGTCGGTTTCACGGCTGATCTATCACACCCGAGCGTGAAATAGACGTATTTCTGTCAAACGGAACTATGTGCATTGTGGCGTGAGCCCTGCTATGCATATATTTTTATGGGTCTCAGGGCTCATGTCGTAATGCACATAGTTCCATTTGACAGAAATACGTCCAAATGGCTTTATCTATACTAATTGAATTCGTTCGTCTATGATCAAGCTCGACCGCGACATAATCAACGCGTATTAATCCAATAACGATACCCACTTCCAAGAGATGTAACGTGATTAGCGCCACTTTGAGTCGACTCCGCGACGCCAAGCACTCTGCATGCATAACGAGGCTTACGTTCTCATAATGTTGTTACATGCACGAGTGCATGTCAGAGAAATGTGCCGTAAATAAACCGTGCCGATCGAGTATCATACAGTTGCATCTCGAATATGGAGCGTCCAGACATTTCCTAGTTCGAACGTATCCCAACCCAACCAAGAAAAAATAATCGGGAGAGCTCTAATACGTTCGAATTTTTCATTTTTACTTTCTAGCTGTGACTTATTTGACTGTGACTTACACCGCAAATTGGAATGCAAGCTCCGATGTACGCCGCCATCCGTGTCCAGAAAGTAATTATGGAAATTCCGAATGCATTTTTTCCAAACAAGATTTTTCACTGCGGGCTCTTTCTCTGGCAAGCTTTTCAATTTCTTCGCGAAATTAATGGCATAACCTTAAAAACCGTGGCAAGGCATGGCGTGCTTTGCGATAAATCGATTGATCTGTCACTTAAACGCATGGAAAAGGTTCGGTAAGTAGGGTTTTTGCAACGAACACCTTAATCATGGATTCTTTAGCATAGCTTTAAAAGAAGAAAAATCGAAAATCGACCAAACATCATGCCTCACCACTAGGAGCTAGCATTCAGCAGAAATTTAGCATTTAATGAATACGCAATGGCCGAGAGTAAAATAAGGCTGTAACGCTGTACCCTATCGGCTATGGACTCTGCTCCAGTGGCCTTACCACCGTGCGACGAGTACCTACCAGTGCCAGCTTTGAAATTTCGCAGGTATATTTTGGTGGTGTAACACAGCTTCAGCGGCTCAGCGAGTACGGGTTGACTAATTGCACGAAATGAACTTCGAAACATTCTTCACAAAGTTATTAATTAAATTATTTTAATTAAAATATCCCAGCCGGGAGATGATAAGCAACTCGGCAATATAAGATCCGACACGACGAGAGGCAAAAGGATTATGCAAATCCGCATCAGTGTGCAGTTACGCTAATGAGATAGAGTTTTCGTACACGTTTTAATTAACTTACTCTGGGAAGTTCTACGACTGCGAAAAACAACGAACATAAAAAGATAAACCGACATAATTTAATTTTGAACGAATTGGAGATGTGCTGTGCTGTGACTCGGCTAATAGCAGTAAGCTGGACTGGTCTAGTTTTTTACTTTTTACTCTTAATGAGTCGTCGTGAGCCGTAATGTTTTGCAAAATAAGAGAATTTAGAAATATATGAGCGCTCATATACATGCATACGAGTTGGGGGAAAGGACATTAAGAAACAGATACCTAGGCTAAAATTTTGCATAAGGTTTTATTTGTACAAGACATCAAATTTTTTAAGCACCCATCCAAGCAAAGACATCAGCCATGAGAATATTTAATTCCTTCCCCTAAATTACCCAATTCTCTACATTTTTGTTATGCGAAATTTTAGAAAAACTTGCTTAAGATTTTGATGTGTATTTTAACACTCTTAAATTTTTTGAAGGGGGGGGGGGCATTGAGAATTCCAATGTTGTGCCATTAAATAACCTACGATTAAAAAAAAAAGTGAAACCTTTGTTTACTGTTGCGGATTGCAGACGGTTTCATAATCCAACACTTTCCTTTTCGTTATGACATCAGTAAACGACACTAAATCAACTTTCAAAAAGAAGGGTCTAGGAGAAAGGGGGGAATCCGCTAATCTACTGCCCTTATGGAGAAGATCTGAATCGACGCTTACACTTTTTTTGCCGAACGAACCTATTAACAAGCTTGATATCGTGTCCCATTTCCACGTGATCACTTGTATCACCCCTATAACCAACAATGCTGCACTATCACCACATCGAAAAAATAAATTACACAATGCCAAATCGGGCGAAACAATGTCGCAAATTTTCCTAAATATCAAGGTTACATATGAGATTCGGCGACTAATGCCGACTAGACTTCTCCGCCAAATCATATCCTGAGAGTCGCCAATCAAGGAGCCCGCATCCACAGCTCGATTTTGGCAAATATTTTGACAGCGGGTTGTGTATAAATAATGTGAAAGAATTAAAGCAACCAGTTCAGTGTAGGTATGTCAGTGGACTAAATATGACTATCCGTTTTTGAAAAACTTTCGCGCCGAATTGACTCCTTGGAATTAATCCCACGCAAGCCTAAAACGAATTCGGGAAGTTTTGAATACGCCAGACGAAAAACTAGAATTATTGTTAAGTAATAACAGTGGAAAACTTAAAATCCTTTGATATTATTTCTGATTATATTTGATTAAAACAATCAATATGAAGAACATATTGAGCGTTTCTCTTCTGTGTTTGATCCCATTGGTCCGAAGTGACGAGGATGCCAAGGAGGCTAAATATCGTGAGTACCATAATGTTGTGTATGTTTTTCTTTATACTTGATAATTTTTGGAAGTGCACTTATTCCACTGAAAACATGCGTTAAAACGCCTCCGTCGGCTTCTTTGAAAAATGTGCCTTTTTGACACACATTTTCATTCAAAAAGCAGTTTGAACCGCAAAATCCCAAATAGTTTCAAGAATTTTAAATTTCTCAGCCCAATACCGACGTTAACTTGCTTATTCAAAATGAAAAGCTCAAGTTAGTGTGATGCGAGGTTTCATTGTCAGCTGAACGGCCGGCCTACGTATAAAAAGTACGTAGTTTTAGTAATGAAATGGTTTGCATTTTTTGCTCTTTATTATCTACGATTCCACGGTAAACCCATTTTAAAAAAAGGTCTTACTGGGTGCTATTTCACAATATTTCAATTTTAAAAAATAATTACGGCGAACGATACGAATGTTGGATTGTATTGGGCTTTTGAAATCCAACCCTGCTTTTACGCTTTTAATCAACGGCCCAATCAAAGCGCTCGGAGATATACAGGGTTATTCAAAAGTCACGCACCACTGGCCAAAACTTTTAGTTCTAATGATGATATCAATTTGCGGTTTAAGACGTTTTTCCTCCTATCGAGGGGGAAACGTGTTTAGATACTTTCCAATTTTTTATCCCCTCGGGGGGAGGGGGGCGGAGGGCAACTCAAAAATTTCAAACGGCCACCCCCTTCATGGCCAGTGGTGCGTGATTTTTGAATAACCCTGTAGATAATTCTATATCATTAACAATTCGAGTCTGTTATGGCTTCTTGTTAGATGGTTGGATCAATTGGACGTATTTATGCTAAAAGGAACTAAGTGCGTGAGATTTGCTTGCAACATAGGTCGTTTCGACATAAATCGTCCAATTAGTATGGATCGTTGAGTTCTGAGTTTTTTGCACTTTATCCTCCCCATTTCTAAAGAAGAGAATTACGGAGATATGTTTTTTACGTTTTGCAGCTAGATTTGAACGGAGCTGTTTCAGGAGTATGCCCAGCGCTGAACTGAACGAGTGCCTGAAATTCAATTTGCAGCAGAACCTTCCACGCTTTAGAGCAGGTAACCATGGCAATATTCTATCGATGGTTCCTAACTACCCTTGGAATACTGAAATAGGCTCCTTTACGTTTCTCTCCGCTGAGAATATGTGCAAAGCAACAGGAGGAGGGGGACTTCAAAAAAGCGCTAACTAGAAATCAGCACTGTAATCAGGAGAATTTTGAACTCGAGGCGATAGCTACCTAAAGTAATAAGCATCCGCAATTTTTTTTATTCTGGCAGGTTCTCTTTTTCAAACAAGGTAAGAAAGTTTTTTTAATGCAATTTCGCCCCCCCCCCTAAAAAAAACAGCGTAATTTCCCAACGCTTGCGGTAAACATGAAAAAAAGTCGATCAATCAACCTTTTCGTTTATAGATAGCTGTTCTGAAACGACTCTACCAATACGAATTCCAGGGCTGGAAAAGACTTTTAAAACGGGGTGTTAAATGTTATCACGATGCAACATCCCCCTTTTTTGGGGGGCGTTCCAGTTTTCATAAAGGAAAATTAAGAGATAAATATGAGAAACAGCTGCATCGTGATGATCTCATAGACCCTACGGCTAGAGAGGGATGACATGCTAAAAAGGAGCGAAAAAACGGGGAAAAAGAGGTGAATTTTATCTTCAAAAACAGACGCAATCTTGTTTCCTATTCATTCTAATCTTCGCTGCATACTAATCCCAGACACGCCCTTTTTCCGCACCTTATGATGAATGCAAATGTGATGCAAAAAAATGCAAATGATGAATAAGAAACCCACCCGATTTTGCAGGGATTCCGGGGATGATGAACGAGAGCATCGACCCTCTGCACTGGAAAGAATTCAACGGAGATTTCAAAACGAGCGTTTTACGAGGCAGTATGTCAATAAGAGGAATTAACTTTTCCGGATGGTCAAAGTTGAGAATTTTAGATGTGAGGTGAGTTAATTTGTTTGATACTTGGAATTTAAATCAATGAAAATCGAGAACGTTTATCAATTGCTGAGGTATTCAGCGCATACCTTCAAGTTTCTTGGCACTGAATGGTACAGTGGTAGCTTCAAATAACTTTTCACTTTTTTTAGACTTTTTGTCCTTACCGTAGGCCCGGGCGCGAACTTAAATTCAAGGAGAATAAATAAAGTTCTAATGTACATAATAACCATTTTTTACTGTTAGAACTCACAAGACAACTTTATATTTATGACTAGACAGAGTTGAACAACAGATGAAGAGTTAAAAGTTGAATATCCCTTATATATAGCACTTTTTGTACGGTCTGAGGTAAGAACAAAATTATAATTATTTTTGTCCTTGCCGTAGACCATACAAAAAGTGCTAAATCTAAGGAAAGCTCAACTTTTGACGGTGACGTTCTGTAAAGTTTACTTTCTTGATCTTTAAGGGGCCTTAATAGTTTACCTTCCATCCCGTTGAATTTCGAGTGGAAAAACTAGAATCTCTTTGCTTTTTATCGATCGATTGAAAAACCAAACTTGAGACGAGTACACAAAATTTTAAGCCATAAAATGATTTCCAAAATATTTTTTGCAGGGCCAACGTTGCTGACCCGAAAAAACTCATAACTGAAGTTGATTGGTGGGCTCCGAGTATTGTCGGCGTCGGTCGATTCGACATGAGCGGGAAAATCGGCAGATACGAGTTCGTCGGCGCAGGTCCCTTCGAAGTGGCTCTCGGTAGGTTAAAACAATTCTTCTCTGAGTAAAATAAGAAGGACAATAAGTATTATCATTGACCTCGAGAGTGCTTAAAACTGATTTAAAAAATTCAGTAAGATACGAAAAATAAAAATATTTTGAGCAAAAGTATATATTTTGGTAGACTGTCAACACGTATGAATTTATGAGGCGTTATTCATCAAATTCTCGACGAAATGATCTAAACAAAATGAGTTATTTAGCTTCACTGCAGCCTACAGCGAATGAATGAGGATGAGGTACAAAAAGCGACATTGTTTTGAAAAAAGAGAAGTGACTTCGAACAAAATTAATTTAGGAGTAAGCATTGCAAAAGATTGAGAAAATTGAGTAGCTCAATTTTATTCTGAAAATAATCGGGAGAAAAAGATAAGGGATTATGTCCTAAATTATAGTACTACCCCCAATTTGTTGAATGGTATAGGCACTGCTAATTAATTTGGGCAGTGCCGCAACATTTGGGTTAGTAACATACTTTATTGGGACACTACCACAATTAACTGGAAATGCCCATATCATTCAACGACTCCTACCTCTTTTTTCCGTGATCCACAATATACTCTGGAAACCTGCGGCGCTCTTGTTTGCGAACAGGAAATCAGCATCATATGTTACAGTAAGTATAGCTGATAATAAACAATTAAAAAAAAATCATACTATCAAACAAACTGTACATTTGAACAGGTGGCGTAAGTGGAACATGGACGATCCGGGGAAGTCAAGAGAAAACGGCCCCGTACATGGAAATCTTGAGTCTCCGCGGCCTCCCGGAAATAGATACCTTCAAAGTTACGGCCGAAAATGCCGCCATTGGCAATGAACGGATCGGTGAGTAAAACCTTAACGACGCATGAAATAGGATTTAAGGAGTTGTTAGTTTGCTACTTGTGCATCGAGAGAAAGTGTGCCCATTTCAGACTCCGCGAACTTTTTCCCGCACATAACGTCGCTCGTCTGACGTAAGGGCGTATCTCGATTTCCACGTGACCTTTATTATACATAAAACTCCATGCTTTTTAGGGCTCGTGTGGAAACAGAGATGTGCCCTTACGGCAGAGGAGCAACGATAACGGCAAACGTTACGTTAAGCCTTGTCTCCACGGGGCGTTCGCCCGCGATTTTTCGCCGCGACGTATTGCACTTACAAAAAATAAGGAGGTACTACCAATCAGTATTAATGTCCATTCCAAGAGCAACCATAAGAGCAATTGCAAGAAGAAGGAGCAAAATAAAAATAAGAAGAAGAAGAAGAAGAAGAAGAAGAAGAAGAAGAAACGGGAAGCAAATTATGTGCCATTATTTGTTGTCAAATTGATTGTTGATTTCATTGTTTATTTTACGTTCGGTCATTTAATTTTGACCTGCTTCTACCTACATTTTGAATACTTCGTTCGTCTGACGATTGTGTTCCGGCACAAAAACGTGAGAACCCCGTCCCATGGAGACGATGACGACGAAAAATTGCTGAAGTTTCTTTCGTTCAATTCGATGCTGCGACTAAGTTCTTTGAAACTACCCCTTAGAGACGAGGCTAAACGTAAAATGCTTTTAAATTATTAAATTTTTCCGTTTTCCGAAGGTTGTCATTGAAATAAATGACGCTCCGAAGCGGTGGAAGAAGTGTCATAAGTCTGATTCCTCGCACCGGGGGAAAAATTATCCATTACAGACGCCACAGAATATTTCCCCGCACATATCGCGGGCTGAAGTTACGCAAAATGCCATTCACTTATTAAATTCCTCCGTTTTTCAGGAGCCTCCGCTAAAATAAGTAACGCACCGAGGATAGAAAGGGTTTGTACGTTTTCTTCGTGTGGAGTTCCAGATTGTAGTGGTTCATAAGTAGCGCGCTGCGAAACTTAAGTTCCGTAAACATATGTATATCTGTGTGGACAAGGTCCTCCATTTATGGGAAATGAACCAAACAATTATGAAAGAACATAAACATAAATGTGGTTTAATAATTTTAACTTCTGCCGCTGCGCCGGGCTGATCGCACTGTATTTGGCGCAATGCGTGAAGTATTCCTGCAGTCTTGTAAAGCGTTTCACGCAAACCGCTCCCGACCGCATTGTGTTTGACGCAATGCGTGAAGTATTCATGCAGTCTTGTAGGCGCTAATATGTGTTACATGTCGACCGCCGCGGCCGTGCCGAGGGCTTGTCCTTTTCATCTCAAGTCCTCGTCATCATTCCTCTCTGCGCTGAGCTCCAGGCCAAATTGAGTGTTTAGTCCCTCTCTTAACTCGACTAATTAAAGATGCTGTCTCTTTTATCACCGAAAAACGATAAAATTAGAAATTACCACACTCTCAAGAAAGAGAGTTTTTGTCCCCTTTTCTCATTGATAATTTCTTTTTCTGCAGAGAAAGAAAAAATCGGATTCATGAATCCGATTTTTTTTATACCAACATTTAAAACAATTGCTAAATTTGCCGCCCCCCCCATTTGCCGCCATGGGCCATGGCCCATGTGGCCACCCCCTTAATCCGGCCCTGGCTGTGTAGCATTTTTACATTTAGTTACATGGTTTTCGATAAATCAATCGAGCACACACTGCAGACAATTTTCCCGCGCTTGAGTTCTCAATTGATACAAACATATGATTATGTTTCATACTTGAAATTAACATTGATACACTCAGCATGATAAAAATTATTTTCAAAATAGGGAGGGTTTGTCACAACACGTTTCGTGATTTTTTACATAGAAGGAATAAACGCAGCAGTTGCACAGCAAGATTGGGAGGGTCAACTCTTCGATTCCCGGACGAAGGAGGGTAACTCCATTCCAAGGTTGCGAAATTGACTCGAACTGCAGAACTTGCAGAGTTGACTTGATTTTTTTTTGAGAATGTACCACAGCAATTTTCGTCCGAAATTATTTTGATTTTTGCATGAGGTCAGAAGAAAAATCAGTGAAATTCTCAGTTAGAAATAACCAAGATCTTCCTGATAAAAATTCAGTTAGCGAGTAGAGATTTGGCAACATAGATAGTTAGTTACGTTCTTTCGTGGGAGGGGGGGGGGCGAGCTTATACACCAGTATTACGTAATTTAAAGACGGGGATTCATCAAAAAAAGCTCCGAGTATTAAACCGCAAATCGAGTAAAACTCCACCCTCGCCGTTATTAATCCTTGAGGACAGTTTTGTGAGATTTGGTGGCTTAAAATTCACAGCTGCGCCGTCGTTTTTCCACCGTCCGACAAAAATAAACTTACCATAAAATTGAGTGTCTTAACAAATAACTATTAATGTCGCTTTGATCAAAGTGCCGTGGCAGCGAATAGAGGACATAAACTCCGAATATTATTGCCCAATATAACAAACGCTTGGATGGTGCCCAACGATGGTGCTAACGCTTGGGATGCGACGGATCATCTTCGATATGGTGGTTCGATGTATCGTTTGGTTCAAAACAATGGACCATAACCGCGAACAAATATTTCAAGATTTCAGTTGGGAAAGCTGAAAATGAGAAAATTCCTGACAATTTCACTTTTCATTACCATTCTGTACTCACATAAAAAAAATCTATCACAAAAAACTTGACCCCTCAGATGACTCGATTGACTTTTGAGGCTATGTTTACATGTTGAACCAATCGATATCGATACATCTCACATGTTTGATGTATCGTTCGATGTATGCAATTTTACGCGGTTTTCTGCTTTTATTACGTCGAGTTTCCGTTACCTGCTGGTTTAACGGCTTAAGTTCCGTTTAGCAAACTATTCGTTGTACTTACACATCGGAGATAGGCAAAACTACGCGAGGTTAAGTGGAATCTGTTTTACAGATCCACTTGTCAGTTCTGCGAAAATTTGTAACCGCTAGTAGGATTCAAGCCCGCGGGTGCGGGACCTATTTTAACCTCGACGTATAAATGGTTGCTTCGAAGGAGGGTGTACATTCTGGATTTCACTTCGGTGTTTTCAACACTTTCGGTATTTACTTTCGGTATTTTTCGGAACTTAAAGTGTCTTGAGACTTCTTATTTTTTATTTCAGGCCAGTTGGTGGTGGCGACCATTAATCGAACATGGAGAATAATGGTTGGGTTGGCCAACAAACCAGCTGAGAAGCAATGGGAAGACTTTTGGACGGAAAGGCTCAACAGGATCTTCCTTAACGTCCCTTACGAGGAGTTGTTTCCACTTCGGCCTGAACCTGAGGAGCAGCTTTTAGACCAATCCACAGCAAGCCCCCCGGGATCGCCATAAATATCAATCGAAATATGGGCTTTCCCGCCCTAAACCGAAATTTTTCAGAGCAGATAAAGCGGGTAAAACATTGAACCAAGGCTTGCTATTTTGTATGGCTTCAAATAAACAGTTTTTGCGATTTGTAGCTTTGAGGATAATAGATACTCTGTCCGCCTGGCAATTTTCTAAAATAATTCCTACTAAACTTATTTATGCTACAAGGAACTATGAAAAAACACAGGTTTTCAATTTTCACTTTTTCTCGTTTTATACTGACAAATAATGGTTGAGTCAACAACCAAAACGTCTCAAGTATTAATTAATGTTTTTTAGTCTTGTTTCTTGTTTGTTTGTCTTGGTTTTTTACCTAGAAAAAATGACTTAGATCATTAAGAGAGTTAAAAAGCATGTGAATCTAGTTGCAGAGCCCTGGTTTCTTGTAATTCAACTCTTTTGAACATGGTTCTTTTCAGAACGTACAAGTCCAAATGAGGAGGGGGGATTGCGTTCTTTGCAGAGGACAGGAGTTCATGATGAGAGAAGGGAACTTTTTTCATTTTTAATTAAAAATTTGAGGGAGAGAAACAAAACATCGAGTCAACGGTCGGTCAAGGAAGTTAAATTAGTCACACCGGACTGGAGATCAAAAGTTTTCTGTTGTTTCAAAAGACTTCCGTAAATTGCGTGACGGATGAAAATCATTGTTGCAGTAATTGCACCGTTTTATGCAAAAGGCGATCTCTGAACGAACCTCCTTCCATATTTCTGTGCGTCGATGATTGCTGACTATACCTATTCCGATTTTCAGTCCCGATAAACCTTCAATTTCAATTAAGTCCCTCTCCTTTTCTTGATTCTTTGAAACTTGGACTAGAATTTTCTAACAACACGGCTATCAGAACAAGTTGTTATTTCCACGAGTGAAAGGAAAATGAGAAAGTTACGAAGACATTAGAATTAAATGGCCTTCTCGGGCTTCAGCATTTTCTTGTGTAATTGAAATAAAACTCAATATTTCATTTCCACCCCTGATAGACACACACGGATGATTTTCAAACAAAATCAGTATTTTTAAACATTAGATAAAAGTGCTTCACCGTAATTGCTCTAAACCTTCCTGATTTCGATTCCGCGCATAAAACTTCCTCGATAGCCTGCCTGGTCAGCAAATGGGCCTATTGCATACAAGAAATACAGCCGCGCGGATAGACTTTTTAGAGGTTAAATGACACTAAAATTACGATGGTCACATTAAAAAAGTCTGAAATATACTCCTTATGGCGGAATTTGCGTTGTTAGGAACGCGCTTTTTCAAATTTCCCGCGTCTGGGGGCAGTTTTTTAATCACCGGAAACGAGCAATCAGCACTCGGTGATTTCTGGAAGCTACCGAGTCGTTGTTGTTGTTGTTATTTTTTTATCAGTTTGTTTACAACTCAACGTGATCACTTATAGTGGTCCATAAAGCTTTATGCGGTAACCAAATCGATCAACTTTTAAATATCCAACGCAATCCTTCTACATTTCATTTCACGATATCACGAGCTCCGATTTTTAGGCTATGTTGTCAGTTTTAGTTGACCGGAAATAGCCGCGAGGTGCCGTTAATTGTTTCCGTTAGAAAAATTGCCCCCAGACGCGGGAAATTTGAAAAAGCGCGTTCCTAACAACGCAAATTGCGCAGTAAGGAGTGTATTTCAGACTTTTTTAATGTGACCATCGTAATTTTCGTGTCATTTAACCTCTGAAAAGTCTATTCGCACGGCTGTATCTCTTGCATGCAACAGGCCCATTGGTAAAATGCACGTCAACGTTTCAGCTAAGAGGAAAATTTTCCTTAATGAGTAGGTATCACTTGACAAAAAAAGATTGTCATGCTTCCGGAGTGGGTTTCAGGACCTTCCGTCAACAATTTTTCGTCCTCGCACCTGTTTTGTCCAGTAGTTTACGTCCACGCGTAAAATAAGCGACAGGGACTGAGTCGAAGCATTATATTTTAGTCCGTATGTAAAATTATATTGACAATATCAAAATGAGAAATTGAGAGAGAAGCCGCGAGTTGTGTCGATGAGCCGCAGTTGTGTTAAAAGAAACTGTAAAAATGAATAAAAGAGGGAAAAAATCAAGAAGCCCGCAATCTTTGCAGGTTTTAACCCATTTGTATATCGATCTTTTAGAGTCAAAAACGTTAAATTTTGAGCGTTCGGTTGCGCGTACACCTCGCTGCAGCACAGTAAAACAAAAGCACAAAATGTAAAAGGAAAAAATTAAATGCTTTGGAAATCATTAAATTTGACACGGAACCACTAATATTTAAAAAACACACATTATATTCTCCTTTGATACAGATTTTTTTTCCCCATCAATTTTTAATAGAATAATTCATGCAGATTGTGCAAACATTTCAAAATCATGAGTCAAAAAACGCTGACTCTACGAGTATAAATGTAGAGCCAAACAGAGCGGAGTGGCGTGCTGCCAGCGTGAGAGGCTCACTGGCGCCTACAAACCTAAGTGGATACTTCACGCATTGCGGAATGCTTGAAGTATCCACTTAGGTTTGAAGGCGCCAATGCGCGTTTCGCGCTGGCTGACCGCCCGTCGTGCGGTGGCGCTTTAAACAACTATTTCACAACAGAGGTGTTGCACAGTATTATACGAAATTGAACGTATTATGAAAGGCATGCATCCTTTGAAAGTACAGATTTTTCCTCGCAAAATAAATCAAGATACTTATGGTACACAGGAAAAATCTAAGAGCCTTCAGCTGAGGCAAATCAAAAGGTTTACCCGGTTAGGTATAACAAGGTAGGAATTTCTTGAAAGATAATTGAGTCCTCTTGCACCAAAGAGGTGACGAGAGTTTTAGTGAATTTTGTCTCATAGAGTTGACGCTCCCCAATTATTACCTAATATCTCAATAATATATTAGTCCCCGTTTGGACGGAAGGAAAACAAAACATGGAAAAAACAAGCAAACCCTCATTCTTCCAAAATATTTTACATTTGCATCCAAAAACGCCGTGAGCAATAAATTGTCGTTTGTATTTACATGTGGACCAATTAACTTTGGGTCTCAACTGGTATGTGGACCAAAACTCCCGTGCCGAAAAAACGCGTGAACGTAAGCCAACTGGAAAACCTGGTGCGCGAACAAAAAATCGTTGACGAAATGTCCTATAACCCCGGAGTGAGCTGAGACTTCAATTGGACAAAATTTTGCAATTATAGGAACTGCAATCTCAGGCTTAGTCGCACTTATGCTCATAGGAGAACTAATGGTGTATGCATTGCTTTTAACTGATCCCGACATTGTAGTCCCTAAGTAAGTGCCATAACCCTTTACATCTACATCGTATAGCCCGTAAGTACGGCGTAAGTTTTAGCGGAGTTTTTTTTTTCAGCGTACAAGCTAGATTTTTTCCGAGATCTACCTCTTCTAATTTTTTTCTCGAACAAGAAAGGGAAAGCACGGTTAAGGACTAAGCTCTCCAGTTTCAGAGACTGCAATTACTGATAACTACCGTGTTCGTTGTTTCCCGCGAAGTTTCCACTCGACAGAATTCCCTCTCGATCTCTCTCGATCTCTCCCTCTGGATCCCTCTCGAGTCCCGGAGTCCACGCGAACCGCAAAATGCAGTGCTGCCGTGCTGAAATAAACGCCGTATAAACATTCGAGAATTACCAAATTTCCCCGAATAAAACATGCATTTTTGAAGTATGTTATGCATACTTTGCCTAAAAATTGTCAGATATTTTTGATTGAATTGTGAACAAAATTTTCTTAAAAATTTGAAGGAAAATATCCAACCGTTTCCTTGAAAATTCATATTTCATCGGAGGAAATTCGGCAACGCCTGAAGGCTCATACGGCGTTCTTCCTTAGCACGGCACAGTAGCTGAGGTTACGGTTCGTCGACTCCGCGCCGGCCGTGGAAAATAATCAGATGCAGTCATAATAGCAATTAACGCACCGGGGAGGGGTAAGAGGTAACCGCAGATTTCCCGACGACCAAAAATGACGCGGAGAATACTGACTCGACCGCGACATCAAAGGAAATTTTCCGGCCGGGTTGATGCGATCCCCTGATGCGAATTTGCCTGAAAAATTAAATTATGTACTGTCGACGGAGATGAGGGCGATTACGTCATCAATTAAATTCGCGGCACCCGATGCAGTCTGGTGCGTTCGCGTGGGTCGGTGTCCGCGCTACGATTTCGGCGGTCGCGTCGTCGTCTGGTCACGGGTCAATTGCAAAGTGCAGCGTGCAACACGATGCTGAAGACAAAACGTCGTGTGAATTTTAAGACGTTGCCAAATTTCATGGGACAAAATTTGAATTTTCCGAAGTACATTTACAGTCATTCCTTGAATTTTTGTGGAAAATTTCAGTCACTATCTAATCTGGGGTTTCACTGGGAGAAAAAAAAAAAACACATTGGACCTAGAGTCAAGACTCTTGAAAACATTGACAAGAAAAAATACTCTGATTCAATCAGATTTTTGCTTAGATCAAAAGGAAATCCGCTCAAATTAAGAGGCTTGGTTCTTGATCTAAGCAAAAATCCGATTAAATCAAGAGTATTTTTTCTTATCGATGTTTTTAAGAGTCTGGACTCTGGATCCAATTTGTTTTTTTTTTCCAGTGTTCAGAAAGTTTTAAAGGAAAATTTTCATATAACTTCAGAATAATTACTTTATTGAGCGAAGTTTGGCAACATTTGACGTTCATATGACGTTTCTCCTTAGCACGGTCAAATGAACCAATGCCCGGGACGGGGTGTTGAGTCCGTGCCAAGGAAGTTGTCGCGCCACGCCGCGCGCACAGTGGATCGAGTCAATAGGAAAGGTCGGACATTATTTAAAAACTTTAAAAGCGCATATCTTCAGGAATATGAAAAGTTGATGTTTTAAGCATAGCTTCATTGGTTTCCTCGTAAGATTGTCTATAAAAAGCATCCCTTGAAATTAAAATTGTGACGAGATAATCGTAAAATTTTACAATTTTTGTCAGAAATTTCATGTCCAACATCGTCCAGAGACTTGCTCCACTGTGCGCCGCGCCGACGATGATAAACACTAGACAGTCGCATGGCATCCAACATCGAACCCATGCAGCGCGTTACCAATTAGACGTCGTCGGAAACTAGATTTCGCGGGGTTCCGTGACGCGGTTCATTCCAAAAGGTACGGGTGTCGCGAAGTGAACCGTTTATTCGCGAGATAGATCGCAATTCATTATTTTAAACCTGCATGCTCTCATTGGTGGGGCGGTTTGCGCCGCCAATGTCCGCGGCAACGGATGGTTTTAAAAATCATCGTATCCGGTCGCGCTGTCCACTTAGTCCAGGCGCCTGGTAGCTAAAAATAAGGCTACCTGGAGTTTTGGGTACACGGCGATTTTTTTGGCTTACTTTATGTTTTTTGGGTCGCTGAATCCGAATCTGAAGTTTCCGCACGCGTATCTGGTGAGCATTTTCCGCTATTTGAAAAAATGGCCTAAAAAGGCCTTTTTTTGCGTTTTTTTTTTGATATAGCGGCTGCGGATGAGGAAAAGTCCCGGATTTAGCTAATGTTTTGAATAGCTGACAAAATTTGGAAGAAAATGGTATATGAATATGCTAGGTTTGCTCAAAAATTGAGGAACCTCGGATTTCGGAACTTTAGAACGCTTCGGAACTTGGCTGACCGCGGCGAGCCGGATCGCGCGTTGACGGGTGCGCCGCGAAAACGTGAATAGGCGCGATGTTCACGATGCTGTATCTTCCTCAATTTTTAAGCAAACCTAACATATGTATACACCATTTTCTTCCAAATTATGTCAGCTATTCAAAACATTAGCTAAATCCGGGACTTTTCCTCATCCGTAGCCGCTATATCAAAAAAACCGCAAAAAAAGGCCTTTTTAGGCCATTTTTTCAAAATAGCGGAAAATGCTCACCAGATACGCGTGCGAAAACTTCAGATTCGGATTCAGCGACCCAAAAAACATAAAGTAGGCCAAAAAAATCGCTGTGTACCCAAAATTCCAGGTAGACTTACCAGGCGCCTGGACTAACTTCCCACGGCTTTGCGTGTCGCACGCTCCCGGTGGGACCGTGGCTTTGCTGGTCCACATCGGAGTGTCCACAGGACTTTGCTGAAAAGCAGTTTACAGGGACGTTGATTCATCCACAAGTCATGTTCAGGGTTTCAAGGAAGAGGAGGTTTTCAGGGAAAGAGGTTTTCGGAGGAGCTGAAATTTGCTCGAAGGGAAGGGTGGGTAAAAACAAATTTTCTCGTCTATCCGATCGATTCGTCTTACATCCGATGATATTGCTGACATCGGTGTCAACAGTAAGGCGACAGACCCATCCATCAGTTTGGACCAATCATAGAGCTTCCCGCCAGATTCATTAAACCCCCGCCGGTGTTCTGCGAGATTCAGTTTGGATCTCAACGTTCACCCCGATGGGCACCGACCATCCTTGCGGTGAGCCCTAAAAACTAGGATCGGGCTCACGAGGAATTACGGATTCAGTGGATCCGCTGAAAAAAAAATTGCTTGGATCTAGAGTCGAGACTCTTGAAAACAATGACAAGAAAAGATACTCTTGATTCAATCGGATTTTGGCTTGGATCAAAAGGAAATCCGCTTAAATTAAGAGGATTGGTTCTCGATTTAAGCAAAAATCCGATTGAATCAAGAGTATTTCATCTTGTCATTGTTTTCAAGAGTCTCGACTCCAGATCCAAGCGACTTTTTATCCAGTGTCGGATTAACACGCTCTACCCGATCCGACGCAAAAATTCGTTTTAAACTTTCAAAAGTCTCCAAAAATGCCCTAGATTCATTAAAATCCACCTCAAATAGATTGATGAAGGTATACCGAAGAAGTTCACGGGTCCTTGAACGTAAACCTGCGGAGGTATACATACCATTCTAGACCACTGGAGACAACGAGATGCGGTTACGGTCGATACGACCGCCACTCAGCAGACCATTTCAACGACTTTGAACGTTTCCACTAATTCCTTTTGCAAACAGTCGCGACGCGACGCAACTCGTCCCGGGATGGGAAAAGTTTGTGTCGCGTTTTAATGTCATTGATCCATTTTAGTCGCCCCTCTCCCGGGGCAACGTACACAGGACGCATTTTTGAACGGAAAAGGCAGACGGATCGAACGGCTGCCAATTTTCGGATTTCGATAATTTATACTCTCCGAACTTCATACCACACGCGTAATTATTGGTAGCTCGCCAGTTCCACTGATTAATACTGCCTTTAGTGCCTTTGTCGAGCTCCACTGTCGATGTCCCCCCCCCCCCCTCGACGTCAATTATTCAGAGGAGTAATTAGAAGTTTGATTGACTTTTTATTTGTTAGACAGTAAGTTGGAAATGTAGCCAACGAGCGTTAAAAATCCGGAAAAGTGGAAATCGCGAAAGAGAGCAAAAAAGCTCAGTCGAGCTCAATTTTCCCTCGATGAGATACGCTGTTTGGTGCAAAAGTAGTTACTGTGTTCAGATTTCCAGGTTTCTGCATTTTCAATGCACGTTAGCTACATAACGATTCGTGCGTTTAACGCAGTTTGTTTTTTGTTCTTTTTAATGAGATAGCCAATGCTGTGGATTAAAATGAAGTTGTTAACTCACATTAAAATAAAAGTATTTATGTAAATTGTCGAAGCTTATCGGCCTTGACCATCTTTATAGGACTTCACAGAGAAAAACGGTTTCACACAATACTTGCTTTGAGCAATATTAGTAAAAACGTAGCTTGAAGTCATTTTGTTGTCCACTACAACAAATTGCATAAAGTGCTACTACCATAATGCTGTGCGTCAACACTTTCCAAACAATACAAAAAATATTTTTGTAGATTAAACAACTAGTAGTGCCCATGTTTTTCACGCTCGTGAGCGCAAGGGAGGATTAAGCAAAATTTTCGGCCTATCAGAAATATTGAATAAAGTTTGAGACCCATAATTTGACTGCAGACGGCCTCCCTTAGCGCATAAAATAATTAATCGATGAAAAATTGCAGTCGGTTGCATTATGAAAATTTCGGAGGAAAAATCTGTTAAAGAATCATGCTCCTCACTTTCTTCATTCTTGAAAAAAAAGGAATGCTTGATTATGAAAGGCATCGTAAATCTGATTGTAAAGGCAAGACTCCTTTTTTTGGAATCAAAGAATCCTTTGCCCATAAATTTCTTATCTATTTCCAGCGAATAAAAATCCGATGCGACTCCAAAACAGAAGTCCACCTAAACTCAATTTAATTCAACCCTACGGTCGGAAGTTAGAATGAGGCCATAATAGGAGGTTATAAAATCTGGCCTCTTTTCGTGGTGGGGCTCGAGGCCACTTAAGCGAGAGTGAATAAAGAAGCGCACACTTAGTTGGGAGACGGAAAAGGGCGCCAATAAAAAACGAGGGGGCTTAAAACGGGGAAAAGGGCGCTGGAGGGAAGGGGGGACTTAAGCAAGAGCTCCCGGGAGGGGTGCGGGGAGGGGTTATTAGTAACATTCCGAGAGAAGTGAGGCTGACCCATTTGTGACTTAATATTATCAGTCGCCAGCGCTTCACCGTTAAAAACATCGGAGCGGAGATAGAAATCCACCCTTGATTGGTGCTTTTCTTGGCCGTTAAGGCCACTGAAAGAAAGGATTATGCTTGATAACGTCGCGTGGGTGCATTTACACTTCCACCAAATGTCAATATACAGCCACCACTGATGGCTATCGAAATATGTGGAAAATATGACGAGGGTCGACCTTCGATTCGTCCGGGAAACTTTCGGAAAGAATCGATCGGACATGTTCGATTTAATAAAGCGCTACTGCAGTGCTAGTTAAGGATGAGCGTCATATTAGCGTTCAAACTTTGCCGATTTCCTTTGATACACCACGAATTTCCGAGTGGACTTGCGCAAATTCCCCTCCTCCCTCTATTTTTCACAGAATTTTACTTAGAATTTGGTTCAAAGAATTTGACGATTTCGAGGGAAAACGTTTAGACAGGGTTGCCACCAAATCTGGAAACTGAAATTTCCTGACATTTCCCTGATTTCCCGGACACATTTTGAGGGAATTCCCTGACAATTGAAGATATGCCAGATGGTCAAATAGACATCATTGGAAATAGTTTTCGGGCAAATTTTGTTATTCGAAACGTCAAACCCATATTCTAGTAAACAAATAGGTGCTTACCGATTCTTCCCTGAAATTTCTAGATTTTCCCTACCTTATTAAAATTTCCCGACATTTCTCGGTATTCCCTGACTGTGGCAATCCTGTTAATAACTTTCAAAAAGGAAAAAAAAAAAACATTTATTGCGTTCAAGTTGGTAAAATTCTTCATACAGCGTTCCTCCTGATTGTGAATGCGTCAGCATTTAGGACTGCTGAAACATACGGAAAATTCGATCCAGGTCGTGGAAAGTTCAATGCGGAAACTTTCGAAAGAAATCGGTCGGGCATGGTCGATTTAATATAGCAACTGAGCACTCTCACTTTTCCCCGGAAGTGTATGGAAGCGGGGGACGGGGGGGGGCGGGCGGGCGAGGGGGGACTTTTATCGCGACACGCTGACACGGAAATGCGAGGGGGAATCGGCGATTTAAGCCGGGTAATAAAATGACATAAGAGATAATAGGCTTCGAAGGGACACATCGAGTGCGGTGCAGGGCGCTGATACGCGGGTTTATGGCCGCCACGTGTACGCATCCCTGACCCCCAATATCCCCGCCCCCGCGTTGCCGGGCTCGAAAATTTCTGGGATCTCGTGTCCCTCCTGCGGTTTAGGGTTTCGGGACTCCCAGGATAATCCCGAGTCCTCGAGGTTTTCGGGTGTGTTTTCAGTGTCACTCACCCGGACTTGAGACAAGGATCCAACTTTGCTACAAGTTTCTTTGATTTATCGTCGTGTTTCTCCGTTGACCCCCCCCTCTCCCCCCCCCCCCACAAGTCTGTGGAGGGCTTGGAATCCTTCACGATTTTAAAGCATAAAATATTGAATCGAGTCGTACGAAAATGGCTTGTGTCCATTTTCGAGTTTTTCAAGAAATTGCGCACGGAAAAAAGTTAAATATTGATTACGTATTTATAACGTTAAAAGAATGGGCGATCATTTTCAAATGCTGATTTCACATTTAAAAAAATGCTAACTGAATGTTTGATGTTGTTCATTTAACCGCTGACGTAGTTAAGTTAGCATTTTGTACATGTAAATTCAGCTTTTGAAACTTGTCGCACACTTTTTTAACGTTATAAATGCTAAAGCAATATTCAATTTGTTTCGATGTGGTGTAAAAGGCCCTTTTTGGGATTTTTATGACCTTTAAACCAGTCGTTGCGCCACTTTCATGGCTGTATCGAACTTTCAAAAGTAGTATCAACCCAAAAAACCTCAAGACTGACAAAATGGTCAATAGAGGTTTTCCAGGGCTGTAGCCAGGATGGTATGATTAGGGGGCAGAATTTCAACATGAGGGGGCGAGAAATCTGTAGGTCGCGGGGGGGGGGGCAAAAATTGATTTAAGAACAATATGTTTTCGGACGCGAGGCATTAGGGAAAACATAGGGTGGGATATCCCCTCCATTTTGGCCTCACTTTGAGAGCTTTTTTTGAGCTTGGGAGATGATTTCAGAGAAAACCAGTGGCACCATCGTGTTTCTCGCGAACTTTTACACAAGAATCAATGGTCAAATCGCAAATCCCCCACACATGCAACATCTCCATTAAGACCTCGGAAATGATTTGATACGTGTAAGGAACAATTACATTTACCAGGACTCACTTAACCCTTAAATACCCAAGCCAGGTCAAATTGATCCGAGGCTTGCTGAAAATATGTGACCCGTGGGATGTATGATGTCGGCAAAAACGAGCTTTAGATACAGGTCCTCAAATACATCGTAAAAAAAAGAATAATCAGACATGAACTTAAAAAAATAGGAAAAAATCTAGAGTCACTACAGCCGGAGATAGGAGAGACGCAATTGGGTCTCGTTTCTTAACTTTTCTACCAAATCTGAGCGACGGCACCTCATCAGCAGCATGAGGCAGAGCGTTGCGAGTTCACGCCTCACGCCATCGCACCTTCAATTTTGCAGATGCAACGACGACATCAATCAAGCACGAATAGTTGTATTTTTGCGCCGTCTTACCACAGGTATATTGCTCAGGTATATACAGGTTTCTATTGTTCTATTTCGTGTCGTATTGGTTCTGTTTGTCTTATTATTGTGGTGATGCTTCATGAGCTACGTGAGAAACACAGCAAAACATTTTAGAGACGAGATCGGGCCTTGATTTTGACTCTTTTCCCGAATCTGAACGATACCTCATTGAAAGCATAGAGCGGAGCATTTCGAGTTCAAGTCTCACGTTATCGCGCCTTCAGTTTTGCAGATGCAACATGAACATCCATCAAGCACGGATATTTGAGGAATGTGAAGGTTAAGTTTGCTCAGATTATGCTATGATGTGTCCAAATCACTACTCATTTTTAAAAAAAGGGGGAAAAAGTAAAAACATATTTAGGGGTTTTCAAGAGTCGTGAAGAGCATATGTCTAAAAATTAGTATTTTGCCGAGAGTTATTGAATTTTTTTGACGACTATCCCTAGAAATCCCAAGCTGACTATCTCTTCTGGGGGAGTTACACATGGCAGATATGTAGGAGGGGAGTGAGAAAGAGTCGCTTTGACTTGACTTGGATTTTTGCGTATAAAAAAGTCTTGAGCATTTAAGAGTTCACAGAGGCTTATATGTGACTTGAATCGGATCGAATCCGGACCGAATCGGAAATCGATGATAAAAGTCGCTGTGCCGACCTACGTCATCAAAAAAATTCCAAGATGCCCGCAATGCAAAGACCTCCTTTTTTTCTCTATGCCCTGTCGCCTGTCGCCTCATCTTCAAAAACAAGCTATCTGCGATCAGCGTGTGCGCCCTGGCTGTAAGACAACTCCACAAATAACTTGTTGATAAGTTGATAAGTTGATTCACCAACTCTTTTAGGATTGAGGAATTATAACCGAACTTTTGACTAAAGTCCGGGCCTATAAATAATGAAGTTAATTAAACCCCGCAATATCACTAGGGGGGGCGAAAAATCTCACTTGGGGGGCGACGCCCCCTCTCGCCCCCCCCCTGGCTACAGCCCTGAGGTTTTCGCATGATGCGATTCAATTGGTGGTACAACATTTCAGGATTGAGTAGATGAAAGTGAAACAAAATTTGGCAATTTAATTTTTAATTCATCAGAATTTTCCCTAAAATCTGATGTTTACGAAGTATTCACTGTTGAAAATGTAAAAAGGAGATCCAAGACGCATTTCACTACTTGCCTCCCCCCCTTCCCGAAATAAACCCCGAGTAATATGAATGATGAGAGAAATCTGCTTCATAAAAGTAACATTCTCGTCTCCGAAAAAAGAGAAGATTCCACACTCTGCACACATATCACTCGGGTTTTCTGGAGGCAAAATGGGCTCCGGGGTGACATGCATTGCGGATTTCACTCCGGGATTTTCAACAGTGGACTTTTGCCTACATTTTTAAAATGTATTTTTCAGATAAGAAGAGAAAAAATTATTAGATTATGAATTTAACAAAAAACGCAACCGTTAAAAATATCTCATACCACCTTTTTTGTACATTCCGAAACAAATGGATGGTTCTTGGGGCATGCCGAGCTGATAGAGACCCAGCTACGACTGTAAACAAATGCCCCAGCCGGCAACCGGCAACCCTAATGACGAACAAATGAAGCCACGGTTGAATACAGTTCATCCAGTCTAATTCAATCCTCGCTTTTTACGCGGGAAGCTCGTGGAAATTCCGGTTAGCTCGGGCGACACAAAATGGAGTCGGCATGCAAATTGATCAAACTCCCACCTGCGCTGCGATGGAGCCGTAAAACCAAAATTTCGGGCACCGAAACACCCATTCGTACAGTTTTACGACTTTTTTACGGCCCCTTCGACAGTCGTACGCTCGAGGTTTTCTGAGTTGGCTTGCGCCTCGTATTTTCACAAGAAGATTGCGTAAGCTCCGAGCTTTGCGTTTCATCCACCGCGGGAACGACGACGGTTTTAAATTGAATCACGTGATCCCAAAAAGCGGGGGACAGGTAGGAAGTTCTAGCGCTCTTAGCTAGGTTACGTAAAGTCAGCTGAACCGTACTTGAATAACAGAATTTGAGTCAACAGTCCGAAAATAGCCTTGGATTGTTAAGTGTGCTCGTTATACGACCAATTGAACTTGTCGATAGTTGGAAAATGTAAAATACTACTAATTGGAGAAGGAAAACTTTTCAGTTTACAAATTTAAAATGAGCTCCGAACATTTCACTCATATGTGATGGAAAATGTTGGAGTCCATTGGAATAAATTGGGGTCTATGTATAGTTGTAGATTGTTTTCTTTTTACCCATTGGATGTACTTAGTAATTTTCTTTTAATTTTATTTTTTTTTAAAAAAAGGAAAAAAAGACTAATTAAAGAAATCCATTTGATGAGGACAGTTGTTTGAGAAAATATCGTTTGAATTTTGAAATATTCAGCCAACAGGTAAAATAAACCCTCACATTGTCGTCTTCTTACTGTTATTACTTAAAGACTACCGTGTGTATTTTTGGAAAAAATCCAACATTTTATCGGGATTTACCGTTAGTCAAAACTGAAAATGGTGAAAATTAGAAGACTATTCTTTCAGCTTTTCGCAGATGTTGGAAAAAAAAATATGCTCCCTGATTACACTAAAAAGGGCAAAGTCACTATATTGTATTGAAGATCGATCAAAATCGGTCTCATAAGAAACCTCACATTGCATCGTTCATCATGCAAGCTATCAGTATTTTCTTCTATCAATCGGTCAACTTGAAACATTCTGCCTTGTCCTCTGGGATTAAAGTTTAATCCGAAAATTTCCTCAGTGCAACTTATTTTTTTTATGATTGTAGCGACGACGTTTTCAAACCGATCGATTATTATCGAAAGTGTATCGAATTGCATCCAGTCGTAAATGAAGGCACCTCTGCAGAGCATCGTGAAAGAAACAGAATGAGCAAGATTAAAATCGCATAGTTATTACGGGTACGTTCTCGTTAAACTTATTCGTAATGACAGTATCCTGCCTGCGGAAAGGCCTTTTACCGCCAGTCCAGCGATATATTATGTAAATTTAAAGAGTCTCAGGAGGAGTGGTCAAGTGACCTTTAAGAAAGCGCTGCAAGAAAAATGTATACACTCGCTAAAAATCACCAATTGACACAGATACCATCTTCATTGCATTGAAAAATCTGATCTCGCTGAGACCCTCCTCGCCATTACCTTTTTCTCACTCGGAATTCTCTTTATCTCACATGAGTTCTGTGACCTTATGAATGAAATAACCCCGCTATACTTATGACAAAGCATCCGATCACGGACTGCACTTCGGAAATACTATCAAGTCTAGGAAGTAGTAAATTTTTACTCTGCCAAGCCACTTACGTCGAGAACCGCTCTTGCAATTCTCCTCCTACAAATTACAATGTAACGCGACCAGACTGTAAACACTCGTGAAACACGGAAACCTTGATGGGAATCTCCACTCTTCATCCCAATGCTTCATCAGATTTAAAGTTCTCAGACGATTCCAAACAAGATGTGAAATCTCCGCTTTTTTATTCGCTAGGGACTCTTTTTATGTTTTCACGAAAGGACGATGAAGAGTGAGGTTGGTAAATGTGTTTGCGGGAGAAGAGAAAAAAACCGCATGGAATGTCTCGGCTAGGATGAATTAATACCCTTGATTGCCCGACTCATAATTGCATCCCTATAAATTCAGATACTCAAGGCGTCAACTCATAAACTCGTTGGGTGATAACAAGATAAGTGCAGAACCGGCAAAGCGCCTCCATAAATAAAAGCTTTAACTTACTCGGAGCTTTGATGACTCATTCGGGAACGGGCAAGTTTGAGCTTCCCTCTTATACTCCACCGCCAAACAAGAACGAACTATTGTATCCTTTCGTGCAGGAAAATATTATGAAAATTGTGCGATAAAATCAATTGGTTACATAAACGAAGTTTCTACTCACAAAGTACAAGCACAATTCCTAAACTTTTAATTACAAAAAAAGCGCATACTTTCCGAGAGAACCGACGCAAACCCCGCAGAATGGTAAAAGTTGGGTATGTGTACGAAGTTGCTGTTTTTTCCTTTTTATGGCTTTGTGCGTATTATACCGCTCATTGCAAAGACAATATTACCTCATAGCTGAAACTTTGGTGCTAAACTAGAGACTAGAGACGTGAATAGACGAACTTTCTGGACGCATTTCCAAACGACCCGAAGATGCTAACCACCACATACTCGAGGACATTACACAAATTAAACTTTAAACCAAAAGTTTTCATTGATCTTGTGCACATCAATTAACGTCTGGAAAAAACCCATTTTCTGATTCCACAAATGCGACATCAGACCTAAGTGCTGGCACAAGTGACTGAATGCCCAATCCAACATTGCCAACATGAACTTAGTATCGATAAAAAAATTATAGAAACAAAAAAAAATTCTAGAAAATAAAAATTCTATAGAAAATAGAATTCTGATGAAAAAATTATACTTAATTTACTTCATTTTCAAATGATTAAATTTTTACGGAATGCAATGAAAATATGAAGTTCAGATCTTCAGTGCGAAATTATCGGGACCTCTCTTGAAACATCTGGCGAGAGAACGAGGAGAAAGAAGATAAATAAGAAAAAAAGCAAAAAGACAAAATGTTAGTTAATGTTGAGTTTGTTGTGTGTATTCGTCTGTATGTTTCTAAGTCAGTATACTGAGTTTTTAACGAGGCACGGGAGAAAATATCAAAAGGAACTACATCCATTGTGACGTAAGCCCTGTCATGCATACATGTAGTCTTGTGAATCTCAGGGGTAATGTCAGAGTGAATAGAGCCATTTCGTCGCTTCACTGACGTAAGGGCGTATCTCGATTTTGACTTGAGCCCTGGAAAGCATGGAGTTATATGGACAACAGGGTCCACGTGGAAATCGAGATACGCCCTTACGTCAGAGGAGCGACGATTTGATTCATATCATTCCTATTGAGAAAATAATTTTAGCCGTGGATACAATGAAGCAGAGTTGTCTCTCAAAGAGAGTCACAGAAAAGTATTTTTGTCAGCGTAGAGTGTGATGTTCTTCAGTCGATAGTTACGGACCAGATATCTTTTGTGAACTGCATCTTTTGGACAAGCGATTGAACACAGCGTCACGAGTCGCATCCAATAATACGCCGATGCCTTACACGACAAACAATTTCTAAGTGCACGAAGATCAGGCGGAACTGAAGAACCAATAAGACGGAGATGTTTTTTTCATAGTGGGGAAACAAAATGTTTATCGCTTGTTAACACAATTTCTTCGAATTGATAGTTACTTACGAGTTGCCTTTTACAATGCATCCTCTCATGTGAGCACTGAAAAGCAGCGCCACGAGTTGGATTTGATATTTTTCTGTACTGAGAAAAAACACCGTATGAACATTCAAACATTGCCTAATTTTTTCTGATAAAATACTTATTTTTATGGAAAGTGATGAATATTTTCCCTCCAAACTGACATGTATAAGAAAATAAACTGTAGAAAATGTTCTCTAAGAATTTCAGAGAAAAATAGTTGCAAGTTTTCCAGAAAATTTGTGTTTCATCCCAATAAATATGGCAACGCCTGAAAGCTCATAAACAGTCGTATGAGCCTTTCGGCATTGCAAAATTTCCTTTGACAAATCACTAATATTTGTGAATATTTCTCTTCCGATTTTGCGGATGATTTCATCTGAAAAGTCCAAAGAAACACATTCATAACTTTCCTCAAAAATAAATCTTTTCTGAGGAGAAATTTGGCAAAATAAGAATGCTCATACGTCATTTTTACGCGACACGGCAGAATATTGCTTCGATTCTTGAAACCAGCAACAAAAGATGCAACAAGTAATTCATCGGTTCATCGAAGCTGCCCTATATTTCCAACGATTCAACCCCTCCCCGACGAGACACTTGTCGATGTTTTCTTCAAGAGCCGCGAGGAAAACAATAGTTTCCAAGGGAGGGGGAAGTGGAAAAGGGGGGATAAGGGGGAGTGGTAAAGGGGGAGGGGGGCTGAAAAAGTCCGGCTCGTGTGCTTACTCAGCGATGAGCGATCGCGTGAGTTCGTCGCTCCTCTGACGTAAGAGCGTATCTTGATTCCCGGATGAGCCCCAGGAACGATAAGTTTATACGTAAAACAGGGCTCACGTGGAACCTGAGATACGCTCTTACGTCTGACAAGCGACGCGCGACGTGTCGAGTGCCTTACAAAGTTGAGCGCGAAAAATGCGTGAGTGCACTTGATGAGCCGCAGTGCTAACAGCCGCTCCGCCGTGTTAGGGAAAAACGACGTATGTACCTTTATTGTTGCCGAATTTCTTCAGATGACGAGAAACTTGTCAGAATGTTTTCTTTCCCTTTGCAAAAACCATTACAAATTAATAAAAAAATGAGGAAAGACTTGATTCCACTTGTGATCCCGAGTGATCGCGAGTTAACTACTGGAATCGGGTCGCAACTTGACTGTGTATTGATTTTCTTGCTTTTTGCAACAGAAAATGAGTTTGTGACGGTACAAACCGTCCTATTTTGTTTTGTGTGTTTAAAATTTTAGCCTCGCTTACTCACGTTTTTACTTGTTTCTCTTTTAAGTCTCTCCAGACATGGCATTGATTTTTTAAGGTATCTTTCAACAAAATTTTCCTGACATTTACAACTTACAGATGAGACTGTAAGGAAAATTCCCTGAAAAATTCTAAGTAAATTATGCAAATTTTCAAGAAAGTTCGTATCTTATCAGAGGGAGTTATTTTCAAAAATTAATAAGAATGATAATTGATTAGGATTTATTTCAGAGTATTTTTCAACGAGGTTTCTCTTACATTTTCAGAATTTTCCGATTGGATTGTATAGAAAATTCCCTGCAAAATTCTGAGTGAACAATGCATAAATTATCAAGCAAATTAACATTTTATCAGGAAATTTGGCAACGTCTACGTGTTTATACGGCGTTTTTTCTTAACATGGTACAGATTTCGGATACATACCGCGCGGATGTCGTTCATCGAGCAGAGCGGCCACTAAGGACCCTCGAGTAGGACTTGAGTGCGGCAACTATTAGGCGGCGTGGCGCGTGCAATTTGCATATCGAGATCGATTGAGTTACGAGCAAAAATGCACTGAATTCTCACCTGGAACAGAAAAAGAAGAAAGCTCAATTAGTTATCTTCGAAAAAATCCCGTTTTTAGAAGCAAAACGGAGAGTTAGTAATTTTTATTCTAATTAATCCGCGCTCACGTTCTTTGGGAATTATTTTTAGAAATCAAAGAAAGCTAAAAAAAGAAGGTAAAATGTAGAGGAATTGAACGAAAAAGAGTGTCATCCACATTAAAATGCACTGTCACGTAAATTCAGTCCGTGAACATTGTGCGCTCGTGTAAGTTAAACATTTCTCGATGAACAAGAACAGCTTGCTTTTACATGAGTGCATAACGTGCGTTCTGCGTAATTTATTATACAAGAGGGGAAGAGAGAGAAATTCAACATACAAGAGAGCACACAGTGTCCGCAAATAGAATTTACAAGTCAGATGTGCGAAAAAATGTAATTCTATTTTTTAAGTTAGTTCTTGCAAATCCTTTAGAGACGAGCACACGATTTAGCTTCGAATCTCTAATCTTAGAGCCTCGCATTAAAGGCACAAATTACAGAAAATTATTGTTATTATTACGACTTTTTCTACATTTAAAATCCTTCACCGTTCGCAAGTTACCATCGATATTTTTGCACACTTTAAAATGTTCGCGTTGATGTACACCAAGGCATCATGAGCTTTTTCAGCGACCTTTAGAAAGAAGTTAGGTACACAACTTAAAATTCCTAGCCAATGATTGGACCGCGGTTAGCAGAAAGGAACCAAGCCACATCAGTTATTGCCAAATTTAAAGGGCAATTTGATTTTTTACAAGAGAGCATTTGTGCGGATTCCCTGGAAAATTTTAAGGAATTTGCTTCGTGAAGAAAATTCAATGAAAATTGCACGAAAATCCGTACAACTGTTTTCATGTAAAAAATTAAATTGCCCGACTAAATTCGGACCGAGTTTAACAAAAAGGAACCAAGCCACATCAGCTATTGCCAAATTTAACTGGGCAATTAAATTTTTTACGAGAGAACTTTTGTGCGGATTCCTTTAAAATTTTTAGAGAATTTGCTTCAAACTATGGAGAATTTTCACTGAAATTTGCACAAAAATCCGCATAACCGTTTTCATGTAAAAAATTAAATTGCTCACTTAAATTTGGTAATAGCTGATGTGGCTTGGTTCCTTTCTGCTAAACGCGATCCATTTGCACGTATTTCCGAAGGTTTATTTTGTTTGTTGAACATTTGAAGGAATTGGCATGGAAAAGTGAGACACTGGGACCTGCAGGTATCCATATCAGAAAGAGCACTGATAATGAAAGTTGAGCTTTGGGGTGGAAGTTTCGCCTCGGGGTTTTCTGACATTTGCTTCGAACGGAAAAGATATTGACGTTCCGTAAGAAAAGTCAGCAGAAATAACAAACTTCCACCCCGATGCACTAACAGACAGCTCTCTTTCTCGGAACCAATTACGGAAATAAGAGCGCCTCTTCCAGCGGAATTCTTCCCAAGTATTCTCTTCAAACCGACAACAATTTCAAATGCATTTTTTACAGCTGGGGAAGATTAGCCGAGGGAAATAGAATTTGCGGTTGCAGTATAGCCAAACAAGATGTTTGACGGATGAAACACTTTTTCGACGTTGTCTTGTTGAGTAAAAGAAAAGTTTCCTGACACTTCGCGGAAAAAGAAAATTGCGAAAGGGCACTTCGCAGGAAGTTCACGACGTAAAAGATGCATGGGAGCTTCCCCAGAGGTCTGGCGCTACTAGAAAACACCATCCACGATAGCGACGTTGAAAATTTCCTGCAGGAATGCAAACTGAACTTAACTTGTGAATTTCGAATTACTTTTCTGACTGTCTTTCTAATCTCTTTGATATTTTTTTAATGTTTCTTTATTATTTTTCACTCAATACTGATGAAAATGTTGGCGTAAACATACGGCTTAAGTCTGTTCGGAAAAAAGCAAGCGAATGAAATTTTGAGACACCGAAAGAAAAGTTAGAAACCTCAAGTCTCACCGTTTGTATGCAACTAATAACTCTGTAAAACTGAAATTAGCTCCTTCTTGGAACCCCAACTTTGAGAGAAATTCTTGTTAATCTTATTTTAAACCCGAAACAAGGTAAGTATAAATCACTTAACAAGAAGGCTTACTTGGTCCAGAAGAAAACCTCGAATAAGGTGCGGTGAAAATGGATTGAAACTGTCATTTTTGCTCACCGTGGCAATTAAAACTTTCCTGCTCCAAAGAGACAGCTCCAAGAGCGAAAATAAGGTTCCGAAAGGAGAGAAAAATGGTGAGTCGGGACGGATTAAAAAGCAATCAAAATGACGACATCCTAGAAAAAAAGCACCTAAGTAAAACAAACGCAGTTATAATGCACCGACGGCTTCACTAAACTGAAATAAATTGAATACCGTGAAGTTTCATGGTAGACATTTTTCAGCTGACCTTAATGAATTTCGAAGACGGAAAAGAAGCGAAGAATTATAACGATGACGTTAAACTGTCTTGCACTCTGCGCTGAGGTAACAAAAAGGTGCCGGGAGCGTCCATCACCGAGATTAAAAGCTTCTTCCTGGGTTCCTTCCTGTCCCTTCGGATTTTTTTCAGCCCAGGCGAGAGAAGTCGTCGTCTTCTGGACGAAAGGACGTAACTCAACTTCAATGTTGCCAAATTTCCCCTCGCAAATTGTCTATTAATCAAGAGAATCTTGGGCATTTCTGACTGAAAATTTCCCTGATTTTCTCTAGATCCCAAGCAAAAAACAGACCAATTTTGGATAAAAATCGCTTACGTACATTTTTATAAAATAAATCAATATTATTCGAGTCAATTTGGCAACCTTGGAATGGAGTTACGTTCCTTCGTGCTGGAAACGACGAAGTGAGTGTAAATATCAAAAAGTCTGCATCGGATCCCGAAACTTTGTAATTATACGAGAAAAGGGCGGCGAAGGGTGATGGGTCTGAGCCTCTCTCAGATTTTTCAGGTTCACGTTAGGAAATTGTCAGCATTAAAAACGGAGTACGTCACTTGAAGTTAATCGTAATATTATCGTACCTAATTTTTCTCAAACATTTACCTTTCAGGACCAGGAGCAGATTTATCATTTAATTAGATCCCTTTCACGAGCAGGAAGTAATTAACACAACCTCCTTGAAACTGCCGATCAACATCCGATTAAGTCTCAAGAGATGCAACTCTTTTCTCTTTCGCTTACTGCTCACAACGCGTCTGACCTACATTGTTTTTTCTCAAACATTTACCTTTCAGGACCAGGAGCAGATTTATCATTTAATTAGATCCCTTTCACGAGCAGGAAGTAATTAACACAACCTCCTTGAAACTGCCGATCAACATCCGATTAAGTCTCAAGAGATGCAACTCTTTTCTCTTTCGCTTACTGCTCACAACGCGTCTGACCTACATTGTTGAAAGTGACTTAATTTCAGCAAAAATGTTCTTGAATTCGCCGCCGAGAAGATTTCCTCTTGAGTGAGGAAGAAAAATGCTTCTAATATATTACACCGAGAAAGGAAGTAGCTTGTGTCAAGCAAAAACCTCCTTGATCATAGTGATTTCTTTCTTGATTTAAGAATCTTATTGGCGGCAAATTCAAGCATTTAGTTCTGCTTTACGAAGCAGTTGAAATTTTTAAATCTCATGCCTATGAGTTCTAACTCTCAACTGTACTTACTTATTGACTGTCTTAAAAAGAGCGTAAAAATAAATGTTAAGATATGAATTCGTGATATTTGTACACGGAACGAGGATGCAACTATTCGTGTTCGACGGATGTCCGTGTTGCATACGAGAAAATTGAAGGCGCTAAGGATTTCATTGCCCATCTTAAAAGACGCGCGGCACGGGTACTTTACTTTCTTTAAAGGTAGTGAGCTATAATTAGCTTTTAACTGTCAAGCTTTTAGCCACTTTTCATAAAAAGGATTGAGGCCTTATGTGGATTACAAAAAGCTATGGAAAAGTGTTGTTTTGGCATATGCAATTATGCTGAATAGTTGGGTGACTTAAAACGTTTGAGCGTCTTGAACACTAGAAACAAAGCCACAGGGCGAGGGGATGTGATAATCATTGTTACGACTGTTATTTTCCAATAATAGTTATCGAGTGTTTTTAATGCAGGGCAACTGATATTTCAAAAATGACTTACAATTAGAGTCAATATATTTCTGTTAAATACATTACAAAGTTGTCCCAGTAAAAGCACAAAAAGTTCCATTGAATAAACGCTATATTTCCAAAAAGTGAATGGAATCGGAACTTTTCGAAAAAAACGAGATAGGTATATTCAAAAAATTGAATTTCACGCCATTTTTCAAAATGGCGGCTTTAGCCGCGGAAATATCTTTACACAAATGCAAACTTTGGATTCAGCGTTCAAAAATATAAGGACTCGCTCAACAAAAAGTTTACCGGGGAATTTTCCCCGAGAACTTCCCTGTTGCCTGAACTGATGAGCGTTGCAGTTGCAACTGAGTAACGATATCTGAATTGACTGGATCAAAATCTATCTTTCTTTCGTGACCCGCGGGAAAGTTTGAAGATGAGCGCTAAGAGGTCGCCGAGGAGCACCCAGTCCCACACATGCATATGCAGACCTCGCTCGTTCACCGATTCCAACCGTTTCCGACATAGAGGAGCGGAAAACTTTACGGTCCACGAATGATGACATAGCTTCCAGGGGGGAAAACTTTGAGTCTCAACTCGAAGCCATGAAGCGATGCGGGCTTGAGAGTTGCTTCCTCCAGGCACAAATGCAGGTCATTGTTTGTGCTTTTGTGTTGAGTCGAGCTTCTCGCGGCATTTTTCGGCGGAGCGTAAATTTTTTAAGGTTTTTTGAAGGTTTTATAAGGCACAAACGCATGCACGCAAGGCATGCACGCAATTTGCTCCAATTTGCCTGGTAAACGAGAAAACTTTTTAGAAACTACTTTTTAACTCTGATCCTTAAACTTTCCTGAGCACAAAGGAAGGGAAAATTTATAGCTTCCGTCACTTAATTGCCCATGAGTGCACATGAAGTTCGGCCACGGAGAAAAATATAGCCGCATATACTGCCGTGCTAGGGAAAAACGGCGTATGAACCTTCAGGCGTTGCCAAATTTCCTTTGATAAAACACGAATTTCCTGATGAACTTGTGTATATTTTCCTTCCAATTTTTCGAATAATTTTATTCACAATTTCACCGAAAGTTCCTGAAAATTGAAAGGGAAAATATTGATACCATTCCTTAAATATGAAAATTGTATCGGATGAAATTTGGCAACTCTCGGATGTTCATACGGCGTTCTACCTTAGCACGGCATAGCCGATTCTCGTCCTGAGTGATTTAATTTTTGTCTTCATTTTTATCGTTTCAGGAACTTCAGGATTTATTGACTGCAAGAAAGACGTACAGGAATGATTTTATTCAGGGATATTCATTGTTCTCGGGATTCAAGGCGTAAACTCGTTTTTAGTTCCTCGAATACTTAGAAAAACTGAATGTATGAACACGAAGATAAATTAATTTTTCGTAAGTTTTCTGACAAGCGATAAGCCGCTTCCCTACTATTTTCAAATAGATTTCGAAGAAATATCTACCTATTGCAGACGGTACGACCACTTAATTTTTGGAATTATCGCTCAAAGAGCATCAATATACCAACCCTGAGTTGAAAAAAGTAGGTAATTAAAGAGGTACGATACATATATTTAACTTAGCCCAGTTTAAATCCTCCGAAAGTAACTAAGTCAACTTAGACTGACAACACGTTTATTAAAATTCTTTCCAACTCATTCAAGACGCTTATTTCCTTTAAAAATTGGGTTTCCTCGATCCAAACGCTAAACCTAATGAGATGGTGAAAATGTTTTTGTCAACCGGACGCTAAACTGCATTATAAATGCGGTGTTATTGAAAACCATGCGGTTTAATTTTCAAAACTCAATTTTGAATAATCTTAAATTAAAAATGTCGAGGTTCAAGTTTGAAAGTTATATTTTGGTTCATACCATAGTTATTTCTTTCCATTTTTACTTAGAGGCGCCAAACGTACTAATCGCTTTTAAAGTAGCATGAATAAAAAATTCGCGTGTGCTGCTGGTACACTTAAAAAACGACTGTTTTCGTTGCTTTGCGTAGCGGGATAAAGAAAGAATCGCGAAAAGAGCATCGAAGGGAGGTAGAGAGGTAAGCATGGTGGAGAGGATGCTGTTGGGAAGGGGAGGAAAAACACGCATCAAACCTCGTGGGATCCGATGTCAACAAAGATCGCAAGACGTTTTCAAGATGTCGCGTCGCGTCGCCTTGATGCACTTTTAATGCTCGGAGAACCGTATAAAGTTACGGGATTCAAAACCACACTGCTTTGGAGAAAAGCTGTTTGAGGGGTTGATTCTTACAATTAGTTGAAGGCTTGAATTGAGGCACGGATAGTGTGAACAAAGATGCTTGCAGAGGTGATTATTTATTGAAATCTACCCACAACGGCATCACAACGGAGCTTGTGATGCCTCAGCCTTTAACAGGGTTCCCTCAGAATTTAGAAAATGGAATTCCTTGACATTTCCCTGATTTTCCTGACACATTTTGGTGAGATTCCCTGATAATTGAAGATACGACAAGTGGTTAAGAAGACATACTTGAAAATACTTTTCGGGCAAAATTTGTTGTTCGAGATCTCAAACCTATTCTAGGAAGCAAATAAAGGTGATTTAACACATTTTTCCTGACACTTTCGTCATTTTTCCTGACATTTACCGATTTTCCAAGACTTTTTAAAATTCCCTGACGTTTCCCGGTTTCCCTGGTATTCCCTAAGCTGACTATGGCAACCCTGTTTTAAGGTCAGAAACCTGCATTCTCGAGAGAAATCGGAAAAATGAAATGCAAATAAACTAGTCTAGGTTATTCCGAGCTTTTTCAACTGGTCGGACTAGATTTCTGAGCCATTATCAACAATTTGTAACTTTCGAAGTTAAAATATCTTTGAGCAAGCTTCAAACTTTTGAAAGACCTCTTGTTACAATTTTTTTTTTAAAAAAAGTTCAAGGGTATTCTAAGCTCATAGTACAACTTGCGAATGCACTTTTTCCCGCTGGTGCCTGTCCTTCCGAAGCAAACTTCTATTGAATAATTAAAATATTCGCGCTTTGCACACGGTGACGGTTCTGGCAGTAAAGTTCAACTTGCAGCGAGAATTCGAAATGAAAAATGAAAGTGTTGCCGCCCCTGAGCAACACGAGATCAGGCATCTGCATCTAGTTATCCTTTTGCTACCCTGCTTCATAAAAGAAAATTCACTTCGAAGGAGAAAAAAAAAACATGCCTCACAATAATCCGAGGAGAGGAAAGTAAATAACCGAGAGATAACTGGGGGGTTATTTTCAGTCCGTTTCCCTTCTCGTCTAATCTTTCTTGGGGTGAAAGAAAACTTGTGCCATAAATCTATCGGAAAGCACAGCCTAGGGCCGCGAGATAGAAAACCCGTGCACTCCGGCTCGGAATGCAGCGAATCGATCATTAAATCGTTCCACGATCGATAAACCCCTTTCTTAGCAATGCTATCTATCGATAAATGCGATTCGATAACAGTTCGAAAATCGATTGCAGAAACTTTAAATCGAGCCTGAAGAACGGATTGGAAACTTGAGGACTTACGAGAGGAAGGAAGCTCGTGATCCACACTGCCGCACTTGGGTAAAACGCCCTATGAGCATCCGAGAGTTGCCAAATTTCCTTTCTTACAATGTTTATTTTTTAAACAAGATGATATTTTTACTGGAAATATTCTGATATATTGGGTTGACTCGTGAACTAATTTTTGTTTAAAAATCGGAAGAAAAATATTCAAAAACTTTCCTATGTTGAAATTCGTGTTTTATTGAAGACAATTTGGCTACGTCTGAACGTCCACACGGTGTTTTTCCTCAGCATGGCAGCGTAAGAGAGCAGGGTTTTGAGCTTCGGACTCCGCTCATGTGTTTTCGCCCAAGGGTTAGGTCCTTGGGGTTTAACACAAAATCCAAAATTGATTTCACACTCTAAACACCCGATAAGCCGTCCTCCCCGATGCGGCAATGCCCCCGGTGCAACAGTTTCGGATAATGAAATTGTTTCTATGCAAATCGGGCGATCGTGTGCCGCAATATTTGACTTTCAGCCATGAAAGATAGATTTCTTTTTCCAAAAGGAAAAAAAGAGGATGTTCCTCAAACTAAAAAAAAAAATTAATTAAGAATTAGAATTAGAAATTAATTAGAAATTAGAATTCTCGTCTGTGTCCGTTATTTAGAACACTACGAATTCAGCTGTCCAATAATTGGACTACATTTTGCAATTTGGAACTATAAATTCTAGCCCGGTTTAAAAACAACGTATGTGCCATTAGTTTCCCTTTGCACATGAGTGTTTTTCCAGAAGAGCTAGAATTCTTAGTTCCAAATTGCAAAATGCAGTCCAATTCTAACCCACTAAATAGGGCAACTTGATGGAGAGAGTATGGACATCTCGCCCCTCACTTTCCATGGAGGTCTTATAACCCAAAAGTGGCGGCGCTTCGTTTTGGTTTTTGAGGATTACAGGGGGGTCATTGCCAACTTTTGACGGTTAGCAACACCCGCACTTGCTGCCAACCTTGCTAAATCCAAAATGATTTTTCTCGAAAGTAGTACACGATTAGCCGTAAAACTATGAAAATACGTCGCGATAATGCATTTGAGTAAAATTCTCGTTGCTATACGTGCCAATAAATCTACCTTTTTCGTCATTTTGTAATTACATTTACTCACAGCTTCCGCCATTTTTAGGTCCTAAGAGCTCCCTAAAGCTCAAGGTGGGGAGCCAATCAAAAGCCATAGCTACATGGCGGTGCCCTCTCTATCAAATTACTCTACAACTAAACGGAGGACGGAAAAACGTATTTTTGGTGAAAGCCTTTTTAAGTTCGGCAACGCATGATTTATTTTTTTTTTTTTTTTTTTTTTTTTTTTTTTTTTTTTTTAAATTCTGGGGCAAAAAACTGACCCATCGTTTTTGCATCCATGGCACGTCTCTTAATCTCCTAATCTAATTTTCCGACCTCAAAAAAACCTGCATTGAAACCCTCTGTACGTCCACTCAACGGGGTGAACTATCCTTAAACGCATTTAGCGTACGTGATGTGGTGACCGAAGCTTCCGTCCGGAATTTTTTTATGAAAGCATACGGGGCTTTGTACTGTGCGCATTTAAACATCATTTTTTTTCCAGAGAGGAGCGTTCAATTATTCTGTGAAGAGTACAGGCATTACTTAAAAAACCAATATTGGATGATTTAGAGAGAAATTTTCATTCTCCAATCCAACAAGCAGTTCCATAGGCGTCTGATATATCTGAATTATGGTGAACCGATATGGATGAAGCACATCAGGCACACGTTAAACGTGAGTTTTTCGCGTACTGCAAAGCTCTAGTTACAATTAGAGGAGTCATCTAATTTTTTTTTCTTTTTTTTTTTTTTCTTTCCACGAATTCTTTTCCTTAAAAAACGTTGCTAGCCTTCGTCGTATCTACGGTTGGTTTAAAACCAGACAAAAAAAATCCGTTTCCGAACTTCTTCATGTTTATAATGGGAGAATCGATTAAAATATTCCACCTAAAAAAAGAAGAAAAAATGGCAGCACTTTAATTATATTATTTTGCTTGAGAAGAAATACGCTGAGACGATTCACCTTCAACACATTCTTTTCAGACGCTAAGTCCTACTACAAACAAATGTTTGTACTTCATCACTGGGGGAAAACAGAATTTCTGGCTGATGAAAAATAATAGATGAAAATGATCGGACCATCTTGTTACAGTTGCTTCATTCTTTAAGTGCCACAATACAAAACATGAGACATGAATCCTATTCTATTGTCACGTTTTTCAAAAACAAATTTGATTTCTTTGTCCCTGACTTTCCATTAATTTTAGCAAAATATCCAACATACGGTTCTCTCGGTTTTCACTATTGCTAGAAAGCCTGGAAAAACATTTGTCTCACTGTCGGCATATTTGATGTGCCCTCACTGTGATGCCTGGAGTTTTGAAAACTTTTCTTTCATTCGCTACAGTATATTTATGCTTTTTTTCCCCCGAATTTCTTTCAGTCCAGCACACACAAGGTCTCTGTGGGTAGGCAATAAGAGAAAACGAAAAGATGGAGGCTTGTGCTTCCAGTTTGTGTGACCCCGAAGACGCTATTTAGGATGTGGGCTGTCGGAAAACCCGGAAAACCGGAGGTGGATGGGGGCGGAAGCGGGAAACGCGACCGAAAGGGTGCTTGTGCCCGCTGCGTATGGCTTCAGGCGTGAGTTAACTGATGGATTTTGGAGGCGTTCAAACAGCACCACGACGCGGTTGTACAATTTTCCGCAGTATACAAGACTTTCACTTCGGGAAGAAAAATGTGAAAGAAAAGACAGCGAAAAGGCATAAAAAGTGAAGCGCACCTAGAAGTGCAAAATATGTGTGCATAAATTAGGATCTTGGAGCGAGCTTAGCTTCCTGAAGAAGGATACTTCTTAAACGTTTCCTGAGCTAAACAGTGGAGATGTTCACATTATTAAGTTTTCACAAGTTTAAAATGTTTTTTCTCGGAGGGAACTGAAAAAGATTAGATTTAACTGAGAGTAAAAGTGCCATTGAGTGATACTACTTAAGTCATTCATATTTCTCATAATCTAGCATTGTGAGCTACTAGATCGTCGTGAGAAAAACTGGGGTTTGATCGTGCTCAGAATGCTATTAATGTTTCTAGTTATTACCTTCTAAAATGTATTAATATTTCCAGTCATTACCTTCTAAAATAAGTTAATATTACCAAAATTCATCAACTTTCAGAAAGAAGATTGGGGATGAAAAATAATAATTTCTAGATACGTTCAAGGAATGCTTTCGCCAAGCCTGTGAAAAAATTATTGTCTTTTTTTCCTACCGAATAAAAATTACACACATTTATTGAAAGAAATTGAGACGAGACTGCAGATCTTTGGAGTAGCAATGGTAAAACCATCAGTCCATGTTACGTTATCATATGCAGGAGCAAGGGTAGTTACATCATGTACATGGTCGGATTTACCTACTTGCCGCCCACGAGCCGCCTGTATTTTGCCGTCCTCTTCTCATTCATTTTGAAACATAAATAAAAACCATCAAGTGAACGTGCCGGAGAGAGAAGGGTTCATAAGACGCGTTCACTCGTGTTGGACACATTTTTTGCGTAAGCCCTGTCAACACTACTGGCAAAAAGTCACGGAGCTTCGCGCGAAAGTTCAGTTCCGTAAACCTATCTCTATGGGGACAAGGCCTTTCATTCGTAAGAAATGAACTAAAAAATTAGTAAAGAACAAACATAAATGTGGTTTAATAATTTTAACTTCCGCCGCCGTGCCGCGCTGACCACACTATGTTTGGCGCAATGCGTGAAGTATTCATGTAGTCTTGTAGGCACTGTGCGTTTCACGCCGCGCCGACCGCTGTTGACCATACTCTGTTTGACGCAATGCGTGAAGTATTCATGCAGTCTCGTAGGCGCTAATATGTGTTACATGCCGACCGCCGCGTCGAGGGCTTCTCCTTTTCATCTCAAATCTTCGTCATCATTTCTTTTTGCGCCGCGCCGCTCTAGGCCAAATTACGTGTTTAATTTCTCTCTTAATTCAACTTATTAAAGGTGCGTAGTCTTTTGTATCACCGAAATACGACAAAATTAGAAATTAATGAACCTTCAGGAAATGAGAGATTTCGTCACCTTTCTTGTTCGTAATTTTTTTCTGAATCCGATTTTTTTGTACCTGCATTTAAAAAAATTACAAAATTTGCCGCCCCCTAAGTTTGCCGCCATGGGCCGCGGCCCATGTGGCCACCTCCTTAATCCTCTTTTATGGCTACCAGTTAGAACGCCTCAGGTACTCCTGACCGCTATGAAACCCAACCCCCGGCGTGAAGCGATGGCCCAACGATCACCCTCCCCATGGATAAAAAAGAAATTTTCGGTAAACTGAAAGAAGAGTGAATCCCTCATTTTGCCGTGAGCCAAATCAGACGTTCAGCGGTGAGGTAAGAGAGCAGGATTGCGAGCAACAATCGAGGTTGTTGAACTTTTCGCGTCCCTGATGTTTACCAACCCCCTCATCATTACTATGGAGGGGGTGGTCTAAGCGAAAATCACACAACGGACTTTATTAAGGGCTGTGACGAATGAAGGATGATAGAAACCGTCGGGCTGTTTGCTTCGAGGTTCTCCAACTACACATAAAAGGAAGAGAGGAAAAGAAGAGAGGAAATAAGAAAAGAGGATCCAATATACGAAGCTTGTGCAAGTGCACTCTCAACTTGGAGAACATCCAGCTTTACGAGATAAAACAGTGGCCTCATTTCGGGCGGAATAAAACCGGGTTGCACTCTGGTTGAGAAAAATCGCATCGACTTACGCAGAAAGTTTGTCAGGTCGTTCGTCATGTTCAGAAGTTCCATTGTGATGAGTGCGCTCAGTGCAGTAGGGAGCACGAAGTCAAAAATGCGACTGAGAAAGAGAAAATATGGAAACTGGGAGGAGTCGACTTCTCGAACTTTACGATCGAGTCTGATGCCAAGGAATTTTTAAATCATGCATTTATACCCCCGTTTTCAAACCACGATAAAACTACCGTCCTCAATATTTATTTTTTTCATCACTGCGAAGAATTCTAGCTGGCATTGCCCGTTCTCCCGGTAGTTTAACCTAGGTTTATCAGCATTTACTGGTAAAACTATCGTGTTCGGTGAAAAAAGTCGCAAAACCTGAAATACAATAAAATTGCTGAGAAGTCCCGGTGATTGGCAACTACGGTGAATTCTCATTACTGTCACGAACTTTTTTATAGATTGTTCACGGGGAAATCTATTAAAAATAGGGAAAAACTATTCCACACCACAATACTGCCGTGCTAAGGAAAAACGCCGTATGAACATTCGAGAGTTGCCGAATTTCCTGCGATAAAATTGTTATTTTTGAGGAAAGTTATGAATATTTTTCCTTGAAATTTTCAGGAACTTTAGGTGAAATTGCGAGCAAAATTATCTGAAAAATTGGAAGAAAAATATTCATAAGGTTACCAGGAAATTCGTGTTTTATCAGTCGAAATCTGGCAACGTCTGAAGGCTCATACGGCTTTCTTCCTTAGCGCGGCAGAATACTTTACCACTATTTTTAAACATTCAATTTCAATAGGCACGTAATGAAATAACAACGACGGAAGAAAATCACTATTTTGATAAAGGGGTCAGACGTCAGAGTCAGAGCAGGCTCTGCGATGGCTATTTCCGACAATCGTTTATGTAGAATGGGCTTTAGTTTGCTGAAGTAATAAATAATAAAGTTAACCATGAGCGCTCCTAAGTCCTGACTTCCTATTACACGCGGTATAAACCTGAATAGAAGGGCGAGGGTGAGGGTGGAAATAATTAGGCCGGCCGAGAGGCACAAATCCTCCTTTGCCACCTGCAAAGGAAGACCGCAGCTAAATTAAACTTTGCGGCGGGAGGAGGCTAGGAGGCGAGTTGAGGAAATTGGAAACGACGAGCAGAAAATGGAAAATCATTATCTGAGAAAATGGTTGGCAGTAAATTTTCAGGAATTCTAACTTCCACCGGAGCGTTCTGCGTATTTGGAGTACATTCATTCATTCCGGTCAAAAAACACCCTCATTTGTGACGTTTCAGATCCTTCGCTGTTTCTTTATTTTGTTTTTAAAAAAAAACATAAACTCAAAAAAAAAAGCTCCGGCCCTGGAAGCAGTAATTATGAACTAAACAGTGTCCACTCCGGGCTCACTGGCCGAGAGTGCCAGGTCGTTGTTCCAGCTACTGAAACCATAGCAGTCACCGCTACAGGAGAGCTACAGCTTCACCCGGAACTTTCGGCCCCTCAGTCCGGTATGGACGGTCCATACCGGGCTATAGCCCGTAACTACGGCTTCCAGAGCCGGGAGCTTCATTTCCAGTGTATGACGGCTACTTTTGGGCATTTTCAAAGAATTTCACTGCAGGAAGAGAAAGACTCGCCCAGAAGTCTTAGAAAAGATGTTCAATTTTTTCCGCAAGAAAAATAATCTGTAACGTCGGGAATCAGGAAAAGCGTTTTTCGATGTAAGAAATGGATTTATAGCGTTACCTTCCGGCCTAAGTATTACAAGCGCCAAGCGACGTTTCAAAATTTCCGCCGCCATTTTATTTTTTTACAGAGAAATTGTTGGTTGAATCTATTGGAAAATTCCATTGAATTTTATCGGTAGCAGAAAAAAAAAAAAAAATCAGTGAAATTTTCGGACAGCTTCATTGAACAATATCTCTGTAAAAAAATGAAACGACGGAGAAAATTTTGATACGTCGCATGGCGCTTGTGATACTTCGGCCGAAAGGTGACGCGGTGTGTGTGTGGTTTCTCGACATGTGAAGCCGCACGTATGTACAGGCGTTTCTCTACGTGTCGGATCGCGCAATTCGATCAACCGTTGGCGGCTTCGCGGTCGTGGTTATTGAGTGTTGTTGTCATCGATCGAGTTAGCTTTGCTCGTTTACTCCTCACTGCTCAGGACGAACACACTGCGAATGAGGTTTTCAGAGGAAAACGACTTTAACCTTGATGGCGCCTTATGGACCGGTATCATGCATACCCTCATTAGCCACACATTTACAAGTCAGCAGGGAGCTAGGCATGCTACGATTGCTACGTGCCCCGTACTTTTGAAAATTGCAAATTTCAAGTTGCTCAACCTTTCAAAATTTCCTATGTGGTGTACGAAAGCACAAGTTGTTTGGAACAAATTTACGGACACACTGAAAAAAAATTCTCGGCATTTTTACCAAGGTCCGTTGGTACCTTTACCATCTCACTTTTTTTTACCAATTATTGGTAATTATACCAAGACAGACTAGGAAGCTCACCTAAAAACCGGTATTTTTACTGTTTTTTTCAGGTAAGAATACCACTTTTATTGGTAATTAATTCCGGTAACTTTGCATTTTACCTCGGTAATTCTACCACAGTCGATAAAAAATATTGGCATTTTTACAAACGTCCAGTAAAATTACCGAGAAAGTTCAATAATTTTACCGAGATTTCTCGGTAAAATTACCAATTCCATAAATGGTAATTTTACCAAGAAAAAACTGGGATCAAATAGAACCCTAAATTCTTGGTAATTTTATCCTTTTCTTAGTAAATACACCGATATTTATTTTTCCAGTGCAATTTTTACCCACCGCCCGAGAGGGTAAAAAGCCGCAAGGCTGAAAGGCGTGTTTTGAGCTGTTCAAAGAGTCTATTCCCTCAGAAAATGCCCCCAGGTGCCTTCCGCCTCTGTCATAGGTATAAGAATACATTGTTAAATAGAACTAACTTTTAAATCTAACTTCTTCTTTTCTGGCTAAACTTCATTATTCTAATCGCCCACATTTTTTGAATTTTTTGTGCTATTTCTTTATTTACGTCTTTATAATGCAAAGTTAAATTGCTAGTGACGAAAAAAGCTCACTTTCCCTACACTTGTAACTTTCTTTCTCTTGGTACTCTTGCTTGGCAAGATATAGTATACACGCCTGCAAATGCATAAAAAGCAACTACATGTAGTATTATGAGCAAGAGAGCAGGATGGGAAGAAGAGACAATAAGCGCAGCGAATGATCCAGAAGCCTTCGTCAGCTAATTTTGAAAAATATCACACCAAACCCATTTTTTCTCACTACCTACTGAAACACATGAAATTGTTTGGAGAAAAAAAAACACACACGTTTTCTTCTCATGACTTTTTTATCACGTTGGAGTACGAGAGCTAGATCGTTTATTCAAACAAGAGTGCAGCTCGCTATACTATGCCATCACGTTGCAAAAAAACAGTTCAAACGTACACAAACTTGTGTCAATATTTGACTCTCTTTCTATGTAGATACAACGAGCAAATCCTCACCAGTGTGCATCGGGATTTTTAAACAAATAACCTCTCTTCATCAACGACCCAACGAATGGACAGACCCCGAGACTCTCTTCATTATTACCCCTCCACTCAGCGCATCAATCTCTTGTTCTTCAGCGAGTTCGTACTCGCAAAAAGTGCGCTAGGAGCCGGGCGATGAGTGAGGGAGGAATCTAGAAGTGTAGCGTTGCCATACTTCATGCAAAACTTTCAAAAATTGGAAGTCAAGTACCGTTTAAATTTAATAAAAAAACAAGGAGAGCTTTTATTTAACTGAACACCCTCTATTTGCAAAAAAATCAACTAAGCTGCTTTACTATTGCATGGGAAAAAAAGTGTTAGGGGTTAATACTACTCTATAACTACGTCCATAGTGCTACCCCACTGTGTTGAATAATATGTGAATTTCCAATTAATTGTGGTAGTACCGCAACATTTGAGTTAGTAACCTAATTTATCGGGGCACTACCACACATATTTGAGAATGCCCATAACATGCAACTCTATGTACCTTTTTTTCCTTGAGTTATTTTTCAGGACCCAAGAGAGAAAGAGAGATCAATACTCCTTCTACACATCAAGATCCGTTTTTTTAACCCCACTTGATGATAATTGCGCTCTATGAATTCGCTTCTTTGAACCAAGGTCCCTTGAGGGGGGGGGGGGGTGTTAAAGTAAACACATTGACATGAAAGTAATTGGTACCAAGTCGAACAATAAGACAGAATAGTGGTGCCACACGGGAATAAGAAAATAAGGATCGATACGAAAACAATTTTTAACTTTTTAAGTCGAGGAATCACGTCCACGGTGAGAAGCTGCGGGAAGGGGGTGGTAATGCTATGGGTGGTTGGGTCCGGTGGAGACGACTTAAGGTTGAATCGAAACGAGATGGATGAATTTCAAATTCAGGTCTGGATGAGGATACTGCGCCAGATGAAAAATCAGGAGGAAGGAGAGGAGGAGAGACAGTGGCTCGATTTTTGAATCGTTATCGAATAACTTTGATCGATATATAGCGTTGTTGAGATAGGGAGTTATCGATTAAGGTCATTCGATAACGATCCATCGGGAATGAGAGCTCTGGCGCTGGCATGAGGAGTGAGTTGAAGACGGCAGTGGCGGATAATTATGCAGATGGTAGAAAAAGACTCAATATAATGGGCAAGGGGACAGACGCGGGGAAGAAAATTATGCGTTGCGGATCAAATACAGGAGACCCGTACGGAACCGGGCAAAAACAGTACATTTGCGACGGCCGGTTGCAAAAGAACGCGCAATCATGCCATTCTTAAGGGGAACCAAGTGAAGACGGTATTTTAAAATGAAGTAAGAATGGAAAAAAAAATGTTTTGTGTCGCAGCGGCGTGGCGTGCTTTGCGATACATCGATTTATCTAATCTGCTGAAAACTGTGGAAAAGGATCTATAGACAGATCGTTCGCGACGAGCACCTTAGTAATTGATTCTTTACCATAGCTTCAAATGGAGAAAAATCGAAAATCGATCGTTCACGCCTCGCCACAGTTGCGTTGATGCACTGTTGAATACTACTTGGCGGGTTGACACTGTGCAGATATGTATCGGGGGTTCTATTTGTGAGAAACCGCTGGAGCCGCTGGATTGCGGTTAGGTGAAAAAATCGTCGTCCCTCTCTGACGTAAGGGCATACCTCAATTTCCACGTGAACCCTATTTTATGTGTAAATCCATGCTCTCTAGGGCCCATGCGGATATCGAGGTACACCTACGTCAGAGGAGCGACGCGACGGACTGATTGTGAGAGGGCTGTGAAAAAGGGGAAGAAGGGCTTGCGCGGGTTGGCGTGAAAATCGCGGAAGACTGTGGATTAAGAGAGAGTGAATGAGAGAGAGGAACAGAGGGAAGATGGGGGAGGTCATCACTCTAAGAATCGCTGAATTTGGGGAGAGGGCGTTTTCAAAATGGGTTTCAAATGTAACCCAAGGAAAAACTGGCAAAAATTTTGACCACACGATTACGTTACTTTGTGAACTTCCCGTATTATCTAAAACTGTCGATTACTTTGTCTTACCTCGTAAAACTTTTTACATCCACATTTGCGTAGTTGGCCTTTTTCAAAATGAATGATAACGTCGGAGGATCTTTGGCAACATATGTGATTGTAGTAGCATTGATTTGATGGAATTATCAGGGCGTGGGTGCGGGGTAAAGGGGCATCAAATTGCGCAGTACAGATCACTCCCGCTCAGACGGAAATTGCAGGATTACATAGGAACCCGAAGAAGATTACTCTTATTTCCTCGGAAAATAGGAATAAAACGCTAAGGATGCTCCGTAAGTGCAATCATGTCTGCAGCAAAGAATACATCTATTACTTGGCTTGTCCTTCGTTTCCGGCACTTTTCCTGAATGATTTTCTCCTGTCTATATAGTAAGTGTACAGATTTCAAGGAGATAATGCCCAGACTTTTCCCGGTTTTCTTTAACGTTCCTTAACCCCGTTTCCTTAATCATTGCGGGGAAAAATTCCCTAGATTTTTTGGATCCACCAATGTAATCCATGCAAGAACAAGAAGAGCGATTGAGTCGTTTATGCCTGAGAATGGCCAACTATTAAAAAACACAATTTCTTTGCAACTGTTCTTGAACTCAATAAACGCTGATCTTTGGACGTGAGCAAGAATCTACTCAAAACGATTCTAAGGATTTGTCGAGTCGTTAATGGAAGAAATGCATTGTTTGCGGACGAAATGGATCGCGTTTAGCAAAAAGGAACCAAGCCATATTAGCTACTGTAAAATTCAACTGGGCAATTCAATTTTTTACAAGAGAACGTTGGTGCGGATTCCATTAAAAATTTTAAGGAATTTGCTTTGTAATATGCAGAAAATTTACTGAAATTTACACAGATATCCGCACAACAATTTTTACGTAAGAAATTAAATTGCTCAATTATCAATTATTTTTTTCATTTAAATCAGTTATAAACTGATCTAGAATCAACATAACAATTGCTGTCATAATAATAGTTATATTTTCAAGATCACTATATAGAATTGTTACATTTTATGTTGTTATTCACGGAATATAGCAATAGCATGTTTGGCAATAGCTGATATAGCTTGGTTCCTTTCTGCTTAACGTAGTCTAAATACAGTAATCGGAAGAACTCAACAGATGAGAGCACAGATGTAATTCAGCGTTGCACATTGAAAGCTCCGCTTGCAAGCAAGAGGGACTGCGTTGACTTTAGAATTCTCATGATGAGCCAACGGCAGATCCCTCTTCCCTCCGACAAAGATTTCCGCCTTTTAAGAGGAGTTGAGGACGAAATTTGACAGAAAAGTATTTAATTTTTATTTCTGCGTTGGCGACAAGGAAAAATAATGATTATGAAAAATATGTGCTCTCGTATGACGATCTCGCCTCAGGGTCCGAATTTCACTGGACGCTATCAATATGACTCCTGACTCGTTTTCTTAGGTGACCGAAATCTCCTGACTTTTCAGAGATTAAAATAAAAAAATTCTCTGATTTTTCAATTGGTTTTTTTTAGGATGGTAGGGGTGGCATGATTTTCTTTTATGATGATTTTTGTCACGAAAAATTCCAAGCTTGAAGTTTCTTGAAATTGAGAAACTGCCATGTTCAAGTTGTAAGAAATGTCAAGGTTCTGAAGAAAAATTCCCGGAATTTCTAGGCTGCGGAGTTTCCTAATATTTCCAGCTTTTTCGTGTCTTTCTAAGAACTTGTCACTCTGATTGAGTACAAAGAGGCGTGGGCGCCGCCTTACAAAAAAGGGTATTCTAGCCGGGCGGGACGCTTAAAATATTGATCAAGTCTTGATTTTCGTTGCGATCTTGCACCTTGCGAAACGTTCAACTGTATCATGAAACATCTTCAGTTGCTTAAAAATTAATTAAAGAAGACCCTTAAAAAGTTGGCTTCAGCATTAAACATGACAAACGTTGCCAAACTGTGGCGCGAAAAAAAATTCGTGTAGCTTGGATTTTTCTCACGTTCTATAGCTGCGCTACTGACGTTAAAACATCGCAGATGTTTCTAGGATAAGCTGCAGAGCACCAGCTGTGGCCTCTTCCATAAATAAGGCTGCTGCCTTTAATCTGGTCCGGTCGTAAGAGCAAAGGCTGTGGCGCTTTTGTTTTCCGCGAGGGTTGGATTTTTAAAAACAAGAGAGAGAGGTACATTTTTTACGACGATTTGGCAACATGAATCCGCGGGAGCGAATCGTTTTTTTGCGAATTACCGGACACAAACGAGATGAATCGTCGCGTTGGTGGTGGTGGTGGTATCAGCGGAGGCGCACAGTGAACCGTGTCATGGAAAAAGTTTACAATTTCATTCATAGAATCTGGCAAAATTTGTGTGATCATGCTAATTTCTTGAAAGTCACATTCTTATAAAATGTTTAAGACTGTGAGCAGACACTCCATTATTATCCATTTTTGTGGAGAAGATGTATCGTTATAGTAACTTTGCAGCATCAAAGCGAAAGAAACGTTAGTGCGCCTTCCATTTGTGGATATGCAACACGCACACTCATCGAGCACGTATGGTTGCATCCGAGCTATGTTAACAATTTTACATGGCCGAAAAAGTATTAACAAAACTCGGGGTTGATAGGTTTCCACGCGAGAAAGTACCTTGCCAAAGAAAGACAAAAGAAAAAAGTGGTTGGCATCACAGTGGATCTTAAAAACCTGATATCTTCGTTGAAAGCCGGCCTCTCGGAGGCGTTTTGGCTGCCCTGAGTAATTGGGCCCTTTGACGGGAGTAAAAAGAGAGGAAAATTCCGTGATGATAGGTGTTTCGGGAGAGTGAGGACGGTCAGGAAGGTATACACGCAAGGCCTGCGCGCTTTGGGCAATAATGGTGGATCACTGACAACATTTGTTTTTGAATTGAAGTGCAGAACAGAGGATATCTATGTGCGTATCAGTGATAAGACCGGCAGTGACCATATACGTAACCGACCGGTGGACAGCTTAGGTAGGTGGAAAAACACCTAATATTCAGTCGGATTTCATCTGCAGCCACGCATGTTGTTACATTGTTACGATAAGCTCAGTCTCCGCAACTGTCTGTATTCCGTTGCACTAGGTATATTAAAGAGATGAGGTGAAAAAGCTCATGGGAAGTTGTTCAAACAAGGGAAAAAGCTCGAGTGATATTCACACATTTTGATAACAAGATAACGATAACGTTTTCTGTGTTAAATGCTCACTTTTCGTCCGACACGCCAAATTCCAAGAGGTCAGTTTTTTGCAAATTTTCTTCACTCTTTTATTTTACTTTATTTCATGATTTTATTCCTGATTCTTTGCTAGCCCAAAAGCCCTCCACGGTTACCCGAAAAGACTTGCGCAAAACGACCAAGCTTGACCGAACCAAGCTACATCAGCTAGGGCCAAAATTAACCGGGCCATTTATTTTTTTACAAGAAAACGTCTTTTCACATTCTTTTGAAAATTTGTGAGAAATTTGCTTCGTACAATGCAGAAAATCCACTAAAATTTGCACAAAATCCACATAACCGTAAAAAATAAAATTGCCCAGTTAAATCTGGCAACAACTGATGTCGCTTGTTTCCTTTCTGCTGGACGCGATCAATGTAGAACAGTGATATTCTGAACAAATCACACCTTAAAAGTCTACACATAAACATCAAATTTTGCAGTTTTTAGAAAAAAAATCTACGTCCGACCTATCCCAAAATCCCGTTCCTCTGTGCGGAAGTGGCGGTGAGGCAGGAAATGTGATTTATGCATGCACCAAGGCGCGGAGCCCGAGGGGGGAGGGGAAAGCGAATGAAAGCGAAGCTCGAGTGCTTCTCTAACTGCCTGATTAATTTCTTTCCGCACCCGCTCGACTTAAGACCAGAGGCGGCACGGATGGCACGACGCGACAGCGCACTCTCGTGGCTCAAGGAGCGCCACGCTGAGCGAAATGAGGGACCAATTTCATTGAATTATTGCGGGTACCGACCGTAGAGAAACGTTAAGAGTCAAGTGCTCTTACCTCCATGAATAAAGCTTAAGGAAAAAGGACTTATCGTCTAGCGAATGTTGCCAAAGTTTCATTCTGAAGATTTGAGGGGATTTGAGGACAAGGCGCATACGTGCAGTTCTTGAAAAAATTGAGGTATTAATGCTTGAAAGTGAAACTAGTCTTGATGTATATTCTGTGAAAAATTCGCTCCCAAATTCCAATTTTTGAAAGTCAGTTAGATCTCTCTTTCTGTAATACGGATCTATGTAATTTCGAAACTTCAAACACATATTTCTCGAGACAGCAAAAACTGAACTTATGCGCCTTGTCCTCTTAAGTTTTCATTTTCCTTTTCTGGAAAACTTGTGGAAAACTGGTCTATTGCAGAAATTTTCGGACGTTTCCCCGTAATCGAGTCCTCATAAATTGTTGAGATCATTTTGAAAATTCCAAACAAATAAATTTCCGAATTTTTTAAAAATTCCGGCACATTCTAGGATTTTAGTGACAACTGAGTGTTCGTAAGATGTTTTGCCTAAGCATGGCAGTATTGGCAGTGTGTGAAATATTACTTGAGCTGCGATTGGAGGGGATTATGCAGGACAGCGTAAAGGATTATTTTTGTGAAATCCTGAGAAACGCGTCATAAATTGGAGACTTACGTGGAAGATTATAGACACCAATCAACTTTTAACTCGATCATTGAGGCGAAAAATGAGTTTACATAGAGTCAATTATCCGATGGAATTTATTATTCTACGACGAAATATGTATAAAACGAGGGGTGTAGAAACTGTTCAAAGCGCGCCAATCCCGGATCGTGCGTCGAGCGAGAAACTCGCTGGGGCCGTGGGAATTTTTTTAATGAGAACGGATTTATTGATATCTTCCGGCAAAAAACATGATAAAACAGAAAAGCCCACTGACTTATGAAATTTTTGACTCGACGCATACTGTCGCGCTTTAGCGAAGTCTAGAAATTGTGAGGTTAACCATGAGATTGCAACTTATTTATTCTCTGAGCGAGACTACGAGACTGAGGGACTACATCCCTGTCAAAATATTAACCTCTCGTGAAGACTTTAGGCCAAGATATCCTCCCATCAGGAAACACGTTCAAACCAACCTCCGGGACGCTTCCTGCATTTGGAATGATGCTGATGATCCATCGCGCCTGAGCTTTTAAAAAAATGCTCGGTTCACCGGTGAATCTGCTCTAATAAAATGCCTCTTCCGCCGTGCTAAGGAAGAACGATTTATGGACATTCAAGAGTTGCCAAATTTCCTTCGATAAAATGCTCATTTTTTAGGAAAGTTTTGAATATTGTTCCTTCAAATTTTCAGGAACTTTAGGTGAAATTGCGAGCAAAAGTATCTGAAAAATTGGAAAGAAAATATTCATAAGTTTACTAGGATACTCGTGTTTTATCAAAGGAAATATGGCAACGCTTGGAGGTTCGTACGGCGTTTTTCCTCAGCACGGCAGTACACTGCTGTCAAAAACTTAACATCTCGTAAAGACTTTTGGCCAAGATACCCTTCCATAAGGAAACCAGTGGCGTGGCGTGCTTTGCGATATATCGATTGTTATGCCATTTAAAACTATGGAAAAGGATCGATAAACAGGGCGTTCGCAGCGGACACCTTAATAATCGATTCTTTACCATGGGTTTAAATGGCATGACAATCGATACATCGCAAGTCACGCCACGCCACTGAAGGAAACACGTTCAAACCAACTTCTGGGACGTTTCCTGCATTTGGAGTAATGCTGATGGATCTCCCGCGACTGAGCTTTTATAAAAATGCTCTGTTTACCGATGAATCTGCTCTAACAAAATGCCTCTTGATGTCAGGCGCGAGGCTCGCCCGCGCGGAAGGAGGTCGGGACGGCCCGGAATCCCTGACCCTCCCCAATCCCTTCTATCTTGCTCTACACACCCTTCCTTGCTCATTGCGTAACGCGAGGTAATTTTTCCTTGCCTTTCGCTTCGTCCTTGATGGCCTTGTTCTATCGTTTCTCCCTCCAGCTGCGATTCTCTCGTCGTCTTTCGGCCTCTTCGCACTAGACTGCTCGTCTCGCTAGTAAATATAGAGCATTCCGTGGTCTAATTTCTCGAGAATTCGATCACGAGAATCCACGTATTAGAGCTGGAGGCACATTTCCGCTCATAAAATACGAGGTGATTACCTGGTGTAATGCTCTCGATACAATGGTTGAACAAATTACGACGAACACATAACAGCTTCCATTCCATCCTGAAGTTCAGCAAATAGCTCTGGGCGACGGCAAACTGCCACCCGGGTGGCAGTTTTCAAGAAATTTGTATGAAAACTGCCACCCGTATAAATTTGAAAACTGCCACCGGTAGTGAAAACTGCCACCCGTGTAAATTTGACAACTGCCACCCACATGAATTTCGGCGCACAGAGGGTCGAAGCGGTATTATGGGAAGACTGATTGTGAATCTCAAGCCAGGAGAAGTAGAAATAATAAGATAATGTCTGTGCACAATCAGTTTGTGGGTTAGGACTCACAATCAGTGGAACCTCACCAAAAAGAAAGAAGGTAAAAGTCAGAAGAAAGTTCAAAAGGTAAAAAAGAAAAAAAAGAATAACAAAAGTAATGCCAAATGCTGAAAAAAGCTCCTAGTAGTGATGTACTCTTTGACTGTAATTTTACTAAAATTTTACTACTTTTAACTATTTTTCACTATAAAAATACTGTAAATTACTGTAAAAATACTTTTTACAATTTTTCACTACTTTCAACTAAGAGCCCATTGACCTCTTTTCACCATATTAAAAAATTTTAAAAAAATTGTATTAAAAAATAACTTTTAAACACGCCTATTAAAAATCATCACAGACACTGCTCAATTTCTTATCATGTGTTGATTTTCAGTAGACAGTCCTCAGCCTGTCCAAGTGTGAAGGAAAGTTTGGTAAACTGTGCGACCCCGCTCAATCGCGCTCCTTGGTCAAATTTCAACGGGTGGCAGTTGTCAAATTTACACGGGGGGCAGTTGTCAAGTCGGGTGGCAGTTTTCAAATTTATACGGGGGGCAGTTGTCCATGTTTCCAGGAAATGGGTGGCAGTTTACAGCCTCCCAATAGCTCTATATCTACTCGAATCCTTTCTTCGGTTACTTATCGGATAATCATAAATAGCACTTGCAAGAAAAATCAAGTCTCAATATTTTCAGATGAAATGACCTCAGTATCTTATTTGATTATATTCGTCTATCAAAACGGTAGATGATTCGAGAGCACGAATTCGTCATACTTTACATGTTTATGGTTAGGACGGCATTAGGAATTATTTTCTATCCAAGTTGTATTCTACGTAGTTTGGAAGTTTGCATGCGAATCCTTGAAATATCAACACTTTAAACCAATTTAAATAGGCGTTCCTTTTTGCACTGCGAATGTTTATTCAACCTTTCCTTTCTTTTGAATTGAAGTACCACATTAAATGTTCCCTCTCCAAATGTTACGTAGAAAAGCGGTTCACTCAAGAGAAAGTTCGGAAACCGAAGTTTCTGAACTTTCTATTGTGTGAATGAATTTCTACATAAAATATTGAGAGGAAAACGTGTTATTAAGTGCTTCAGTTCTTTCTTGTCTCACGTCTCATTGATCCTATAAAAAGTTCATACATAACTATTTCGACGTGCAGGGTATGCTTCTGCCGATACACAGAAGTGGGCGCGGACAGCATTGTACACTGGTAAAAAAAAAGTAGCTTGGATCTAGAGTCTACACTCTTAAAAACATTGACAAGAAAAAATAATCTTGATTCAAATGGAAATTCGCTTAAATCAAGAGGCTTGGCTCTTCGATTCAAGGAAAAATCCGATTGAATCATGAGTATTTTTTCTTGTCAATGTTTTTAAGAGTCTGGACTCTAGATCCAAGCTACTTTTTTTACCAGTGTAACAAACCGCGCGACATAAATCGACTCAATTAGATGGCTCATCAAAAACAGCCTCATTCTACAAATCAAGAAAAAATGTCGATGTGTATGGGTTGTTTTTGTCTATCCATGTGAATGGCTGATTTGGACGATCAAACAAAAACAGCACCTATTCTACACGCCGAGCAGCTATATCGACGTCTAAGGTATGTTTTTGCATATCCGCATGAGGAAGGCGAATTGCACCATAACAAACCAAGCGAGCTAAATCGACTCATTTGGATGGAATAGCAAAATCAGCACCTATTTCACACTTCGAGCCAAGCGCGCGAAACTTCACACCCCCGAGGGATGGATCTTTCGCACATGTTCATGCAAATATCTTGCCACTCCTGAAGTCACTCAAGGGTGGACGGGAGATAAAGCCAAATCCGCGAGAACGTCGTATGAACATTCGAAAGTTGCCAAATTTCATTCGATAAAATGTTTATTTTGGAGGCAAAATTATGAGTATTTTTCTTTGAAAGTTTCAGGAGTTTAAGATCAAATTACAAACAAAATTATCTGAGAAATTGGTAGACAAATATTCAACAATCAACCTGAAAATTAGTAATTTGCCAGGGGAAATTTGGCAACGCCTGAAGGCTCATACGGCGTTCTCCCTCAGCACGACAGCATACGTTGCGGGCTATCGAAATGCAAATTCATTGCTTCAGCTCACTGGCTAAGGAAACGACTACAATATTCTGAATAAGCTGCTTACAGGGAACAGCAGAGACCCTTTGAGTGTATGCACTAAGTCAGTATAATAGCACCATGCTCGAACGATCCTAATCCGATACCCCTGATTGTTGGCGAACGACACCGAAAAAAAAAACCGTTTTTACATCATTGTGAGAGGATAAATCCACCGCAGAGTTGAGATGTTTCAGTATGAAGATGTAGAACGGTAAAATTTCTAAATAGCTTATTCCGGTGTGCGGTATTGCAGACATCTTGGCATTCTTTCTTTTTTCCGTGAAAAACTATTCAACTTCGTTCCTCGAAAATTTCCAAGATTCTTTTCCACCCTTTGAAGAATATTCTGAGAATATTTTAAGGAGTGATATTGATTCGTCCTATTTAAATAAAGAGAAATAGGAGGGAAGATTTTGATATACCAAAAATGAGATACATGGTTTTGAAAGACCTTCGATAAGTTATTCGTGATCATTGTGGTTCACTGATGCGACGTCAGAGACTACGAGTTAATGTTGAGAATAATAATCGTTTTAGTGAACAGAGAAAAGGCTTACATTTCCAGGGAAATGAACGACTTCAATTGAAAAGTAAATACAAGGCGATACACTCGGAGAAATATTCTTACAGCTAACGGCAAGGATACCCTCGAATGGGTCAAAATTCCATTTTTTCCTCTTTTTTTTCTAAATTCACACAAACTGATGAGCTCCAATGCTGTGCCTCATGGTGTCAGAACCCACTATCACAAAGGTTGGATCGCCGAAATTTCAGCATGACTCTCTTCTTTTGGTGGCCGATAAGCCGAAGATCGACTGAGTTGACTGAAGCGCCTTGATGCGACTATTCGTGTTCCGCGGATGTGCGTGCAGCATGTTCAAAATTGAAGGCGCTTTCGCTTTTCTCATTTCTTCAGAGAATGCACAAGACTCGTCAGTTGTAGCACTCTAAAAACAGAGTGCTTGAATAGGGAGAGTATTGTCAGTCGATCAAAACGTTAAATACAACTTATTCTCGTACTTATTATGATTTCTGGCGCCTCGGTCTTTTTTGAAAGACCGAATAAATGATTATCTCATTCAACGAAGTATCTCGATCTGTGTTGGTTGTGGCGCCTTGATGCAACTATTCGTGTTCGACGGATGCGCGTGTCGCGTGTTCAAAACTGAGTCGCTTTTCTCACTTCTCTAGAGATGCACGGGACTCTTTAGTTATAGCACGCTAATAACTGAGTACCTTTACAGGGAAAGATTTACCAGCTAGAGACAAGATGCCAAAATAACTAAGGCCAATAATTGTATCGGTAAATCTAGAAAAGTATTGACGGACCTACAGAAGTACTCAATTACTCACTTATCTGCATTTAAATCGCAAGTTATTCGGCTGAAACGGGTACATACCTGAAACAGAAAAGGGAAAAACAATTGTGAACCGCTGAAATAAAAGGTCACCACGAAAGATAAACCGCTGAAATAAAAGGTCACCAGGAAAGACAATGACGAGGAAAACAGATCCACTTCAGAAAATTATTTATTACTTGAACATTAGATAGCTGAGTGGAGGTAAACAAACTAAATTTCATACTTCATTTATAGCTATACTTATAAATTTTTCCACATTGGAGGGTTCAGTAAACTGAGATTAGATAGTTTGTTACAAATTGTTCCCGATTTTCGTCTTATGGTATCTATGAATGGGCTCTAGGCAAAAACATCGCTGCTCTTAAAATGTTCCTGGTATATTCCAGATCCAACACATTTTTGTAGTCATGGTTATAACGTGCGATGCTTTCATAATATCACATGACTTGGTTACGGTAACAATGCTTCAGTTCCAGTAGTGATTTTCGGAAGATGGCAACACTGTTTTCCTCCATTTAAATGTATGCAAAACAATCGAATCCCGGTGAGCATGGCCGGATTTACCTACTTGCCGCCCTCTTCTCATTCATTTTGAGACATCAATAAAAACCATCAAGTGAACGTGCCGGAGGGAGAAGGGTGCATAAGACGCGTTTACTCGTGTTGGACACATTTTTTGCGTAAGCCCTGTCAACACTACTAGCAAAAGTTCACGGAACTTTGCGCGAAAGTTCAGTTCCGTAAACCTATCTCTGTGGGGACAAGGCCTTTCATTTGTAAGAAATGAACAAAAAAATTAAGAAAGAACAAACATAAATGTGATTTAATAATTTTAACTTCCGCCGCCAAGCCGCGCTGACCACACTGTGCTTGGCGCAATGCGTGAAGTATTTATGTAGTCTTGTAGGAACTGAGCGTTTCACGCCGCGCCGACCGCTGTTGACCGTGCTGTGTTTGACGCAATGCGTGAAGTATTCGTGCAGTCTCGTAGGCGCTTATGTGTTACATGCCGACCGCCGCGTCGAGGGCTTCTCCTTTTCATCTCAAATCCTCCTCATAATTTCTCTTTGCGCCGCGCCGCTCCAGGCCAAATTACGTGTTTGGTTTCTCTCTTACCTCAACTAATTAAAGGTGCGCAGTCTTTTGCATCACCGAAATACGACAAAATTAGAAATTAACGAACTCTCAGGAAATGAGAGACTTTGTCACCTTTCCTTGTTTGTAATTTTTTTCTGAATCTGATTTTTTTTGTACCTGCATTTAAAAAAATGCAAAATTTGCCGCCCCGTAATTTTGCCGCCATGGGCCGCGGCCCATATGGCCGCCCCCTTTTAATCCGGCCCTGCCGGTGAGGCAGCTTAGCTCACCGCATGTCGATATTTCTTAGGGATTTAAATGGAGGAAAAACAGTGTTGCTAACTTGCAAAATTGCCGCTGACCCTTCGGCTCCGACAGCGATGGTGCGTTGTTGCTGGATCCGTGATAATTCATACTACAATTACTACAAAAGTATCATTGTAACTACGACTAGGAAATAAAGGTGGGTCCTTGAGTCTGTGGGCACTGAAAGAGCAACGATTCCTATTTCCCTGCGTACACCGCACAGTGGAACGAGCTAATAGAAAAGGTCGGACATGAAATGTTTGGCTAAAATTTCAATTTTTTTTTATTATTGTGTCCCATTTTCGATTTATAGAGGATGATTCTGAGAGGAAATTTTACGAAAAAACTGATGAAACCACTCTTAAACTTTTTCGTTCCATATTTTCAAAGAAATAAGCTTTCTAAGTTTTCAGATTTCGTCCGACTTCTCCTATTGACCTGGTCCAGTGTGTGTGCCGGCGGAAATTTCCCGCTGAAAATGAGACGTTCATCTGGAGTCGTGAGGCAACTTTAATTTAACGGCTTTTTTTCTTCATACTTGAACAATGAAGAAAATGGCACACTGAATTGCGAAAACGATCATTTGTCCACAAAATCAATTGTTTGGCCGCGACTCCGCGGAGCAAAGAAAAAAATATGAGGTGAGGCAAAAACGTCAAATCGCAGCAAATGGTCAGCGATTTGGATGGAACGACAACAGTAAGAAACCGCGAGGTGAACTTAAAGGTTTTTTGATAAGATGTCAAAATATAAGGTCTTAAAATCGAACTTTATGTGCCAATCTCGAGAAAATCGGGTCCGAGAGTGCATATTCCGACACGTTTAAAAAAACGATAGCAAAAAACGCTAAAAAAAGACAAGAGACGACGCTTCAAGTCAAAATAATGTCTGAAGAAAAAATTTTCCAGTAAACGCAGTCAGGAAAAACGAAACTCTCCGCCAACGAATGAATGAACTGGCAATGAGAGGGAACGCGGCAGCACAGAAGAAGGCGTAAGAGACGGGGGCCGCGCTTGGAGTGAGTACGCGAGTGCGATCACGTTGGAATAGTAAGAAGGAATGAATGAATCCATGCTCCGACCACAATTAGAGAACTGTCAAAATGTCAACTCTGTTATCATCCGCTGTCAGAGTCATTTGCCATGCCAACTCAAATCTCGGGCCCCGAGTGGCACCAGGCGGCGACCACGGCGGATGACACTACGCGTCAAATCGCGTGTCAACCGCCTTCGTAAATCGGCTAATTATCAGGCGCACTTTCCGATGGCCATCCTTCCCTGAGTTGCCGTTCTTGCCAATCGAAAACTACGATAAAAGCCGTGGCGGCGGCGGGGGGGGGGGGGACTACAGATGGAGCTCATCTTGAGCAGACCATCGAACAGTGATTCCGTACGGTCCATTATAAACTGCCATGATGGCGAAGAGGGCCGTCATGTCAGTGCAAAAAATGAAGGGGCTTGGAGGACAAGGCACATAAGTGCAGTTATTGCTATTTCGAGAAATACGTGTTTGAAGTTATGAAATTGCATGGCGTCCTTATGGCGGAGAGGGAGTTCAAACTGACTTGTTGATGCTTAAAAATTTGGATTTGGGAGCGAACTTTCCACAGAATATGCGATATGACTAGTTCTACTTAAAATCTTTAACAGGTCAATTTCTAAAAACTGAACTTATACGCCTTGTCCTCCAGGCTCCTCGAATGAAGTTTTGAGAAAATTGACGGAAAATCCAGATGCTGATGCCAGACGTCTGGCAGTGATTACTGCACATTGGTTGCGTACCGTACCAGATATCTCAGACAAACAACGAGATTTTTTAATAACCATTCATAGCAAAGGATCCAGTGATTGCCTTCATCACAGAGATAGCTTTATTCTCCTCCCTCGAAGAAGAAAAAAGAGTACATCGAAAATAGTGCTAAGCGTTTTCTGGAAAATCAATGACAAAACCTTTAAAAAAGAGGATATACGTTCATGGTGCACGATGTGACACGGAATGGTTCAATCACTATTGGTTGTTATGGAAACCTGAGGTCAACCAACTATAAATTGGCGAGGTAACTGCGATGAGTGGTCAGCAGACGACGGCGGTGAACGTAAATAATGGTTAATAAACGTCACTCTTATCACAGTAAAGTCGAACAGCGGTGCTTACGTGGGTCTCTGTGGCAAAAGCAAGGTGCATGGTCGCCTCAGGGCATGGCAAAGGAAACACGATGATTGGAATCGTAAGACAGAGCTCCTATAGAGAGTGACAGGAGGAGGTGGGATTGCCTAGAGGCGGGATCGGTCGGGCTAAATATTTTCTTGGAGGAAGACATCATCTTCCTTTTCTTGCTGAGAAAGTCAAGACTCAATAACTAACCAAAGAAAATACACAGCGGCACCTACCTACAAGAGCAGCAAAATAAAGCAGATGAGCCTCTCAGTACTCAGATGGATTGGATTGGTGAAAATTATAAAATGGTTTCCATTTCCCCAAATCATAAGTGGACTGTATTTTGCAATTTGGAACTATAAATTCTGGTTTTTCTGGAAAAACACTTATGTGCATAGGGAAACGAATGACACATACGTTGTTTTTAAACCGGGCTAGAATTTATAGTTTCAGATGTAGTCCAAGAGCTAATGGCTTCCATAAGCGGAAATGTGCGCCATTTCTTCCCCTAAGCACACAGTATAGGTGATTTAAGGGATGAGCCAAAAATAGTAGTTCCTAATTGCAAAATGTAGTTCATTTGAGAGAAATAATATTTTATCGCAAGAGTTCATGACTAACCTAATTAAGCATTCATAAGAGAACACGCCTTGCGAATCTCGGCATCCACGAGACAACGGTGCAAACCTCAGCGCGAGAATAGCAAGTATTTATGGAAGTCGTCAAACTCATTCACGCTGCAGGTCTATTAGTCTGTGGCGCTCCGTAGTATCTAACTAGGGGGCTACGCCCCCTGGCCGCTACGCGGCCCAACCCCCTGAAGGCGCCCCGCGCCATCAATGATCCGCTTCGCGGCCCTATTTTTACCCTCCTATCGGTGTTAGTTTTATTTTTCCCCTAAAAAAATACGAAATGAGGTATACTTTACTTTTAGAATGAAATAATTTTGGTTTTGATGATAAAGAAACAATTTTTTTTTTTTTGAAGTCTAAAGGACGCGTTTTGGAATGACTACTTGATGAAATATTGCAGTAAAACAACGAACATTGATAATCAGGTAATAATTAAGACTTTCGGGTAACGGGGATCGAACCCACACATATTTTAAGTGGACGCTTCCGACGTCTTTGACGACTCGGCTACCGCTCGTCTTGAGGGAGTAGGGGCGAATCTTGAGTAGATAAGTGTAGAGCTGATGCGCAGGCTACCCAGCTACTGCGCAACCTCCTCGACCACTGCGCATCCTCCCGCGCATAGCGGTAGCAGTCTCGGAGCATTCTGAAAATTCACTCACTTTTAAACGTGATTGTAAAAAAAACCTGGGTCCTATTTCCAAAATCTGAATAGAGCGGGCTCATCTAGGGCAATTACCCGTCGATTACCGCAAAAAACTTGGAAATCGGCCCGGTAGAACGCTCAAACGAACTATGACAAAAAATATAAATTTACATTGTTTAAATGGGAGAATTCGCAACTTTACCACTTAATATAAAAAAACCTAGGCCATATTTTGAAAATCTGAAAAGAGTTGGCTTATCTAGAGACAATTGCCCGTCGATAGCCGCAAAAATCATAAAAATCGGCTTTGTAGAACGCTGGAACTAAGCGTTACCAGTTTCGCAAAATTAGGAGGCTTGAGAGCTTATAGTATAGATGTACGAGTTTTCCGATTGACGTTCGCTCTTTGGACGGCTGCGGGCGGGACTTACAATCAATTATTTCTCAGTTAACGCGCGCCGAGCCGCAACTCAACCACCGACGGAAGGAGTTCATCGCTTTGTTTTACGACCCTTTTTGCGGTCGTACCGTATAGATCAAGTCGCAATTATTGGCAGACTGAAATCGAACCTGAATGAGATTTACCGAGTGGCAGCACCCTCGTCTCGATACTGGTGTGCTAACGGAAAAACGCCGCACAGTGGATCGAGTCAATGGGAGAGGTCGGACAAAATTCCGAAACTTTAAACGCTTATAACTCCGTTTATACAAAACTTTAAGGTCTAAAAGTGGTTCCATTGTTTTCTACGTAAAATATTCTTCAGTAAGAATCCGTTGAAATTTAACATGTGACGAGATCAGCATAAAGATTTGCAGTTTTAATAAAAAATGCCATGTCTGACCTCTGTAACTGACTAAATCCACTTATTGATCCCGATGAATATTAATTATTAAGAAAAGTTTTGAACATTTCTCATTTTGGTTTTTTAAGCGAATGTGGATTAAGTTGCGAATGGAGATTTGCACACCAAATTTTTATTGCTTCACCTGAGAGTGCTTAATGAGCTGATTTCGCAGGATATTCTGTATTTTTTTTTTATTTCGAGTATGGTGTAAAAATTAATCTAAAATTGAGAAAATTCACCGCCTACCGGCGCCACCTAGCGGCATTTTCCATTAAAACACCCACACGTATTTTAGCAGATTAGATCATTCTGTCAAATCTCCTCTGATACTCGTAATTGTTTAATTTATGAACCAATTGAACCAAGGGTATCCTCGTGTTCAGTTCACTCAGTAGGGTCCCTTTAAACACAAAATTCATGAAATTTCAGACTCGTGCTAATTCTCCATTTAAACGCTGCAGAATACAGGGGGCGAACGTAGACAATTTTGAACAAATTTCAGACTTTATTGAATGATTCTTGACCGTTTTCGAATCCTCATATAGCGTTCTCCCTAAACAGGACGAAAAATCTGGGTGTAAGGTCCTGCTGCCATGTCCTTTTAAAAAAAAAATTTGATGATAGAAGGAACAGTATACGCATTTAAAATGCACGCAGTGATCTGAAATCGTCGATAATTTGCCAATTCCACATTTTGACGTGACCATAAAGCAGGTGCAATTCTGGATGTGAATAAACTCACTAACTCTGCCTTTTTCCATGTAGCTCCGTTAAATTAAAAAGCCAGACAAAAAGGTTAAATTAAATTAAAAAGGCGACTGTTAGTCGTAGAGAAACGCTGTGCTGTTCTTCTTGACTCTTGGGTGGATCATTCGGACAATGATTCGCAATGGACCACTAGACAAGGTACGAATTTAAGCGATCTGATACATGTTTCTTAACCAGAATTTCACGTAGAGCACGATTCACACAACGAAAATTACTGAAACCGACTCCTAACGAAGATATTAACGTTTTTATTTTACATTGATTACGAGGAATTTGAACTGCCCGCTCACAAGAAACTCAAAGCTCTACGTGAGTCAAATCGCCCACTACAACGGTTTCAGCAAGCTTCTCAATCGAGCAATACAGGGTGATCCAAAAGTCCCTTCCACCCCCTCTAACTTTTTACCTAATTGAGGTAAAGATTTGAAACTTGGGGATATTCCTAGGTCAAAGGGAGCTACTTTTCAGGGGGGCCCCCCTTGGGGGGCAACGACCCCCAACTTTTAATTTTCAAATGGGAAGACCCCCTTTGTGATAGCTCGTTCGAAAGAGCATAAAAAAAGAAAACTTTTCGCGCAAACCCGAAGTCAATATCTCAAACCGTTTCAAAATGGCGGCCGGTTAAAGTTCAAAATGGCCGAAAATTCACACCGGTTATTTGTCTATGGATTTGCGCGAAAATCGGTAACTAGGGGTATTTTGACACGAGAAAAACGAATTTGACGTTAGATTTTCAAAAAAACCGAAATTTCCAAAATGGCCGCCGGTTAAAGTTCAAAATGACCAAAAATTGATTTCTTTAGAAATCTAAGTTCAAATTTGTTTGTCTTATGCCATAATACCCTCAAATTTCAAGTTTTAGGCAAATCCATCAGCAAAAAACCGAGGTGACAATTTTCGGCCATTTAAAACTTTAACCGGCGGCCATTTTGGAAATTTCGGTTTTTTTGAAAATCTAACGTCAAATTCGTTTTTCTCGTGTCAAAATACCCCTAGATACCGATTTTCGCGCAAATCCATCGACAAATAACCGGTGTGAATTTTCGGCCATTTTGAACTTTAACCGGCCGCCATTTTGAAACGGTTTGAGATATTGACTTCGGGTTTGCGCGAAAAGTTTTCTTTTTTTATGCTCTTTCGAACGAGCTATCACAAAGGGGGTCTTCCCATTTGAAAATTAAAAGTTGGGGGTCGTTGCCCCCCAAGGGGGGCCCCCCTGAAAATTTTAGGGGGCCAAAAAGTAGCTCCCTTTGACCTAGGAATGTCCCTCAAGTTTCAAATCTTTACCTCAATTAGGTAAAAAGTTAGAGGGGGTGGAAGGGACTTTTGGATCACCCTGTATTCATTTCCCACCATGTGTTGTTCAAACTATTAGCAATTTGCTATAACGGAGCCAAAGCGTCAAGATTGAGGTTGCCAGATTTATACATCGTAGAGACTGTCATGATAACGTTTAGCGCGCGATGTGAATCAAGTAGAGCATTGAGTTTTCATGAGCGGGTGGTTTGAATTCACGCATCAAGAATCATTAAATATCTTCGTAAGGAGTTGATTTCGGTAATTTTCGTTGTGCACATCGTGTTTTACGTAAAATTTTGGTTAAGAAACATGTATCAGAATGCTGAAATTCGTACCTTATCTGGTGGTCCATTAGTCTATTTTCAGCTGCCTCATACAGCTGCAGGATATGAATTTTAAAGAAGTGATGAAATTTCAATTTTTCTTTCTTTTTTTGGACGATGACAATACTTTCACTACCCTCGGGGAGCGAGGAAGTAAAACATAATTTTACTCCTCTACTCCCTTAGGACTAGATGCCCAAAACTTACAGAGAAAATTTCTCATATTCGTCGTATGATGAGCAAAGCACAAAGTTTGATTCCTATGCTCAAAAACTAGGCTATGCTTTAGTGCAATATTAGAGATATAATCAATGTGATAACATGAAATTTAAAGAAGAAAAGAATCAGAATCTTACTAATTGTCTTGTAGACAGGGACCTACAAGCATTGCTTATTGAAGTTTCAGGTACAGATGCAAAATTGATTTGAGCCGATAATTTTCCAAATTATAAGCGCCAATCTATATTTTGCTGGTAGAGGGGCTGTTTTTTCTCATATATAATCAATCATGGCTGCTTTCAAAAAAGCCTTCTAAAAGAACATACATCTTTCGAAATTCGGAGATTGTCAAGAAAGCAAACAAGACGGGTTTTCTTGTTTTTTTCGCATTCGAAAATTTGGCGCTTACGTGTTTTGGAAAATAATCGGTTCACGTTCAAGTAAGAAGTCTCACTTCTCATATACTTAGGACTCAAGATGAACCTTAAGACAAATATTTAAAAAAATTAAAGAAGATAACCATCAAAATCTTTTTCATAAAAACAAACAGTATATTACAAGAATACATATGGAAATACAAAAGTCGAAACGCCATCGATTTCAAGATTCAATACAACAATCCATTAGGATACATTTATTTACACTGTACAAAGTATACAACCTAATAACAATATTATTAACACTAGACACGGGTACATGTTACGTAAAAGTTAGGGAAATTGACTCAGAGCAAAAGCAGTTAAATGCTCGCCTTAAAATTCTGAAAACAAAGAGGTATACATAAACTTTGGAGATACCGACAACGAAAGCTTGAGAATCGAAGAAAGCTCGAGGGGACATGCTACAAAATTAAGAGAACGACCTTACTCAGTATCACAGAAGCGTAAAACCATTTACAAAAGGTGCTCTGACACCCGATACAAATAATGAAGGAGTCATCTGGTACCCCAAAGCTGTCCGTCCTACCCTCTGAAAGCCGATCACCTACCAATTTACAGTATACCGGAAATTCAGGCTCAATTGTAAGTCCTCGTCGGATTTACAAGATTCAGAGCATACTCAACGGGAAATGCAAAAACACATTCTACATAAATTAAAAATATGAAGATTTGTACTTTAATACGCAGGGTCCTCATTCAGATAATAATATACCATTCGAAGTAGACATCCACCAGCCTAGTATACGACGGACTTGCCGCAACAAAATTCTTTGCAAATCATGTAAGTCCCTGAATTTACTAGAATACAACTTCTACATTTTCTTTGCGTCTGGAGACGACAGTGATTAAATGGGAACAATATTATTTTGGTAGAGTCACAGATTGGAATTGCGGCCTTTCTGAAATGAACAGGCAGAAGGCAAAACACATCACCGCTGGAGAGCCTTGGCAGTCTTCTTCCTCGAAAGCACCCACTTGAGGGCACCGGCGACAGTGCCAACGTTGGCGGGGCGGGGGTTGGGCATGGCGCAGGTCAAACCTCGTGACGTCACTGGAGCGTTCTGGACCTGACACACGCGGGGAATCACCGGGACCGGCGGAGGCGCGGGTTTCTTGATGACGTCACGCTGGACGGCCGTCGTCGGGATGCGATGCCTAAAGTTGCGCATCAGGTGTGGATGCAGGAACCTGGTGGGCATCTGCACTCTCTCGGGCACCTTCTCGCTCGAAGACGCAGACGTGGAAACCTCGGAACTCTCCGATTCCGGATTCACCTCAACGGCCAGTTCCGGTTCGAAGCCCGAATCCTCGGAGTCCTCGGACTCGGGGTTGAGTTTGGGCACCGTCGGGATCAGGTCCTCGGAATCGGGTTCGCTGCTTGGTGGGGATTCTGGTTCGGGTGCTACGGGGGTTGCGGGCACGAGGTCTGGGAGTTTGGCCGGCAGGTAGGCCTTGGCTGATATGGCGCTATCTGGCGTACCGGGGAAGGCGGGAGCTGACTTTCTTGATGGCTTTCCGTCAACGATGGTGCCGCCTTTGAACAGAGCTACCAGCTCGGAGACTCTGCGCCATTGGGGAACCTGGAACACACAAAAACAGAGTCTTTAGAATATAGCTCTGATCCTGCTGTGCAAAAAAAAAAAAAAAAAAAAAAAAAAAAAAAAAAAAATCGGAAACGCCTCCTGAGGTCGCCAAATTTTCCCTGACAAAATAATTCTACAAAAATCGTCGCTATTCTGACAAAGGGGCGTATCTCAATTGGATTGCATTTTGCAAAAAGGAACCACTAGCATTGCAATGATGCTAAGATTTGCAACTTCATCTTTTGCAATAAAATTGCGGAAATCGTGAAAAACTATGAAATTTAGATGGTAATTTTTGTCTTAAATTTACAGTTCTTAGCGAGTAAAATAGAAACTATTAATGGATAATCGGGGTTTTCCTCCAAAAGAAGTTGCACAATCTTAGCAACATTGCAATACTAGTGGTTCCTTTTTGCAAAATGCAATCCAATTTCCTTGCAAGTCCCCAGAGAGCATGGATTCGTGTGTAAAATAAGGCTCAAATGGAAATTGAGAAACGCTCTTGCGTCAGAGGGACTACGAAATTTGAGGAGTTTTTTCATCCAACGAAAAATTAACATAAAAATAATTCAAGGGGAGGCAAGATGTCCATATTCAAATAGTAGCCTTTCACGGATAGACCGAAAGTTTCAAGTTTCTAAGTCTTACAATCTTGTTATACTAATAGTTTTCCTATCACTTGAAAAGTGTCTTCAGCAGAATATCCTCCAACATTGTGTATTCAGGCAATGTAGGTAAGGTGAAAAGTTAATCCATCATGTGACACTTTTCAAACGAGCTGCTCCGATGTTGAACTATTGAACTGGAAGCGGCCAGGCTGAGATTTCAATTTCAATATCTTTGACATTGCATTAAGAATATAACTGCCGATGCACCGAGTAATAGGGACACCCGAGGCAACTTCATGTGAAGGCCAAGCTAAATTTACGTTTCAAAATTCAAAACACCCACCAGAAAAGGCTGCCAAAAATAGGGATACTATAATACGATGGATAGTCTCAGAAATTCTCTCCTATCAAAGCTGAAAATCAGCTCAATGTAGGTAAGGTTAAACATAAGGTCATCATTCAAAACTTGTCAGAATAAGCAGTGATCACATTTTCAAACTTACGGAATTTATCTTAAGGGTTGCTCATTACCTGCATTGCCTTTGCGGCTTAACTTATACGAAAAAATGACGAGGTTCAAGACGTATTCATCTTGCCGAAAAGTATTGACTCTCCTAGGTGATGTTACATTTTTTTAAATATACTCATACTTTTTTCGGCTGAATATACCTTAGGAAATTTTCTATTTATGAAATGACCTCAGGACAGTAGTGACTCCACGAGGACTACATGCTATTGACGAGGGAAGTTTTAAAACATCCTACTATTGACACGTGCCAAAAATGTCTTCAGTTAAATATTCTCTGACATTGCTAAATTCCGACAATGTAGGTAAGGTTGAATATGGATTCATCACTAGACATTTTTCACACGTATTGGTGTGTCGGTAAAAATCAAGATAAAAATCCCCACGGAAGAAATTGCGCCAATGAATAAAATGAAATCTCAATAAGCGAAAATGTAACACCTTGCGTTCTCTAACTCGGAAAGTTCGCTGCAAGGAAAATACTGCGATCATAACTTAATCAAGCTGAGCAATCTCAACTGACTATGAGTTGGTCGCGAGGATTAAACTTGGAAAAAACCTTGCCAGATTTCTGTAAAATATACGTTCAAGCAGAGAACGATTTTAGTCTACAACTTCGAGTCCCCGACCCTCTGCCGCCCTGAAGAAGTACTAAAATGCACTCGACAAAATATTGGCTCCTTCATCTCAGTCGTTATGCAATTTGAGTGACATTTAGTAAAACAATTTGTAAAGCAGCGTAAAGCAACTATACGTAGAGAGCACCGACATCTTTAGGGCAAGAAGGAACTAACAAGTCTTGCCCGCCTATTATGTAGAACAACGGTCGGGTTCCCCATGCATATGAGTGCTTTTACGCGTAAGATAACCAAAATTCTTAAACTCTTCACCTCTCTTAATTTAAAAATCTAAATTTTCGTATATACTCCCATTTTCAAAATTCTCTGTAAAGACTTGAATAGCCTGAGACGCTGAATGTCTCAAAACGTACTAACTAACTAACTAACGAACTAACTAATTATTATATATTTGAATAGATTTCATTAATCTTCACCATCAGTTCGAGCCATCAAAAGACGTTCTTGTGACGAGCATAAGTGACTTATTCTACCGTGCTAAGGAAGAAAGCCGTAGGAACATTCAAGAGGTGCCAAATTTCCGTCGATAAAATGATTATTTATAAAGAAACTTATAAATATTTATCATTGATATTTTCAGACTCTTTAGATAAAATTACGAGGGAGGTTTTCTGAAAAATCGGAAGAAAATTATTCCTACATTTTCTCGAAAATTCGTGATCCCTCCACGGAAATTTGGCAACGCCGAAAGGCTCCTACGGCGTTCTTCCTTAGCACGGCAGCTTTGGAAGAAACACATGGACGGATAGATAACACACCTGGACTTTCGCATCGTCGCTTTCAGGGACCGGCGTCGGGGTTGGCTGCGGTCGATTTTCCGTGAGATGCGGCTCCAGGAATGACATAGCATCCTCGTATTTCCATTTTGGCGCGGACGGCATTCTGGCCACTTCCAAGAACCTTCGTCTTCTTACAGCATCTCGATACTGGTTTCGTAAAGACGTCCATCTCCACTGACACGCCCAGCCTGGGGGAACAAAATGAAGAAAATGTCGCATTGATTAATAAAGGAAACTATTTAATACATCACCGCGCCCCCTGAAACTCCTGGGATGAGTTTTAATGAAAGGGAAAATTAAGAGAAAACAAAGGTGGATATTAAACGGAGATGGTTGTATTTCCCCCAGAGATTTCGGCCCAAACGCACACTGCCGTTTGAATGCTGTCAAAGGCCATTTTTAAGACCTTAAATGGTAAATCAGAGGTTCTGACGACGGATTTTTCATCCTAAACAGGCCTGTGAGGGCAATTATTTTCAGGATGATCACCTGGCTGTGATGAGCTATAGTAGAAATAAGGGTGAAACACGTTGGCAAAGTAAATCACATACCTATTCCTATTTGCTTTACTTATGGATGAAAACTGACAGAAATCATGAACATAAATTACACTTATAGATTAAGTATCGCAATACTAGAATACTGGATGCGGTAGACAATGCTGAATTCGGTTGAAGCTATGTAGCCATTTAACAAATCGATTGGTCATGTAATGGGGAAAAATTACTGAAAATATCAAGGGATGCTCAGAATCATAAACAGAATCAAAGAATTCATAACGTGAAGAGATTCATATACACATCATCACAACATCCACAAGAATTTTTTTTTTTTTTTTTTTTTTTTTTAAATTTTTTTTTTCAAATAATATCTATATTCATTCTTAACGTTCCCCCCTTACAATCGACCATATTTTGCTTTCTTGCACAAAAAACTATGCTACACGCATCAAAGTTTAAAATTCCCTCCCTCGTAACACCCATCCTTTAAGCTCAGATGATCCAATAGTAGTCACTGAAATTTTAAAACTCTTAAACCTATTGAATTTAAAAATTTAAGGTCCCTTGTCCCTGACGTAAATAGCGTGGTTGATCGTCGTATATTAAGTAACTGACCAACCATTTATTTATTTTCATTGTTCATACTTAACTTAGGTTTATCATAAATGTGTCTTACTCTAGATTTAATTTATGCCGCCGTATTTATTTTTTTGGTTTATTTTGTTACTTTATATTATTATCATTTATATTTATTTTTTGCCTGATCCGGCGGAATAATTGGGTTCTCAATGTGCCGGGCAGAAAAATGTTGTATCATCTTTTATGTTTTACACTTTGAATAAATATATACCTTATCTTATCTTAGCATGTTTAGATCATCATCTCCAGTTTTGACAGAACCAGAATGGAGAAATCACGCCCCAGCGGAGGAAAGGAATGATGATACCCTCAATAAACGCAAAACCACCCCCCTGAAAGTCGATAAACCTAAGCTCAACTCAGGAACAATGAAAAATGCACCGCCTACGCTCCAGTCCAGCAGATTATACTTGCTCCGATTTGGTCACATACTCATCCACAAAAGTTCCCGTATGCGAACCCCAAAAGTTTTCAAACTCAGCCTCCGTATCGTTAGATTGCCTAACGTGGACACTGAAGGCTAACTCGAAGATAAGGCACCCGCTGCAGCCCAACGTCTGGCTTTTCACGTGTACGCACACTACTCCAGCCCCGATTTCATGCGATGACGCCCCGGGCCGAATTCAAGACGTACAAATCATTGGTTTCGGCACTCGAAGTTCTTATGTAAATTTCATTTGAGTAAGGGTAGGTACGCGGGGTACGCATTTTCTGGTTACACGTGTAACCTTTCTAATGTGTATTTGTACCTACAGAAGATTCTTGCCATTTTCTATTATTGTCTACATTTCTGTCATGATTTTATTTTTTCGTTAAAATACAAGTGTTTGTGTTCACATTTCAAATATGAATTTCTTTGTATAACATTTCAAAGTACCATTTTTCAAATATTTTATCATCCTCGCATCAATTCAACCCTTGCACTTTTCTGTCTGTTGTTTTTTTTTTTTTTGCTTGGAAAATTTTGGGGTTTCGAAAGCAAAAATCCAAATTAATTCATTCCAGCGTTTCCACATCCTATTTTGATTGTAACCCTTTTTAGGAGCAGTGACATGCACTGCACTTTGATAAATTTTTCAGTCGTTTTTACAATTTTTGTAATTACAAGGGGGCACCAAAATCATCTGGTCATTTTATGATACAATCTTACAATTTCATGCAAACATTTTCATGATACAGTTTTTGTTGCAGCAACCTCCAAGGAGGCATTCACCAAGATGTTATACTTCGTGGAACACTCTGGAGAATCGCAGGCTTCAGAAGTAGAAGCAGAAAGACGTCGGAAGCGTACGATCACTCTGCCTGCCAGATTCGATACAAGCGATGATGAGAATTCCCAACCAATGAGGAGACGAGCAAAGAAGCCGCCATAGAAGAATGATAGTAGCCATCAAGTAATTTTAGCACCTGCGAGTACAACACTGCCCTCATTCCCGCAACCACCCCGTATACCCCTAATGCCAAGAGTGATAGACACAAACTACATCATAGAACTCTTCGAGACACTAGAAGAACTGAGAGACACCTTTGCGTCTTAAGGGGACTCTCAAGATGACGATGCCAAATTCTTTTCAGGAGGAGAGGACCAAAACAATTTACATGATGACCTCCATGTGAAAAATGAAGAAGAGAACAGACAGGCGCAGGTTGATGTTGAAATAGAAATCTCTGAATTGAATGTAGAAATCCCTCTTACTCCGCAACTGCAAGTACAGAATGTGCAACCGCAAGCTACATGGAAGCAGCACCAGGATGTTATACTTCGTGGAACACTCTAGAGAATCACAGGCTTCAGAAGTAGAAGCAGAAGGACGTCGAAAGCGGATGATCACCCTACCTGCCAGATTCGATACAAGCGACGATGAGAATTCCCAACCACTGAGGAAACAAGCAAAGAAGCCGCCATAGAAGAAAGATAGTAGCCATCAAGTAATTTTGGCACCTGCGGGTACAACACTGCCCCCATTCCCTCAATTCCAGCTTTAAACTCTCTCCACCGCATTGGTATCCGCACCAAGCAATTCTGCCAACATCACCGACTACATACCCCGCTTCAATATATCACTGGATGAGCGCTGTTTTCATCAAACAGAATTTCTCAACAACGACCCAATTTTTATGACAACACTGAGGATCACCCATTTTAACTTGTATGATTCAAAACGAACCAAACATACGCCGGATCAATTCTAAGAAACTCCGCAATCAACCAAGAAACCTCATATTTTATCTAATTCACCTTTTTATTAATCATACATCGCATTTACCGTTTTTCTGTTAATGTGTTCTCCATAATCGGTCCGCAATATCCATTCTGCATCCTCAATTACTGTGTCTTATTTTTTCAGTTGAACGATTGAGAACTTTCGGAAGACATGCTAGAACTCATTGAATACGACATCAGTAATGCCAAAGTCAATGGAGATTCCCTATTCGCCAAATCGGTTGCCATGCGAGTCCTCGGCAGAGACATCTTGGCATCGTCGTCCATAACTGGACAGCCGCCCTCGTGGGTCCCAGAATCATCCCAGCCCAGGCCGCGTTTAAATTAGACGAAGATGGAATATATCCGATGTGAGTAAAACATGAGTAAAAACGTTTCATAATAAGATGGATCCCCCGCTATTCTCTTTTCGTAAAGGAAGTATATCTTACTGGGTGAATACCAATAGTAATTGCACGAAGAAAGGGTTCAGAAATTCCTTAGCCCCGTAGCTTTTCGAAGTAGCCGTACCAATTTAAAAAACTTCTTTTCCCCAGAAATTTCCAAAGTAAGCCCTTCCTTTCCTGCAATGCTAGCATGATGCAATTTTGTGTGCAAGCGCCCCTTGGGGTTGGGCCGCGTAGCGGCCAGGGCCAGGGAGCAGAGCCCCCTAATACTAGCTATACAATCTCGGGTGTAATGCTAACATTACACTCATTTTTATTTAGTGAAACCTTATTCGTATTTCGTGCCCGCTTCAATCCTAATAATATTAAGCTGAACTCCGATTCAGGCTTCAAATTCTGACTCTGAGTAATTTTTATTCCTACCAATTTTAAGTCAAGATTTAGGATACCAGATGTTTTTAGTGAGTGTATAAATCAAGATTTGGGGAAGTTGAAATCATTCTTCCAACTGAATGTCGTTCTGCGTGTAAGCGGGAAATGTGTCACTTTCATTATTGTTTCCTTCCTTTACTCATTTTATATCATGTTTTTCACTTGTGTTTATAATTATATACTGTATACGTGAGTATAATATACTTTTTTGCGGTTTTTTTTTAATTACTTCAATGCCGCTCAAAAAAGTTCCATAAACTCATTATACTTTATCGATACCTAACCTAAATGTAACGCAGCAAATAGCTGTTTTGAATGCTCGATGACCCCTTCCGACTCCTATTTAGATTCAGGACTATCTGTTGAGTCCATATTTTCATAACCAGCAGTGAAACTATTGAAACCTAAACCAAGAGGGGATGAAAATCCAAATAATCAACCTACGATGAGTTACTACGAAATTCCATCGCAGATTTTGGATAGGTCAGATCTTACCGTGATGCATAACTGGAGCGAAAAATGTTCCTGGTGGATAGTGGATAGGTTATGAGTAGGAAAATTACGCTTTTTCAAAACAAGTGAACTCTATACAAAAATAAAAATTCACATCATTTTCCCAATTTTTCTTTATTTTTCCAAATAGAAAAAATGGCGCTGATAGCTGGAGGATCGATACAACAATCAGGATTTCCTTCGTCCTTCTCCTATGCAACGATGATTGAAAGCTCACTAATTCCTCCCGAATCTCCTCCTCTATCCCAGTCTTTCTTGCAAAATATGTCTATCTTTTCTGTATGAAGATTTTTTACGGAAAGCCGCGGAAGATGATTTTTTAACATCAACTCAAAAACCACCAAATTCAAATAACACTTCGTTTGAAAACTCACTTTCTTCGCCAAACGTGTATCTTTGCCATGAGTATATTTCAACCCGAACATCCCAATCACACCCCCTATATAATAGATCTAACAACTCCTGAACCAAAAGGAAATATCCCCTCAACTCAAAAGCGGAGCAACTTGTTCAAATTCAACTGTGCTCAAAAAACCTCGAACGAAAAGAATTGACTGTGATGGTGAAACTCATCGTGTTTTTAATGAAAACCTCGCCCCATACGGAGACAGGATGCAATATGTAGAGGCATGCGAAGATCCAAAAACGTGTCCTCACAATGCAAATAATAAAATCGAAATCAACGTACAAGATTTATATTGAACCAGAGCCTTGAAACTCTGGAACAATTCGAAAATTCCTCCCTAATCTAAAGCTTAAAAAAAAAATCCATGTGTATGAAAATAAAGCTGTAAATCGAAATGTAAATAATAAAATTAAAAATAGTAGTTTAGGATAAATTGAAATTTGAAAGATGTAACTCATTCATTCGTATAATCCTTTCCTCCTTTCCTTTCACGCCTCCAGAAATTGCAACTTGTACATTACGACCAATCTCAATCTTGATCAACATGTGACCGAAAGATGAAAGCTTCACCGAGGAAGAACTGAAGAAAATCGCAGAGGACCTCCAGAAATTGCTATTCTAGCTGTCTTCACTCCCCCCAACGCTTTTATTCAGCTTTTCTATCTTTTTTGCTGTTTTTCTGAATTTTTTCATTTTTTGTGAATTTTTTCAAAATTTTTCAACTTTTTCAAAAATTTTCGAAATTTTTGAATTCTCGTGATTTTTTGGCAAGTTCGACACTAATCAATAATAGAAATGTCGAAATCGCGCGCTTAAACCATTTCCGTCTCGAGAAAATCGCGAAAAATTGCTATTTTCCCGTGAAAATTCTCTAAAAATCTCGAAAAATCTCAATTTTCGAGGTTTCCTAAGGCCGCTCAAAGTTCGCGCTTGAGTGGTCAAAAAGTAGTCAAAAGTAAGCAATAGCATATCTAAATTCCCCCTTTTCTCACTAAATTAAGGCACTTTACTCATTTTCTTCCAAAATGATAGCCAAGAAATCTCTCTTCTGAGGCCCGCGTCCCGGCCACTAAACTGCCCTTTTTCCACTCTCAGATTCGCCCTCAGGGCAACGAATCACCTCCAAAAACCGAAAAATCTCCCGCGGAGCTCCTTTTTCACTCTTTTCAAGACGTCTAAAATTGACGAAAAATCTTGATCGGTCTTTTTTCTGTCCTTTTCGCTGTTTCGTGGCACCATCTAAGTTTCTGTTCTTCTCTGTGTGTTACAGGTATGAACACTCTCTTTTCACTTTGATTCACCTCCTAAAGGTAGAAATGTGTTCATTCTAGCTGTCTTCACTCCCCCAACGCTTTTATTCAGCTTTTCTATCTTTTTTGCTGTTTTTCTAAATGTTTCCATTTTTTGTGAATTTTTCTCAAAATTTTCAACTTTTTCAAAAATTTTCGAAATCTTTGAATTTTCGTGAATTTTTGGCAAGTTCGATATAAATCTAAAATAGAAATGTCGAAATCGCGCGCTTAAACCACTTTCGTATCGAGAAAATCGCGAAAAATTGCTATTTTCCCGTGAAAAATCTCTAAAAATTCCGAAAAATCTCAATTTTTCGAATTTCACGCCTCCAGAAATTGCAACTTGGACATAACGACTAATCTCAATCCTGATCAACATGTGACCGAAAGATGAAAGCTTCACCAAGGAAGAACTGAAGAAAATCGCAGGGGACCTCCAGAAATCGTTACTTGGACACACAGACTCGTCTTAATCCTGATCAACATGTGACCGAAAGACAAAAGCTTCACCGAGGAACAACTTAAGAAAATCTGCGATTTTCTTAAGTTGTTTAATTAAGAGTAGGGATATTAAATTCTCGGACGAAACCTGCGGTGAGACAGCCGACGAATCCCAAACTGTGTCAGCTATATCACAAAAAGTATCCGAGATATGCAGCAGCTACTCAATCCATGGAGGATCGGCACGAGCAGAATCATTGAAAAACTTGCACCCCAAAGATCGCTTTGTTAACATGATTCTTTACGAGTTGGCACTTCGCATGCGTTACAATTCGCAAACAGACGATGACTGTACGTGCACGACGTACGTACTTTCGACGTACCGTCGCAAAGATTCGTCCGATAAAAGAGGGTGGGTAAAGGTGGAGGTCGGAATTAATTAAATGCCTTGATGAAACACACTATATTTCATATGCGCGATACTATAATATAAACTGTTTCTGTGCAAAGATCGAGAAGTCGATGAACTTCAATTTGATTAGAAGTTTTCTTAACATAACACGTACCCAATATAAGTAGTGCAATTATGTATCGTCACGTCGGCAAGATTCGCCCCATGAGAAACCGGAAGGAGTTAGTGGACGTCAAGTTGATTTTTACGTCTCGACGTTAAAACGATACTTTTTTCCTGTATTTTAATAATGGCAAACAGTTGCCGTGTGCAACTAAATTCGCACTCAAACGCGCAAAGTGTCGATTCCGAGCCTCCCGTGAATGCGTGGTCAACTAATTGAAACCAATATGAAGAACACACTATTCCATCTATTCCTGTCCTGTTTCCATCTACATGTAATTTATTTGGTGTGTATGTGATTATGTAATATTAATATCAATAAATTATTTCGTAAATTTTGTACATGTTGGTTGCAATTTTTACTTGAAAGTAGCGTATTTTGCCTTAAGGTAGGTTTTCTTTCAGGAGGTAACTCCTTTCAACGAAGTGCGTTTATTGAAACGTAGAATTTCGTGTCCCTTATCGAAAAAAAGGTGATCCAGTGGTACTTCGCAGCTCCTCAGACTTTCTCAACTGAGTGCCCCCACAAAATATGCCCGGCACACTTCCATGTGCCCAATGTACCTTGCCAATATTAGGCGAAAATTTTGTTTTTACTTTAATTGTTTCTTTTCCTTTGAAGTATTACAATTATGAGTATCACGTAAAGATGAGAAGAAATATGACCACCGTGATTATTTTCACCCAAACGCAGAGTGTCGTAACCGAACGAGGAGAGGAGACTTGGCTGATTGTCAGTCTGCCTTCATTTTGAAAGGTAGGCAAAAAGCGCTCCTGCGTGGACGAATAGTGGTATCTCTGCACCTGCCAAATGTTTGCCCACTGAGATCCCGTGGAGCTTGCTTGCGTCAGGGATAACATGGCGCGGCGCCGCTGTTACCTAAATTTTCCCGGAAAACAATGCTGAAATACATTCCCCGTTTAAATTCTCACTAGAATTCTATTCATGAAGACCTGCAGTGAAAGGCTCCTTCAACTTAATAAAATAAACTAATAAAAAAGGAAAATTCTTTGTTATAATATTATTAGAATAATGTCTCAAATTTATTATTTTTATAATTATGACCCAACTTCTTTCAATAAGTATCAATTATTGAATTAACAATCCTTTCTTATAAATCACATTACCTAATTATTTGATCAATTTTAGTATTATTCTTATGAGTTTCATTCTTATCACTAATTATGCACAAGCACGAAGTTGACCACTTAATTTCGCTGAATGCCACTTGTAGAATAAACGGGCGAATAGAGGAAGAAATATCACCGCTTTCATACAATAAAGATTAGGATTTAGTATTTACACGAATTAAAACTGTCCTGCTGGAAATCCGAAAGATTAGAAAATGCTCTGGAGATCATTTTCAATGAGGAGAAGGCTGAAGAATAACAATCGTCATTACAAAACGACGGAGGTACCCTGGAAATTCTCCAATTGACGTAATCACAGTTTTCACGGCGCGAGACGCGGAGGTAAAAATACGTCCTCTTGGCGGCTATCTCTTGTCTACTGCGGTCCCAGCCGTTTTATGACTGGGCATAATTTGGACTGCATTTTGCAATTTGGACCTATAAATTCTGGCTCATCTGAAAAACACTTATGTGCATAGGGAAACTAATGGCACTTACGTTGTTTTAAAACCGGGCCAGAATTTATAGGTCCAAATTGCAAAAAACAGTCCATTTCATAGTATTTACTCAGGACGGTAGCGAATCCTCTCTGGCTTCCCGAATCAGTGAGTCGCGCTGAGGACGGAGGTCGGGACACCTCCGAAATGCATCCGCTTTAAAATTGCAAGTTTATGCAAGAGAGAGTTTGTAAATGAGTTAAGAGTTTTATAAATTTTATAAAAAAATTTAATTTTTTTTTAATTTTACCACTAACACAATCTCCCGGAGTATTTGAAGACACCGAGCTCCCCGCTTAAAAATTTGCCAGAGTATTTGAAGACACCGAGCTCCCCGTTTAAAAATTTGCCAAAAAGGCTTAAAGTTATTGTGCATTATTAAGATTACTGAATTAATGTATAATGTGGAGCAAGGAAGAAAATCAGATCGTAATTATCTCCACACAGTCATCGAGTATTCAATAGACCAGTCAGGTGAAGAGATTCAAATTTGTGCATCATCATGTTTCTAGCTATTGCTCGAGGAATCTTCGGCAAAAAAAAAGGAAGAGAGGAATGAACACGGACATGATCTTGAGAACGCTCACGAAAAATTAATGCTGAATTCTTTATCTTAATCGATTTCGCAGGGGTCGGGTTCTTACATGGAATGATTTTGCAACTATGTCTTCTGAGCGGCGCGAGGTATACTGCGGAAGAACGCCGTGCTAAGGAAGAACGCCGTGCGAACGATTGAGAGAGGCGAAATTTTCATCGATAAAATGTTTGTTTTAGAAAAAAGCTGTGCTTATTTTTCCTCGAATTTTTAGGAACTTTAGGCCAATTTGTGAACAAATTTATCTTAAAAATCGGAGGAATGATATTCACAACTTTTCCCGAAAATTCGTGATTCACTAAAGGAAATTTGGCAACACCTAAGGGCTCACACGGCGTTTCTCCTTAGCACGGCAGTTTTTTATAAGGAGATGCAGAATTCATTCCTACGTGTTCAGCAAAGGAGCAGGATTTTTTTTTTTTTTTTTTTTTTATTTTTTTTGCAATTTTACACGAATTTCATAAAAAAACAAACCCGCAGAATTTCATAGATCTTCCTCACGTGTGACTTCCGTCGTTCTAAAGTATTTGTCCCTCATTACATGAAAAAAACGACAGCAGAACTTGTTTTAAAACCATAGAAATCACACATGAAAAACACCGAAAAAAGAAGAAATCGTCGTAATATCTAACGGTACCATGTAAAATTAATGCAATTTGTTTGGTTTTAGTTGTAAACCATGTAGATAGATACAAGGAAATACTTGCAGTAGTTACGTGATATTTAAATTCAATTCCTTCCCCCCCCCCCCCAAAAAAAAAAAAAAAAAAAAAAATTGGTTAGTTTGTGATGCGGTAATGAGTTTTCTTTGATGCGGGAAACTTGGTTGTCCCGGAGAAAGAGAAAAACGCCCGCAGATGCGGAAGTCTTAAATAACGTGATAAGAAGAAAGCGACTTGGGTGCTGCCGTCAACAGCAAAAACCGAGGTAATACTTTACGTTGATTTTCTTGAAAAACAGCGTTTTGTAGACGAAACAAAAAAAATTAAATGTATAATGCAGATACGCTGTTTTTACGCAAAACGATCCGGTGGGCTCTAGACTTTTTTGGCGTTCATCGTCGTACGTATTGGGCGAAATCATTGAATCAATGACAAATTAACGTATTTAAGACGATTTGAAACGAATAATTCAGTAACTTAGTTGTAAATGTGAAAAGAAGAAGCCGCGTGCCTTACTATTAAAACTTGCACTCAATTCATAAAATGTAAGAATGTACACACGATTATTATTTTGGGGGGCATGAGCGATTAGCGCCATCAACTTAATCATTCGATACGGCGGGTCTTGTTTCATTTAAATAAAATATCATCGGCTGATTAGACAAACTGTGCAAACCAGAATACATTATTTCCGCCTCAAATAAAATCTGGACAAGAATAGTACTGCCGTGCTAAAGAAGAACGCCGTGTGAGCCTTCAGACGTTGCCAAATTCCTTTGCCTGAACACGAATTTTCAGGATAACTGATGAATATTTTCCGTTTAATGTTTTAAAAGAATTATTTCCTAGTTAGAACTCAATCATCTGATTGTTCCAAGAGAAGATCTAATTGCGCACATGGATCTATATCATCTGAAAATTCTAAAAGAAGATATTTATAACTCTAATCGTTCATAAACATTTAATTGGAGGAAATTTGACAACTTTCGAATGATCATACGGCGTTTTCCCATAGCACGGTAAAATAGGTCCCAAGCCATAAGTTTCTTGGCAAAAAAAAATACACCCCGGGAGAGAGAAAGCCTCCTGCGCAAAGATAAGGTACGATGAAGTTGGAATAGACGTAATTAAATAGAGGGATTTTAATTCAATGTGAAATTCAAGAGGAAAAATAATAAAATTGTATTCTTGCAACTTACTTAAGAAGGACCCTTTTTTGCAAAAGGTAGACCCTCTTTCCTTATTTATTGGCGTGTGTCCGAGTTTTATACTACCACACAGCTTTCACTAAAGAACTGTGGGTCCTGAGAACTCACACAATTGGCTAGTTACTTTAGCGCAGATCCGACTGAAAGATTAAAATTATACTCTTTAAGCTTTGGAATTGCGCACTTCATTTTGGTGCTGAAAAATTAAGGACACGAGATTTCAATTCCAACCAACCGAGGTAGGGCAATAAGTATTACTGCGATTGTAAGTAGACTGGATTAAGTACAGGTCGATCAGATCACTAAATTTCTGATTGTTCCTATAAAAATCATAATTTGGTAGAGCAATTTTTAGAAACAAAAAACTTTTTTTTGAACGGTCACCGAAAAGCATGCGACATATTTTTCCGACCCTCATGCCTTAAAATCAGGATCACTATATGAAAATTAATTTGAATAAATCGATTTTGTGTGCGATGGTTGATTCATTCTGACATTTCCCCCTGAGTCTTTAATAATTCAATCACTCTGTAGTACGCCAGGTATTCATACAAAATATTTGATTGAGGAAATACCTGCAGTACAGAACGCCTGAATTCCCTAATAACGCAGTGTGAGCGACGGCACAATTTGCGACATTCACACAGGGCATTCCATCGGAATGAATTTGCAGTGTTTCCAAGTCAAACCTGTTGTGCGAATGCCCAAAGTGCTACAGGATGATAATAATTAGGATATTGATGAAGAAATCACTCAAAATTTTAAAAACAATCGACACGCCGATAAATCATCGAATCAATCTGCAAAGGACAGGAATCCACCATATCTGATTAGCCCGTAATTATGACGAGAAAACACACGCGGAAAAAATTTGGGTAGCATTTCCCATACTCAAGTTAAAAAACGACACAACCAGACAGTATAGTAACTTCGACCAAATTACTGTCACGATAGAGAAAAATCTTATTACTTTCACGATAATTTTGATGAAAGTTACCATACTCTATGGCTGTGCCGTTCATTAACCAGAATATGGTAAATGCTATCTATAGTATTTATCTGTGAAACATTACAAAACATTAAACCACAAAAGAAAGAAAATTGAGAGAAAAAAATTTCCCAGGACTTACCAAAGTCATCGGAAAACTGCTTTCCAATCTGCGCCCAAGTTGCATCAACAAGCTTGCTGTTGTAGAAGTTCAAGTCCCTCTTGTCGTACAAATGACGGTGTTCTTGCACGGCTTGAATCAATTCCAAATCGTTGATTATCACGTCCGAAATCCACTCGGAAGACATTGTCGGCCAATATCTTTTCACTAGTACAAGAAAACCGTTCACAGCAAGGAAAGCCAGGTCAATATCGGATATTGCCGTTGACAAGAAAAAAAAAACAAAACAACGTTCGTCGTACAAATAAAACCCGATTATTAAATCAAATATAACACAGGACAGAAAATCGGAGGAACAGTCAATGGAACAGACACACTTGAGAAATTACCGATTGATTAGCGAAATCGGGAACGACGAGTGCCGAAAATACCGAGCGCGTGATGAGCAATGCAGTTCGAAGACACAAGTACTTTTAAGACGCAAATTCGTTCACTAAAATCTCGACGTAGATTACGAACGGCAACACAAAATTAAAAGTCAAAGACACGAGAGCGAGCTAGAGACGGAATGGGATCTTCAGTGCGAACTGATCAAGATCGAATTGATAACTGATCAACCCTGATCGCGCCGCAGGTGAGTTAAGGGTGCGGAGGATCAGTCGGAGGGGGTGGGCGAATCACAGCGGTGAGCGGACGGGGGTGGCGAGCATCGGGAATAGCCTGCGAAGGAGAGGGGAAACACGCTGCGGGCGCGCTGATTGGCGGTCACGGCGGAGGAGGGGTGGTTTCGCTAGGGGTTGTATACACCTGTGCGTATGACTTGCATGCAAAGGACAGGTGAGCAAGGTGAATTGAAATCTGGAGGTGGGGGAGCTTGATTAGTGGTCCAAGGGAGGAGAGAAAGAGGGAGATGGAAATATTTATTGAAGGGTGGTGAATTTGACTATGAGGAAGCTTTGAACTTGGAAAAACTGATACAAACATGTTCATTAAGCTATTATAATTTAAGGTTAAAATCAACACGAGAAAATGCATTATTACATTAACATAGTTGCATTTCTGGTTCTGGATAACAAGTTTGGGATGCTGCAAGAAAATGCAGGAATGTAAGATGTAATAAAATGAAATAGCCGGTAAATTACTTCAATCTACATTCCACTTCTACCGGCTTGATTAATTAGTATAACATGGACCCATAATTTTAGTTCATTTAAGTTATTATTATGTTTAAAATACGGCATTAAGGTTAATTAATGAATAAAATGCCGGTGGAACATTTGGGCTTCGTCAACTCTTTCCTACACTTTTTCAAGAAAAATTGCAATTGCATCCACGGTAGCTACAAAATTTCAAATAAATCTTCGTGAATATTAAAATATGAAAGTTTATACAATGAAATTTGATATCGATGAAGTTTCTAAAGTGACTAATAGTATTATTGGAGAATTTCTGGCGGAATTTAATGATATTCTAGAATTCTCATGTCGATGTGGGAAAGTGTTCCGCTCTAAAAATTATATTCTCCGATTTCCACATTAGAGAAAAATTGTAAGAAATACTGTAAACTTAACACGCTGTTGTACTTTTTCCATTGATACAAAAAAAGAGAAAGAAAAGAAAAATATTAGAGAAAAAATCGGTTCACTCGAATCTTATGGGCAACGGTTCCGTACCAAAGGGCACAGAAGCGGTGGTGGATGCGGCGCGTAGACAACCACGTGGATTATTTGCACGACTGATTGCAAGTACAATGATTTTGAAGCTGAAAGTTTCCACTGAAAAAACAATTCGCATTGCCGACGTTCATTACACTGCCGAGCTAAGTAAAAACGCCGTAAAAGCATTTGAATGTTGCCACATTTCCCCTCAGAAAATAGTTACTAGTGAGGAAAGTTATGAATATTTTTCTTGGAAATTTTTTGACTTTTTAGATCAAATTCCGTACGAAAACTTCTGAAAAATCGGAAGAGCAATTTCCACAGATTCTCCTGAAAATTCTTGATTTGTCGAAGAAAATTTGACAACGACTGATGGCTCATATGGCGTTTTTCCAAAGCATGGCAGTACAGCAAACGAGTTTAAAATCATGGCACCCGTTCGCGCGAATGTCTTGCCGCTGCCCGCGCCCTGTGAAAGCGTGGCTCCGGACGACGATTACTCTCGCCGGAGCGGCAACGTTGCGAAAGTGCAGTTTAACCATGCACTGACTGCGAATCCGGGCGCCGCGCCGGATGGTGAGCGAGCTTTTTTCGTCATCGTGATATGCGGGACCGGGCGGTGGCGGGTCCGGTGAGAAGGGAGGGGAGGGGAGAGGGTGGCCGGCCTGCGGGAAGGCCGTCGTCGGCGGCGTCCGCGAATCCGCGAGTGCGAGTGGGGGCAACGAACTTGGAGGCGCAAGCTCGGCGTCGCCGCCGCCGGCCACGCTCGAGATACATCGCCGTCACACGCACCCACCCGAAGATCCAAAGTTGCCGCCTCTCCTACTAAAGCTCAAAGTTTCAACGTCGAGTGCCTATACTGCCGTGATAGCGAAGAGAGCAGTAAGTGCAAAAATGAAGTTTTGAGAAAACGGGCTCAAAGCTTTTGATCAGAAAATTTAAGATGAATTTTGCTATTTTAGTTACTTCAGTGATTTCATCTAAAAGAGATTAGACGAATTTTGAGGGTGACGCGATTTCGAAAATTTGACACTTACTGCTCTCTTCGCCACCGCGGCAGTAGAAGAACGGGGAGAGAACGGACATGTCGAGATATGGAGCTCGTAGGGCTCAAAAGGGCAGCTAACCTTCTGACATAAAAAATGTCACTGCCAATCTGCAGATTCCAATATCAAACCGAGATGGCCAAGAATTGTCATTAATGATAAAAAATGAGTGAATTTATGGAACAGCTAATTCAAATACGTGCTTTCCAAACGACGAGTCGTAACAATTGTAATAAAAAGCAAAATCACTCTATATGTTTGAATTCATCGGCTGGCTGCTCTTTTCGGCCCTAAAAGCTCCATGACCTAACCTTAAATTAGCGAAATGTCTGTACTCTCCGAATATAGGTGCTCTAGTTGTCGCCTGCGCTTGTAAAGCTCACGGTTCCAAGGTAGAGTACTTGCAGGGGGACAGTGCGGCGTGCGGCCAAGTCGGTAATTTGAAGGTTTGATCATGAAGCTTTCCCAGCCCAAAAGGGCAGCCAAGCTATGAACTCAAAAGATCCAGAATAATTCATTATTACAATTGTTCCGACCCGTTGATGTATAAGCACGGATTTGAATCAGTTTTTGCGTAAATTTACTGATTTTTGCGGAGGGATGCTCATTTGTGAACAATCTTGGCCATCATGGTTTGATATTGGAATCTGCAAATTGGCAGCGGCATTTTTCTGGTGTTTTTCGTGTTTACGGTTGGCTATGCCCTTTGGTACCCTAAGAACTCAATCAAAATTGTGTTTGATTTTTGAATTATATTTGGATGTGTGCTAAAGTCAAATTATTCTACATGAGTTGAAAATCTGAGAGCCGCAGGGAAGACGAAACAAAAACTGTTCTTTACTAAAAATTTCAATATTGGACTGCATTTGGCACTTTAGAAGCACGATATTATCTGCCTCTGTTTAGGAACGACGTAGGTGCCGTATAATTTTCCTAGGCACGTGAGTGTTTTACAGATGGGCTTGAAGTTGTAAATTCCCAGCTAATTATTGCTATTTCTAGTCGGAAAATATAATCCAATTGGATGGCATTTAGCAAAAAGGATCCAGCGCGATTACAGTGCTTTTAGATTTAGAATCGTGCAACTCCTCCTTTCCTTTCAAAAATACTTAATATATTTACGGTAGTAAAACTTACACAATTATTTTCCTTTAAAATAAACAATTTTTTGGTGGGAAGCCAAAACTATTTGCTATTCTGGGAGATTTTTTAGATAATTATGAAGTGGCAACATTCTTACAACACTGTGATTGCGCTGGTTCCTTTTTGCCAAATGCGATGCAATTTATCTTCTGATCACACGTGAAAGTCAGCACAATTTTGTACGGAGGTCGCTCGATCATCCTCTTGTAATAATTGCCTAATTTCGAGTCAATTCTGCAACCTGAGAAAGGAATTGCACTTCGTCCGGCAACCGACGCATTGCGAATGCAAGACGTATGAATTCGCCAGAGACCACATCGAGGAAAACAATGCAATGATAACGGATGTGTCGTCGGAAATTGGCCAAATGATTGCGACCGATCGATTCGCCTCTATCTTTCATGAGACGACTCCCTATTGCTTTCTGTTTTAACCGCGTCCCTCCCGCCCTGGCGGGGAAACTTGGAGTGGGAAAGGCGATTGACCCGGAGTCCCTGACCCTGCCCAATCCCTTCGTGCTTGCTCCGCACATTCAAGTCCAACTTCACTCGTTGTGTAACTTTAGCACTTTCGTAACGCGGCTTCCCCGCCGCATTATCCCTGCAAGCTCATTCGGTCGATCGGTTTCAACGTAATTACGACTCTTCTCACAACGTAACCTCTGCGGATTTTTCTGGATAGACTGCTTTCCTACGATGAAACTTTCCTTCCCAAGTTTTTTTCAAATGCTTGTCTGGAAGTTTGTAAACTTACTCAGTATTCCCGCTTTTGCCTCCCAATACTCAACTAACAACCGTTTCATCGCATGAAATTATACCGTTTTAATGAAAGTTGAAAAATTTGAAGCAGTATTGCGAGCTTCTTGTGATATATCAGAGTACTTACTTGGCACTGGTACCGTTCCCATAGTTTTAAAAACGTATCGCATACCTGGAAACGAAAAGAAAATAAGAATTAGTTAAAGACCTTGAGAGATCAAGATTTGTGATATTTTAAGTTCTTTACAAGTATACGAATTTAGTCGAGCTTAAAATTTTAGGCAGAGGAGTAAAAATGGTTATGAGTAGTGTTTAACACTAACGTTAGACTTTAAGTCGGGAACGGTCGACTTAACTCGAAAAAAAGGACGATTCTAGATTTTCTATCAAGTTATATAAATTCAAATAGTGTCTGTTGTAGATTAAATAAAACAAAAAATGCAAACTATATTCATTCTCATTTTTGGTTATCTAAATCCACTAGGGCTCGATAAACATAAGCATGACAAAGAGACAGACTTAACGAGATCCATTACAGTTCGTACATCAATCGACAGAAACTGTCTCAGCTGGCCGTAGGCGCGTTTGCACTCTTACCGCCTTAAAATATGACGATGCGACTATTTCGACACTCGCACATTATTTTTGCCTAATCGTCCAAATGAAGGGAGAAACACGTTGCAGGCCGCGACTCGGAGAGAAAGGGCAATTTACTTTATGTTGAGAAAAGTGGCCAAAACCGATCCTATCGTTCAGGAACAATTTTTATCTCTAGGGATTGACCAACATGTTTCATTTTTGCGCGACTTTAGATCTGCGTGCACGTTAACCTGGCATAATTATAAACAAGAAGAAAAAATCCAACATGAGTATGTTGGAAAAGCGTGCCGAATAACTGAAATGTTGGACAAATACCTCTTATTTTCACGTCTTTGCTTTTAGCATCAATTGGTACTTTTTGCTAAATTTGGGAGAAAATATTGATTCATGAACGTTGAATGTAAATTAATTTTAAAGATTCCGTCCAATTATCTTGATTTTAAGCTGATATGCGGCATTTGCGCACGACCGTGATTTGGGCGAACTGCCGTGCATCGAAATCGCGTTCAGTTAATCTCTTTGGATTTCGAACTGTAACTTCTCTCCTATTCGGCCGATTTGTACAAATGAGGTCTCTTTTTATTTGTACTTCAACGAAAAGTAAAGAAAAACTCGCTAAATAGACGGAAAACAATTTTTGAGAAAATTTGGTGGATCCTGGCATCACGGTGAATGGTTAATCGGTTAATCGCCTCGCCGTCTTTTATTGCCTTGCTCGAAACCGGACACCCAAAGCTATCGCGAGATAACTGTAGTGGTTTATAAGTGGATTTCGGCAGGGGCCATGGTTAGTACATAGTATAATGAGTCACGAGGCTCATCACAGATTGCACTTACAGTGCAAGACGCTCATTGGCTATAGAGTTTTGGCGGGAAAGAAGGTTCTAGAGTTGAGTCCTCCGAGCGTAAGAAAGCCGAGGTTTCTGTCAAATTGAATAATACGGTTTTGACAGAAAAATGTTCTCAAGGGTTTCAATTAGCAGTTCATTAGATTTTTTGGTAAAAGACCATCAGGGCTTGACAGTGTAATGGTTCAAAGACAAAGAAACGGGTGCGAGGAAAAAAGTATTTGGACGACCCGTTGAATAGCATTGATTGATCTGTGTGCTGTACTATGGTACATCCGAGTGATTTCAAAAAGCGAGCCCTACTGGCACGCTTAAAAAAGAGCGAGAACGCCTGGTTTTTATTTTATTTCTTTCCGGCCTTCAAAGACAGCTTGGTCGAAATGTTGATGATATTGCTGACTGGAAATGAGTTCGGCTCTCTCCTCAAGAGATCTGAGGGAGGAGAGTCTCTGAAAATGTAATTGTTCGTGCGATCATTTAGGGATCTGGGACAAACAATCGATGACACCAATGTTTCCGCGATTTTTTATTTTGGAAATATGAGCAATTTTTACACCCAGTCGTTATCAAACTCGGTGACAGTGTTAACTTTAAAGGTAGAGCAAAAACATTTGGACAGGAAAAATAATAAAAGTTTCGTTTGACGAAAAAACCCATTTTTGCGATTATCGAATCATCCGACACCATGTGCGGCAGGGATGGACAGTTTAACATATGCACAGATTTCCCTACGAACGTCCAGCATGCTACCGCGCTGAGGAAAAACGCTGTATTAACCTTCCGTATTGATCCGTTGCTATATTTCCTTCAATAAAAACCGAATTTACTGGAAAATTTGTGAATATTATTTTTCAATTTTTTTCAGACAATTATGCTCGCAGTTTGAGGAGGCTATGGATTCGGTCGACATGATTCGATCGGAAAATGAAAACGTGAATCGATCGACATGAATCGATCGACACCGACTCGATTGACAAATTATTAAAAAACCGGTGTCGATTCGATCGACATGAATCGATCGAAAAATGAAAACGTGAATCGGTCGACATGAATCAATCGACATCAATTCGATCGACAGTTATAATTTAAAAACACCCGTGTCGATTCGATCGATATGAATGGATTGAAAAATGAAAATGTAAATCGATCGACGTGAATCGATCGACAACCGTGCATCAATCGACAAACCTGTGAATCGATCGACAAACCTGTGAATCGATCGAATTTTGTCGACGGAATCGCGGTGTCGATTGATTCACGTCAATCAGCTCACGTTTTCATTTTTCGATCGAATCGACACGGATGTTTTTAAATTAACTGTCGATTGAATCGGCGTCGATCGATTCACGCTTTCATTTTTCGATCGATTCATGTCGACCGAATCGACACCTGTTTTTAAATAATTTGTCGATCGATTCACGTTTTCATTTTTCGATCGAATCATGTCGATTGAATCCATACCCACCACAGTTGTATCTAGAATGTGTGAAAATTTCAAGGAAAAATACGCATGATTTTCTTCAAAAATAAATGTTTTATGCGGGGAAATTGAGCGAGGCGTTGAAAACTCGTACGGCGTTCTTCTTTATCCCGGCAGCATGGACCCTCTCGATCCCGTATGAAAAAGAACGCCATAAACTAATATTAATCCGCTGGAACCTGCATATGACAGGGCGCCCCAGGAGAGTCGCGGGTGCGCTTCTGAGTGCTTCCGGGGGTTCAGCATTCATCATTTTGATGGATTCCCGGAGTCTTCGGCTCTGGATTCGGGACGACGCCGGGCGCCGGACTTCCGTCCAGCGCCTGGATCCTTGGATTGTTATCTAAGAGCCCTTAACGATAGACAACGTTGTTATCGATAACGATTCGACACTCGACCGCGGGGTTGGGAACCCCCGGCGTTCGGCGGCGGTGGACGCTCCGCGGGTTTCCCCAACCTCTCGCCGCACGGAAGGTTCCGACGATTCAGAGGCGCCTATGAATGCGTGGCTGACAACGAGTAAGAGCAAGTCGAAAGACGGAGCTCTCAAGGCCCAAAAGAGCAGCAAACCTTCTAACACAAAAGTGCCACTGTCAATCTTCAGCGGGCCGATTATTGAAAGTTTGAAGCAGCCCGATAAGAGATCGAATTGCGATATATTGCATGGTTAAGATACGTCAAGTTTGCATGGTTAGATAGCACGACAAGACAAAAGTCTTGTCGTGTCAGGCCGACAAAGTTTCAATAATCGGGCCGCAGATTCCAATAACAAACCAAGATGGCCAAGGATGTTTATGCATGAGCTCTCCTCCGCAAAGATGAGTAAATCTACGCAAGAATTATTTCTAATACGTGCTTTACAAACCACGGGTCGTAACAATGGAGATGTTGCAAGTGGGAGGAATTTGCGATTTGTCTATTGATTCTAATGTAAATGTTCGCGAGCAACACGATGATCCCACTGGTTTTCTCTGAAATCAACCCTCGAGCTCAAAAAAAGTTCTCAATTTGAGGCCAAAATGGAAGGGGATATCCTTCGCTATCCTCGGAGTCCATCTCTACATCAAGACAAACACTCCATGCAAAGATAGGGAGCAAATACATTGTCTGGGCTGCTACTTAATATTTGGGGACTCTAAAACTGAAAACACGGTACCCCTGCTGATGTATATGCTCCCTATCTTTGCACGGAGGGACTCTCAGGATAGTGTGGGATATCCCCTCCATTTTGGCCTCAACTTGAGAGCTTTTTTTGAGCTTGGGAGTTGATTTAAGAGAAAACCAGTGGCACCATCGTGTTTCTCGCGAACCTTTACACAAGAATCGATAGTCAAATCGCGAATTCCTCACACATGCAACATCTCCATTGTAATAATAAGTCACTCTGGATAAATCAGATTCGTAGGTTGGCTGCCATTTTGGGCCCTAAAAGCTCCATGGCCTAAAACCTTAAAATCACCGACATGTCCGTTCTCTCCCTTTATATATAGGTACTCGTGTACCTTGCGTAGAAAGAATGCAGCGGCTAGCCTTAATTAATTCATTTTTGCGGTTCCATGTAAAAGAAGCGCTCCTACTTCCTTTGTAAATACTCGTTACTTTGTTCCATAAATCATTACTCAACCCCCTCTGCCTAATCAAAGAGTAAGTTTAGCTTTCGCCCCTTAGAGCCGACATAATCATGTTGCAACTGCGGCGGGAGGTCCTTAACCCGCGAGTAGGAGTCATTAGCGATCGCTTTTTGCGCTCATAACTTGTGACACAGGAGCAGGCGCAGCGCTCGGAGGCGGTAATCAAATAGCAGGCGGAAAAACAACCGCGCTTAATAATGTAAAACACACGGCCGCGGAGATTCCCGCGCGGCGGGCGCCTCTGAGCCACGGTTCCACAGGAAAGGGGCGACGAGAAAGTTCACCGCGGTACACTGCCGTGCTAAAGAAAAACGCCGTAGGAACCTTCAGGCGTTGCCAAATTTCCTCTCATAAAACGCGAATTTTCTGGTAAACTTATGAATATTTTCTTCCCAATTTTTCAGATAATTTTGTTTACAATTGCACCTAAAGATTCTGTAAATCTAAAGGGAAAATATTCAAAACTTTTTTCAAGAATAAACATTTTATCGAAGTAGATTTGGCAACTCTCGAATGTTCATATGGCGTTCTTCCTTAGCACGGCAGTACACTAGTACAGTCGCCCCTCGGGACTACGTTTTTGCGTAAGGGAACTAATATTTTCGGCTCACTTCAGAGGCAACGTAATAAGTCATAAGTTTTCTAATGTAGATACGTGCTTTCGTAGGTGAGCCCAACACTGGAAAAAAAGTCGCCTGGATCTAGAGCCCAAGCTCTTAAAAACATTGACAAGAAAAAATACTCTTGATTCAGTCAGATTTTTCCTTGAATCAAAGAGCCGAGCCTCTTGATTTAGGCGGATTTCCTTTTGATTCAAGCAAAAAGTCCGATTGAATCAAGAGTATTTTTTCTTGTCAATGTTTTTAAGAGCCTGGGCTCTAGATCCAAGCGACTTTTTTTCCAGTGAACTTATTAGTTCCTACTTAGGAAATTTGGTCAAAGTTGGACCGCGTTTAGCAGAGGGGAACCAAGCCACATCAGCTATTGCCAAAAACTGGGCAATTTGATTTTTGGAATTGCTTCATACTATGTAGTAAATTCACTGGGAAAACTAAATTTTTCACTGTTTGCACAAAAATCCGCACGACTGTTTTCGTGTAAAAAATTAAATTATCCGATTAAATTTGGCGAGACCTGATGTGGCTTGGTTCATTTTCACTTAACGCGGCCCAATTAACCGCGAGACAAAGGCCTGTGACTTTAAACAAACATTTGCGGCGCTGAAAGCTTTTTCAGTGGCAACAAGCAGATTGCAGGCGAATCAGTAGCGGGAGTAAGAGAACGTCGAGATATCAGACAAGTTTTGCTGGTTCCAATTTAAATGTTAGGCAGAGAACGGAGCTTAAGGTCTAGAAGCACATTCCAGCTGTTCATTGCGAAAAAATGTCATTTACAAAACCTAGCTTAAAACTGAATAGCCCGCTCCAGAGAGACATTCAAACCAGAGTGACAGTTTGGGAGTAACAATGCGCTGTTGACTGTTGAACTTCGCAGGTCTGCGGGCTAATGACTTTCGATCAACAACTCCGAGTCAACTCTATTTGAAACGTGAGGCATTCCCCTTAATTTTATGTGGTAAATCCAAAAATTGTGCCGTTTTTATTGCGTTTTTTTTTTTTTTGGTGTACGTTTTCAGCAGGCAACACTTTCAATACCTGCATTAATGGTCCTCGCTAGACTGATGCTCCAGTTTGAGCGCCTGAAACGGGCTTGAGTAGGCGATCGCAAAAATTAACCGTTCGATTTGATTAATCTACTGCAATGTTTCGCCTCGCACTCATTCACCGTTATTTCGGGGTTTAATAAATAGACTATTTGAAAGGGAACGGATGCAAAGTGCCTCTAGGGGTAACGCGTCTGTTTTTGATGAATAATTTAAAGTGAAATAATAAGTTGGCAAAATTTTTTCGATCTATGAATTTCCATTCTAAAAAATTATTATAATGATAAAATAAAACAAATAAAACAAAAGTCAAAAATTAAGAAAATTATTCTTATTTATACCTACCATGTGTAATGTTATGTAACAAAGATATTCTGAGTAATGAAATAAATAAAGAACCAGGTAGTGCAAATGAGAGCTGCGCGAGTAGCTTTGCGTCACCCGCGCCCTAGGGAAACGTGGCTTTAAGTTCGATTCAACTTCATTAATTTCCAACCGACGACGCCGCGCCACGCAGCGCCGCGACGCCAAGAGAGCGGTAAGAAAAGGAGCTATCCGCTTCCACTTTTCTGTTACTTTATCATTATGAGTGCTCTCGACCCTCGCATAGGCTACCCTTTGCAAACCGCCGTCGCTCGAACAATCCCGGCCTTTCTGATTGTTTAATGACGACGCCGTGAAATTGATATTGTGATCCTTTGAAGGAATAAAACCGCGTTGAGGATCATCGTCATTAGTGTTTTAATCTGCGAGAAAACTCAATTAAAGTCTCATTCTTTGACTAATCCGCGAAGCTCATCCTTTTAATTCCGCTGAGGCACTTTTCTGCGCCGTAAATTTACTCACTGGAGGATGAATTGCGGTATTTGTGGAATGCGGGAAAAAGATGATTTTGCTAGATTTTCCCGCACGAAAAGACATAATTTACGAGAGGGTTTTCCGGTCAATGGTCCGGCATGGCATGCATGAAAAAGAAAGACGAGTCCTGCTATAAATATTTTAAAATTAGCTTTTATGTCCGCAATGTTGATAACATCATTTTCTAGAATCTATGATCTACCAATAATTTTGAAAACTTCAAAAGTAGCGAGAAATCGAGAAACAGGGATGGTCCCAGCGCACTCACAAAAATCTACATTTTACTGAAAATGTTTAAGAAATTTTTTCACCCTGGGTATATTCCAGATTTTTTAGCTCTGAAAAGTTGGTCTCCGCGGTAACCTGAGAAATGTTGTGTAAATTGTTGCGGAGATACAGTAGAAAAAAAGAAGAAAACTTGTAGCAACGTGCACATGCAAAAGTCGCATCTTAGGGAATGAAGGTATTCATCAAAAAAATGAAGATTGAAAGCTAAAACGTTTTGACAACGCGGGGTTTCTGAAGTTCAAACTTTTTAACAAGTCGAATCAAAACTGCAGTTTGGTTAAAGTGTATAAGTGGAGTTCCTCGATCCATATGCACTGTTTCGATAAAAATTAAACTTCAAGAAAAGTTTGTTATGAGGCAGCAAAAGTTCTTGCGGGATGACTCCTCCAAACTCTATAAGCCGACAGGGCAATTTACTTTTGATACTTCGCAGACAAGCAGATATGGAGGGGTCAAGTGTCTGAGCCTCTGAGGTTCTAACACACTTCAAAACCTTGAATCGTGCGTAAAAGTTCTGATTAGAACAATAAAAAAGCGGAGATAATTCTTACTGCGCAAATCGTTCGAAAATATTTTTACATCGTACGGACAATAAACCTTCCCCTCTGAAGGGAAAATTGGAAGACACATGTGGTAGTGCTCGTAGATATCACGATTGCTCCAGGAAGAACGCAGGAATAATTCACAGAATCGTGGCGTGGATCGATGACTTTGCCTCACTTTCAGTTTGCCTTCAATTTTCAGTGTAGGCAACCCGAGCTCCCATGTGGTCGAATAGTGGTATCATTCTCAAGTGTCACGATTTCTTTAGGAAGAAAGCAGGAATTCGTCCGACCGTTGGCGTGGAGCGGTGACTTTTTATTTTTATATTTAACACTACATTTTTTGCAAATCGTTGTGCCATGACATAACGTTCATCATACAACTCAACGAAACAACGAAGATAAGGACAAATAGTCCAGTCAATAGAGCACAAATAGGGGCTAACAAGGGGAGTCTACGAAGTGACATCCTGGGATTGGGTTCATTTTGCTTGCACATGAAGAAGAGACAAATCTAAGGTTGACGTATTTTTTTTTAGCCGCCACCTCCCAACCGTTCTCGAGATATCGATTTTTAAAGTTACGATTTTTGCACGTTTCCGCGCGGAGTTCCGGCGAGTCAACTGAGCGCCGGCAAGCTGCACGAAGCCCGTTTCCTATCAGTGCTGCTGACCGGCCATCATAAGTAACATACTCGTGGCCGAGTGGTAGAGTATCCGCCTACCGTTTCAGCGATCGCGGGTTCGGATCCCGCTTCGTGCCATAGCATGGAGGGTACGCCGCAATGCGTTTTTACAAGTTTTCTTCATTTTTATCACACACCAAGGGGTCCGCCCCCTGGCCGCTACGCAGTCCAACCCCCAGGGCGAAAAGGCCCGCTTCGCGACAAGCGAAATCATCGAAATCGACCGTTGACGGTTGCAAATTCAGAGTAAGGAAAAAGTAATTAAGAATATTGTGTGGTGGGAAATTTTTATTTGAAATTAACATCATTTTATCATTCAATTAAAATTATTTACCCAGTAACCGTCAACGGTCGATTTCGATGATTTCGCTTGCCGCGCGAAGCGGGCCTTTTCGCCCCGGGGGTTGGACCGCGTAGCGGCCAGGGGGCGGACCTCTAGGTGTGTGATAAAAATAAAGAAAACTTGTAAAAACGCACTGCGGCGTACTCTAAAAGCTACGGCATGAAGCGGGTATCGAACCTGCGACCGCTGAGACGGTAGGCGAATTCTCTACCACTCGGCCACGAAGCAGTTGATTAGGGAGGCCGGTCAGCCGCACTGATAGGAAACGGGCTTCGTGCAGCTTGCCGGCGCTCAGTTGACTCGCCGGAACTCCGCGCGGAAACGTGCAAAAATCGTAACTTTAAAAATCGATTTCTCGAGAACGGTTGGGAGGTGGCGGCTAAAAAAAAATACGTCAACCTTAGATTTGTCTCTTCTTCATGTACAAGCAAAATGAACCCAATCCCAGGATGTCACTTCGTAGACTCCCCTTGTAAGTAGAGACAATTTCTGAGGAAACTTTCTGATATACTATTCCTATGTATTTTTCATCGCTGAATCCGAATTTCACATTTGCGAACAAATCTGAGGCGAGCCAAAGCCGCCATCTTGAAAAAATGGCCAAAATTTGCGTTTTTCGGCCGAAAAACCGAAATAACTCGTATATTATTGAAATTACGGCAAAAGTAGTTATTTTCTAAATTAAAGTACATAAAATTTCCATTAAAAAAAGTCCAAGATGATTAAGATCGGATGATAACAAATGCCGTTACAGCGTTGCAAAGTTTCACGCAAGTATTGAGGTTGAGCAATTTTCGTAACATTCCCTGCAAAAAGAGAGCTTTCGCAAGGCAATTAATCATTAAATCGTAATAAGTGTAAGTATGAATTATAAAAGGAGTGCAATTTTGAGTTCTTGACTTTCAAGAACGGCAGAGGATAAGGAGGGGGGGGGGGGTCCGGTATGAGCGCAGCTGCAGGGTCCTCCGTTCCTCCCCCATTTTCATGGCCCGGGTGTGCCCGGTCGGCCTTCGTTCCCCGGTTATCAGTTTTTCTGTCCTCCACAGGCACCTTTTCCGGAGGACAAAAACTTGATGTGCCTACGTATAGGTATATTCGCTAATAACAACAATAGCTGCCACCAAGCCAAAGAGACAGGCACTGCTAGCTTGTCAAAAATATAATGGTGGGTCTAAATTTTGAGTTCGTTAAGTTTAAGCGCGCCGACCGCTGTGATCCAGTCAGCAGTATGAGGAGTTTAATTTGAGTTGAAAACGATGTTGTTCTAATAAACCCTCTCTTATTATTTCGGAGTTATTAAAAAATCAGATGAGGAGCTTCAAAATTTTTAGTCGCACGAACTTCCACCCTATCCACTCTCGCTATTTACCGCAGCAGATGTCATGCGTAAAGTTACCATGTTCACATTTTATAATGCATTTACACCATGTCATGGTTCCCCCTTCGCCTCATTGCCTCTTGTTCCATCCTCGTCAATCTCTTCCTTTCACTGCATGTCATAGTCATTGTCCGAACATTCAGCGTCTTCTGGATCATCTACGTCATCCCCTTCTTCTTCCATTAAAAGTGCGTCATATTGACTATTTTCGCACGAGCCATGGCAATACTCGCATATAAGACTGCAATGAAGGCCTTCCTTCCAAAAACCGCGGGCGCCGCGACTTTCTTCAATGCACTTGCACGAGATCTTGCTTAAAATTTCGCTCGTAGCGGGATTTTCCAAGGTAATGATGGGGATGAGGCCATTTCTGCTATTCTACCACCCCCCAGTCACACGCGTATTTCTTGATGATCATCCATTGCTATGTACTTGAGGATAGGAGCATGAAATGTGGTAGCATCCTCTGAAGATGGAAGACAAGCGAGATTTTGTACATCGTAGAAAAAAGTCCGTACATAGCTTTCATACCTAAATTCAGCCAAAGTTTTTTTTATACTCACCCTTGTAGCTAAACGATCTGAGTAAAAATTATTTTCCTGCTTTACAAATTTCTTCTTGCTTTAAGGCTGATTTTTAAAGCATCTGAGTTGGCTGAGTGGTTTTCCAGGGTTGCTAAAAACTTAACTTTGGCTTGTCTGAAGAGTGGTGATATTGTGTCACACCCACTAATGGCATGAATGAACAGTACGTGTTCGGCTTTCACTTCATTTTGAAGGCTGCCTCGGTTGAAAGTATTTAAAGAGTCTCACCTTCGCCGGATTTTAGAGGGAAAGCATTTTTGACGTCACGTGACTGAGCTGTAAGGAGGACAAGACGATCAATATATTTTCCTACAATGACAACAATTTCGCCCTGTTTTGCCGTTTCCAAGGCCTTTGAAACTATTTGATTGTGTCAGTGACCTCTTCTGCTTGAAACACAGACATGGTTTCAGCCCTGAAACGTTTCATAAGCCTTTGGATCAAACGGGATTTGTTTTTGCCGTTTTTCAGAAAATTTGCTCGTGATGTTACTGGGACCATACTTTCATGGAATTTTATTTCCACTGATGAAGCTTGTCCTCTTCGCCATCTTCCAGGTCTTTTCGTGCTGCATCTCATAATATCCTTGGGATAGCCGCCGAAAACGATCACAGAATTAGCGGAACATACTTCGATTTTACGTAGGACACGTGGTTGTTGCATCTTGATGAAAATGCCTCATTTTGTCTCCAAATCACTCGATGGAGCAAAAAACGGACATCTATGACATAAGTAGGATTCTTGTCGTCAATTTTATCTACACACCGTGTAAATGTAAAAAACAAATCATAAAATGTGGAATTCGCATGCCGTCTGCTAAGTTCAACAAAAGGGTAAAGGGTGAGAGTACGACAAAAAATGGTGAGGTTCCTAATCTGATTTTTTATTAGCAGTTATGCCCCGAAACAATAAGAGAGGTTTCATTGGAATAACATCGTTTACAACTCAAATTAAACTTCTAACCCGGAGAACGAAGGCCAACTGGGCGCACCCGGGCCATGAAAATGGGGGAGGAACGGAGGACCCTGCAGCTGCGCTCATACCGGACCCCCCCCCCCTCCTTATCCTCTGCCGTTCTTGAAAGTCAAGAACTCAAAATTGCACTCCTTTTATAATTCATACTTACACTTATTACGATTTAATGATTAATTGCCTTGAAAGCTCTCTTTTTGCAGGGAATGTTACGAAAATTGCTCAACCTCAATACTTGCGTGAAACTTTGCAACGCTGTAACGGCATTTGTTATCATCCGATCTTAATCATCTTGGACTCTTTTAATGGAAATTTTATGTACTTTAATTTAGAAAATAACTACTTTTGCCGTAATTTCAATAATATACGAGTTATTTCGGTTTTTCGGCCGAAAAACGCAAATTTGGCCATTTTTTCAAGATGGCGGCTTTGGCTCGCCTCAGATTTGTTCGCAAATGTGAAATTCGGATTCAGCGATGAAAAATACATAGGAATAGTATATCAGAAAGTTTCCTCAGAAATTGTCTCTACTTTACCCCCTATTGACTGGACTAAAAATTTTCGAGATGGAACGGGGGAGTCCAGTTTGTTCTTACTACGCCCAGTTTTCTTCTAGAACTTCAGAAGTCACTATTTTCGCTGTCTTCGTGACTTTCCACTGAAAACACACCCACGCTACGAATGAATCATGGGCGATGACGCATGTCGTTTCCCCCGTTTTTTCGGCGACGCGGCGTCGTTTCCTCTACGACGCTCGGCACGAAGACGCGAAGCGACAGCGGCAGCGGGGACCGCGTCAAATCGTGCAAGTTGCAACTGCGAATTGCGAATTACGATTACGACGAGCCCCTTTCCTCCCCTAATTTATTGTTATTCCGCACCCGTAGCCGGGGCCGGGGTCGGGGAGGAACTTGTTATTAAAACGGGGTGCCGTCCCTCCCCCTCCCCCGTTTCGGCGGCCGCCCCTTGCGCCTCGCGGACACCCCGCTTGGGCCCCTTTTCCCGGTGGACAAGGCCGAATCCGTGTCTGGCTCCGAGCGCCCGGCCCGGGTCCCCTCGCCAATTTCGCCTCGGCGCACAGTCGCATTCTGGAATCTTCCACACAGATATTTAAAATACTCCCCTGCTATGGAAACATACTGGAAAAAAAAAAAAAAAAACACACATTGGATCTAGAGTCCAGACTCTTGAAAACATTGACAAGAAAAAATACTCTTAATTCAATCAGATTTAAGCTTAAATCAAAAGGAAATCCGCTCAAATTAAGAGGCTTGGCTCTCGATCTAAACAAAAATCCGATTGAATCAAGAGTATTTTTTCTTGTCGATGCTTTTAGGAGTCTGGACTCTAGATCCAATGTGTTTTTCTTCCAGTGCACGTCGGATGAGCATTCGAAAATTGCCAAATTTACCCTCAAAAGGTACTCATTTTTCAAAAGAATTATGATCATTCTTCCTTGAAATTTTCAGACTTTTTAGATCAAATTACGAGCAAAATTGCTGGAAAATCGATAAAAAAATTGGTTAACCATTTTTCTGAAAACGTGCGGTTTGTCAATAAAAATTTGGCAACGTCTGAAGGCTCGTGCGGTGTTCTTCCTTAGCAGTGCGAGATACGGGTGCCTGCCGATGAGTTAGAATGGGTTTGATGTGAACAAAAGGCGAAATGAACAGATAAGTGGAAAGGATTTACCGAGATGGGCAAAAGAAACGCTCGCTTCAATCTCCAATTGAAAATGTTGATATTTTGAGATGATGTCCCTCTCCCTGGCCCTCTCTGGAAGGTCTGGAGGGTTTATTTAATTATTTATCTTTTAAAATCGAAGTGGCGTGTTGAAAACGGCAAAATTATGAGAAGAACTTTCTGAGAACTTTTAAATGCTTACAATCTTGAATTGGCGAATTTCTTCGGCAACCGATTGATTTAAAGGAACACACATTCAGAATAAAAGGACTCAGTGCCTACTGATAATTTGAAAACTAAGAAAAAATATAATTGAATTGGTGAGATCGAAAACACACCAACTCGGTAACTCGAAAATGCTCGAAGTTCATCGAAGACAGTCAATCTTTATGACGTTCATTGAAGTTAGCGCATCTGTTCCAACTTGGACCTTTGAAATGTCCTTAAGTGCTTGTATTTCGGCACCAAAATGTTTTTCTTGGACTAATTTCCCCAGCTACTGTGCAGTTTTGTGTGTGTGTTAATTACTTCAATTTTTCCGAGTTGGTGTGTTTTCGTTCTCACTGATTCAATTATGCGTTCAAATGTGATTTTTGGATGGCTATAAAATAATTTTATCACTGAGCGACGGGTCCTCCGCCGTCTGATGCGGATTGTTTGGGTGTCTGCGCCATGCTTGGGTGCCTTTGCGTTGCCGCGCATCTCCAAAACCCCTTTTTTAAACCTTTCGTCATCAGGACCTTTATTTCAGAGGACCATATCCAAAAACACGCGGCAGGGCCCAATTCATCTCCGTCTTGAGAACTTTCTCTTCGTGACCTATTAAATGTAAAGATGCTTCACCGTAGGGCTCGGACACTTTGCGACTCGCAAAAACGCGCATAATGAATGGATGCATTATTTTTTCTTGTTCCCGCCTTAAAACAATCCTCATACGTCATTTTTACTTTACGTTTCAGGATTTTAATAAGCCCAACATTTACACCGCTTGGAGCGTATCAGAATTTTCCCCTCCATTCAGGAACAAAATATATTCAAGACTCGAGCAGACAGCCCCTCAAATATGGAAGATTTTACGGAAAAACACCGTATATTTGACTGAAAATAACGGGAAGACGGCAATTTGGACAACTTGCGCAGCACTAAAGACACGGATTGTCGGGGTTACACGGAAAACTACTCAACGCATCATCCATCATTATGCTTATGGGCAGGGAAAAGCTGTTCATGAGATGTCCTGTTGAGCATTTCCATCAGCAACTTCGGCTCCACCGGTTTAAACTGCTTGCAAAGCTGGCAAATGATTTCATCAAAGGTTCCAGTTTTTTCCTCTTTTTTTTTTCTTTTTAAACAATCAGGAGTAATACTTAGGTCATGGACCTAATAGGAATTTAAAGCTTGACCATTGGAAGTGTTAAGGAGATAGGAACGTATTTATGCTAAAAGGAAGTATGTTGTAAGTAAATCCTGCGCACATTTTTAGTCCCTTTTGCCGTACATAGTCCAAGGAGCATTAAATGAAAAACAGAAATAAACTATATCAATAGAAGTATGTAAAAAAGATTTGCGTATGCTTCATGATTCTTTTCGATTTCACTGATTCGTAAAGTTTCAATTCCATTTTCCAAAAGAAACACTGAATTTTCCTAACACTGTGGACGGTTCCATGCCTTCGTTTTTTCGGAACGTTTTTTTATATATAAAATAAAAAGAAAAGAACAAGAGAAAAAAAATTATCTTGGTCCGGTGTTTTTAAGATTTAGAAAAATGTAGCTCATCATGAAGAAAAATAATCCCGTTTTGAACAATGATGCAAGTAGTTTAAACTTACAGTGACCTTGCAGTTTTGAAATCACGTATCAAAAGTGAAAATGTTCAGGAAACTAGCAGTCTGAAAAGAGCAAATTGAGGTAGACAAACGAGCAAGTATCATTCTAAGATAAATTTGCATGATCAAAACGTAAAATAATGCATGCACCACTTGTAAAACATCGCGTTTCACGACACCCTAAACCCAATTTAGCCTCTCGGGAGGCTTCAGGAGGGGTTGAGAACCCTCCCTCTAATTTGCAAGTCTAGAAACGATATTCGCGTATTTTTAAGCTGTCGGCCATCGAGGCTCCTACCTGGCTTTGATATACAGCGAAGGAGAAGAATTATCGCGTGATTAACACCCCAATTTGGTCATACACTAATTATTTTTAGAGCAGAATTACAGGGTCTGTCATCGGGACAAAAATGATGGGAGAGTGAAATGATATGTGAACGGGAAATAAGTGAGGGTGGAGAAACAAACAGAAAAAGAAGAAGAAGAAGAAATATGGGGTTCTGGACAAATAAAGGAAGAGAGGGGCGTATCTTACAATTAGTTCGGAAAGTGAACCATTTGTATCGGAGAGCGCGACATTATTAACAACGGTGTAAGGCACCAGTGGCGTGGCGTGAATTGCGATGTATCGATTTTTATGCCATTTAAACCTATGGTAAAGAATTGATTATTAAGGTGTTCGCTGCGAACACCCTGTTTAACGATCCTTTTCCATAGGTTTAAATGGCACAACAATCGATACATCGAAATTCACGCCACGCCACTGTAAAGCACTGCACTCACTCGGGCACGACTTAAGCAGACGCAAATGAAAATTTTCACCGAAAAAAAGGTTCGTTTGACTGAGCTGCAGGGCAACATGGGATTGTCATACCGCGCAATTTCATGAGTAAATTAATAAAAATGCTTTGTTTGGGAGAATCTTAATTACCCGAGAAAATTTAACTTCAGCAACTCCACTTCTTCGAAACAAGGCATCTCGATTTGAGGCGTAAGGAGTCCTTTTCAATTTCAAGACGCACCAAAGCTTGAATTAGAATTCGGTACCTTAAGACATTCCTTAGAACACAATGAGACAGAATGATTCATGTTATTCCTTCCTTTAGTCAAAAGAAGAAAACGTAACAATCTTGAGGCCCAAAGGGAAGCTAAGAAAAGCTGTTTCGCTCGAACTTTCAGAAATTCCCTCGAAAACACTTTTGAATAATATATCTCTTCCCGATTGTTATCTTCTCGGGTTACTTAAAATAAAAATGAAATCCTGAAATTCTTCCTGATTTGTGACGAGGAAACGTTCTAAGTGGGTAGATAAAACCAGTTCCCACATGTTTGATCAGTTCATGATTGTTTTCAAGCAAGAGTCAAAATCTGCCGTGCCAAGGAAGAACGCCGTATGAACCTTCGAGAGTTGCCAGATTTCCTTCAATAAAATGTTCATTTTTGAGTAAAGTTATGAATATTTTTCCTTGAAATTTTCATGAAGTTTAGGTGAAATTGCAAACGTTATTATCAGAAAAATCAGAAGAAAAATATTCATAAATTTACCAGGAAATTTGTGTTTTATGAATGGAAATTTGGCAACGCCTGAAGGCTCATACGGCATTCTTCTTAGCACGTCAGAAATGCCCGTACGGCGTTCTTCCTCAGCACGGCAGAGCTGAGTTTAGACCGTTGAGCACAATAGCCGTGGGATTACCCATCAAACGCTGTCCCGAAGCCTGGTCAGCCCGAAGCCCATTGCCGTCGGTGAAACTTCCCAGGAGGCGCGAGGACGGACGAGGGATGGCCTGGACGGCAGCTGGGCCGCGGATGGGGTGGCGAGTGGCGACTGGCGAGTCTGGCCTGGCGTCCGGCGGATGAATGCCCCGTGGAAATCCCGCAGGCGAGGTGTTCCCGTACCTCGGACATGCACCACCGACGAAGCGACGCGACGCCAACTTCCACGTGCGGGTATGCTCGTTAATTAACCCGGCGACAAGCGACCGGCAGCCCTTCTCCAAGAGACTTGCCACATCTATCTATCTATCTATCTATCTATCTATCCCATGCTTCTCTGGGACCAACATTTGTGATACCAGCTCTGGTGTGATAGCGAAGAGACAAATAAGCGAGTAAGTGACACATTTTCGAAATCAAGTATCCTTCAAAATTCGTCTGGCACTGGAAAAAAAAAAAAAAAAAAAAAAAAAACACATTGGATCTAGAGTCCAGACTCTTAAAAACATCGACAAGAAAAATTACTCTTGAATCAATCGGATTTTTGCATAAATAAGAACCAAGCCTCTTAATTTGAGCGGATTTCCTTTTGATTTAAGCGAAAATCTGATTGAATCAAGAGTATTTTTTCTTGTCAATGTTTTCAAGAGTATGGACTCTAGATCCGATGTGTTTTTTTCTCCAGTGGGTCTCTTTTAGACGAAATTACTGAAATAGCTGAAACAACAAAAATCAGCTTCTTAATTGTATGAGAACGAGACACATGCGGTAGTACACACCTCGAGATATATGGCCAAAGTGCGAAACCACCAATCTCCGTACGTGATAATAGAGATTTCCTGTCATACTTCATTTTTTCTTTGGAAACATAGTCAACGTAATTTCGTGAAAGCATCATTGCTTTGTCTTCTCCGTTAGCAGAATAGTCTGTTGAAATTTTGAGTTATCAAGTGGGTTTTTTTCTCTCGGAAGAAATCGAATCGGAGCGGAAATATTGAAAATTCGCGATGAGGATATGTGGTTTTCCACTTCGGCCATTCATTTGTATTCTTTCAACGCAGGAATGTTTTGTGGCATTGTCATTGGTCTATAGGATTTTCAGGTTTTCATAGAGCTCTCACGGCCATAAATTAACAAACAGTCTTCTTTGTGAGGCTCCAGAAAGATGCTAACCTCCAGATAAAGAGTGTTAAGCGAAGTTTTACGAATTTTCGACCCAAATTCACAAAAAATGGCTTTACCGCAGAATTTGCTCCTGAGCTCGACTTTTCCCGTGAATGACCATAATCACAAAAAACTTGACAATGCTGGAAGGTAGCGCAAGGACGTGTAGCTTGTGCCATTAGCTGGCGCGACACAGCACCGCGTAACTGACCAGCGTAACGAGAAGTTCAAGCTCTAGGCCAATTGTGTTGCGTGGTGAGAACGGTGAATGGACTTGCTCGAGTGAGGATAGTTGTAGAGTAGCGCTGAAAGTTTGCAGCCGCACACACGATGAAAAATCAGCGAAGTTAATTCAAAGCAAAGAATACTTAAATTTGTGAAGGCGAAACTGAGTAGGACTCAGTTTTTGGGAATATTTCTGGAGAACCCCCCCTCCCCCCTGGACCCCCCTTACGCCCTCTCCTCCCGCACGAGGTGTCTGGATATGCATATGCCGTTTCAGCTGTTACAACGCGCACGAGAGCATGAAGTCGAACGGCTATTACGAGTCGTGCTATGTTTTTAAGTCTTAATTTTCAGCACCTGACGATGAAAAATTAGCTTGAAACAGCCGTAATATTAGCAATAAATATGAGAAAATTGGTACGTAACAGTTTTATATCCACCCGTCCGCTTTAAGTTTAAGGATCCTCCCCAATATCCCTTGGTCAAAATGTAAACCATTTGGGGCCTCCAAGGAAAATGAGCAAGGAGCTGTTTAATATGTGAATTTGAATACGACCTTAAAAGAGTGGATGTCGGCAACACAGCTTTCAAATTCACACGTCGTGTCGCGCCTCGTGCGATGGTGATGACGATGACGGATTATCAAGCGCGAGGGATGAGTCCCGTGGGGGGCACCACCGCGCGGTCACAGATGCGAAAATCGAAACCTGTGAATTCGCGAATCCACGAGTGGGGCGTCATAATTAAGAGCACAGGGACACCGTTTCATCCGCGAACGGGGGGCGTTGGAATCGATTTCGCGAATCGCGCTTTATCGCTAGTGCCATCGACGTGACCATTAGTAACGTCCCGGTTTCACGGTTTTACGACCGATCGGATGCCAAAATATTATCCGGGTTTAATAATATGATTAGTGTCCCCGGGACTATTACTGCCGTGCTAGGGAAAAACGCCGCGTGGGCTTGTAGACGTTGCCAAATTCTGCCGACCAAATGAGGCAACACATTTTAGATATCCCGCGCAAAATAATCAATGTGGTTTCATTCATGTAAGGCTAAAGTTAAGTTCGAAATCCAACATTACTTTTCGCCTAATATTGATTGGTCAGAAACTTCTTGAGCAAAAAATCAAATAAAATTCGCTCAATGATACATGAAGAATGTCGGGTGAGCACTTCGCTGGGCGAATTTTTGCAAATTAGGTTAAGGTAAACCGATTGCTTAAAACGATTGCTTTGGTCATCCGTCATTATTGGCGAATTTGAGCGTCAACCTCCGGATATATAACTTTTATACACCATATACTGCCGTGCTGAGGAAGAGCGCCGTATGAGCCTTCAGACATTGCCGTATTTCTTTCAATAAAAAGCGAACTTAGGGGAAAATCGTGAAAATATTCTATCAAACTTTTCAGACAATTTCGTTAGCAATTTAATATAAAAAATATCTGAAAATTTCAAGTTAAAATACGCATAATTTTCCTCTAAAATACTTCTTTTACCCGGGAAATTTGGCGACTCTCGAATGTTCATATGACGCTTTTCCTCAGAATGGTAAGTTCAGAGGAAAGATAGCAAAGCGGGAGTGAGATACAACGGGCCTGTTGCAAACTTTTGCTAGAGCAAAAATAAGAGTTGTTTCTTATAGATAATGCCTCAAAAATCACAATGAGCGCATCGGCAAAGTCTGAAATGCACTCATAACTGCACAGTCTGCGTAAGAAATTTGCGGTTTTTTGAGCTTCCCGCTTCAAAAACGATACTACGGCACAGGTGAACATTTTGTAAGAGGAGTCGTTCCATCGTCGGCAATAATCATCATGGCCGACGCCAATCCGCCAAAACACGTTTGATGGGACGAGATAACACCTGAACTGGATTAGACCAGATAACAATCGGTGTGTTAACGTTCATATTTTCCACGCCCGAATTGATTCTCCTCGAATTACGCGCGGAACTGCGCGCAAGCGTCGGCCATGATGAATATCGCCGACGATGGAGCGACTCCTCTAACAAAATGTTCACCTGTGCCGTGGTATCGTTTTTGAAACGGGAAGCTTAAAAAAACGCTAATTTCTTACGCAGATTGTGAAGTTATGAGTGCATTTCAGACTTTGCCGATGCGCTCATCGTGATTTTTGAGGCATTATCTACAAGAAACAACTCTTATTTTTGCTCTAGCAAAAGTTTGCAACAGGCCCATTATCTTGTCTCTGCGTATGATGTTTTTTCTACCACTTTTACTCATGGTGTAATCCAATGTTCCTACGAATTTTATGGAGAAACATGTTCAAAATTTTTTCAAAAAATAAGTATTATTACGGAAAAAGGCAACATTCGGATGTTCATGTGGCGTTCTTCTTTAGCACGGCAGATGCTTTTACAACACGAGGACAGAGATGGTGAGACAAAACGATGAACGCGGTTGTAAACTTAACAGGGAGCCTTTAAGTTTATGGCCTAGTCGCAGCTCTCGCAGGTGACAGTTACAACTTTCAGAAGGTGTCCATTGACTGCTATAGGGGTCAATGCCTTCCTAAGCGTGGATAATTGGATAATCCAGTATAGAGGTTCGGATTAAAAGCTCGAATACACAGCACCAAAACATAGGAATTAACTTAAAAGACGTGTTAAAGTGATGAGTTGCTCTCAGCAGGACGTTCAGATCCATGTACTTACTGCCTGTCATTGGCCCAAAAAAGTAAATAAATAAGAGCCATAAGACGAAATAAATAGAATTAAATAAAACATTACTTGAACATGAATTTTTTTCATGCACCAAATCACCCCACAAACATGTTTCTGAGAACTTCAAAAACATATCCTCTGAAAATTTCCAAGCGCCTTCTAAAAAGAAAGCAAAAGCTTAAAGAACGGTTGTGGTGGCAAGAATCTGCAGAGCGCTAAGTATTAATATTACGTGATGCAATATTTCAAATTTTTCTGCCTTCGACCCTTTGTAATTTGCCAATATCGCGATGAGCTTCCTTTTGACAAGAACTTTAACCTATAACAAGGAACTAACAAATTTTTTTCAAAATGACAAAATGAGTTTCAAAAATCGTTTTCGCCTGAAGTTGATTTTTTTCTTATCACTTCTTTCTTCTAAATCGTAACCTAACGCTGGATTTACAATTAGATCACATCTACCCTTCAAACGCACTAAAACTTACAAAACACGATTTTCCTTCCCAAAACGTATTAAAATTTTAGGAGAGATTATCTTTGCCCCAAAGAGAAAGCTTCTCAGATGAAAATAACGAAAGTCGGACGGGTTTGTTTTCTTCCGTGCTACACCGATATTCAAGTCCCGATCCCATTCACAAAGAGGACAGCTTCCGGCTTTGACAAATCACGAGGAAATAGAACGAAGTTCGACGAAACTTCATCTGAAGAACTTGTGACACAGTTCGACGGAAATTTCCAAAGAGTTAGGGAAATTTAAAGAGCTCTGAAAACCGAATTGCATTCAGGAGGAAACAACCCTTTGGAACTTCCTTGGTCTCTAAATAATGACGGGAACTTCCAAGCCGTGGGAGGAGACCCGAGTACACTGCTGGAGGCAATGCAGGCAGATCAAAGTTGTCCTTTCGCAATTGCACGACCAGTGTTTTCCGATGGAAAAGTGAAGTCAAAACTTCCAAGAAAAAATGCCGACGGTCATTCGAACAAAGCCGAATTTCCTCAGAAAACGTATTTATTTTTGACGCAGGTCATGCAAATTTTTCCTTCACATTTTCAGGCCCAAATTGGGAATTCAATTACCGGAACAATTCAAAGGAGAAAATTCGTTTTTCATTGAAATAATTTTGGCAACGTTCGAATGCTCATGTCGCGTCCATCTCGGTCATGACAAGCAAAAAGCTCGTGACTTCAACTGCGCAGATAAGTGTTTTCAACTAAAACACGACTGAACTCCGGAAACAACTTCCTGAAGTTTAACTTAAAAATCCAGTGCCAGTTTCGCGAGTAGAAATTTATTTAAATCCCAGGAGTTTGCAGGGGCATTTATCGAGTTGCAAAGTTGAGTAAATCCTCTACTCATTATAAGCGTAAAGCCGGTAAAGTTTCCAAGCTCCTCGCTTGGCTTTTCAGATTTCGATGATGATGTGCTGATAATTACACCGCGGGTAAACGTTTTGGTATAACTACCGAAGTTCCCCCTTATTAATTTCTTCCTCTATAGTTTCCGTATTTTTCTCTCGCGAGGAGGGACTCTCAAGATTCATTAGATTGAAATTGATTGCGGGGAGGATGGGTGTGGTTTATTTTTCACTAACTGGTATTTACAGCTCTCTTATCATCCGTGACGTCTTTTAATTTCGACACCATCATATATGTGTGTTTACAAACATTATATTCCTAATTTAGCTGATCATGTAGTATTACACTTTAAACTTGATGATTTATATTAGACCTTATTTGGTAAAAATACCCTCAATTTTTATAATAGGTAAGCGATGTATTTTTCTGCATGGAAAATGAAGGAATCGCCATTCTTACGTGGAATTTCTTGAAGATGATCTTAATAAAATGGTCGAGAAGAATTGCTTGAACATTCTGAAGAGATAGATATTAATTTTCCTCCATTCTGGAAAAAAAATGCGACGGGAAACAAACAATCCATACGTGTTTTTCTCAACTTTTTCTATCAATTTGCCCCTACGCGTTTACTTCAAAAGCGATCTACCGCCAGCAATAATTTCACTCCGCTCCTTATACGGGCTAATCTACGAAGCAAAGGATCGATGATCAATCTGCTGTGCTTAGGAAAAAAGTCGTATGAGCCATCGGGCGTTGCCAACTCTCCTTGTAAAATATGATTTTTTGGGGGAATTTTTGAGTATTTTTCTTTAAATATTTCAGACTTTTTTGTTCGCAATTTAATCTGAAACATCTGAAAATTTCAAGGAAAAATACTTATAAATTTCCTCAAAAATAAATATTTTATCACGAGAAATTAGATAACCTTCGAATGCTCATACGGCGGTTTTCCTTAGCAGCAGCAAACGAGCTGAAGTATAGAAGGCTCAAAAAATTCCAGATCAATTATTGCTTACGACCAAATTACCAGACAAAGTTTCCGAAGCGATCCAAGTTCTCGACAAAAAAATCCGTCGACAAATCACGAATTTCAGGAAAATTAGTAAATATTTCTTCCTCGATTTTTCAGAGGATTTCGTTCCTAATTTGATCTGAAAAGTCTGGGAATTTCAAGGAAAAATATGGACTGAGTTGATACAAAGTAACCAACCCACATTTTCGAAAAAATTGGGTTAAAAATGTTTTTGAGTACCACTAGCCTTATATTTTCTCCTGCCAAAAACTGAAGGACGAAAAACAGAAATTATTTTGTGAAGAGAAGGGTTAAAGTTCATTTTACATTGAGTCTTATGCCGAAATAAAACTTCAAACTTCTTTTTCTCAGTTTCAACTTGATGTGGGTTGGTTCCTTTCTGATGAACTCGGCCCAAATATTCATGACTTTCCTGAAAAATAAATATTCTCTAAGAGGCAACATTAGAATGCTCATACGGGGTTTTAACTTAGCGCGACAGAATTTACAAACATGTTATTTCTTCATTCGGTCGTTAAGAAAAAAAAGGGGAGAAGAAGAAGAAAAATTGGGACATCTAGTCCTACCCGATCCTCACATTATTTACTCTTTTCCCCCTTTTCATCAGTGACTAAGCTCCTACTGCCTCGTTAAAACAAAACAAACATCAATCGAACGGACACCGAGGTGAGGCCTGCGGATAAAAAAACTGGAAAACGCGAGGTCGATGAGCCGAACCTGGATGAGCCAAGGAAAAACGCCATAAGATCCCTCAGACGTTGCCAAATTTCCTTTGACAAATCACAAATTTTCCGGAAAACTTGCCGACATTTTCCTTCCGAATTTTCAGGGAATTTTGCTCGTGATTTGATCTAGGTAATCTGAAAATTTCAAGAGAAAAAATGCATGATTTTCTTAGAAAATCAATATTTTCTGAGAGGAATTTTGGCAACATTCGGATGCTCATACGGCGTTTTTTCTAAGCGCGGCAGCACTTCTGCCTCCTTCCTCCTTGTCCTTGTCGTGCCGCCTGGCATAGTTCTCTCATTGTGAATTCTGCGGATGACCGGTCGGGAAGAAAGCGATGAAATTCATTAATTCAGAATGAAAAGCTTCACCTTTTTTCCATTCATTCAGAATAAATTCAACGGTTTGATACAAGACTCTCGTGATGGATCGTTCGAGGGTCTGGTCCTCCCCTCTCATTTCAACCGCGAAATTCCCGACTTTTTCGTGTTTTTCAGCTCGTCGCAGAGCGGTGTTCGAGTGCCTATATCGGGAGAGTATGGACACGGCGGGAGAAGTGTATGGTTACGTCATGGAGTATTTAATGGCAGCCAACGTATGAATTCGAATTATTTACAGTTATTTATTATTACAATTTTTAAGAGTAAGACCCGTTTATGGTAAAGCACGTATATTTGACTTAATTTTTGCAGTGTGCCCATTTGTGCGGAAGAAGGCTCAAGTATGGGAGTAAGCAAACCCGTACTCGCTTATGATTGGTGCCGCATGACATCATTCGCACTAAAAAAAGGCTTCTTGAGATATTGTTTTGACTTGAAGCGTCGTTTCTTGTCGACAAAATTTAGTTTTATAAGTTCGATCCGTGCGGATTTAACTTAAAGTCAGTTATTTACAGTTGAAGGAACGTTGTTTTGTTTCGTTTTAACATGAACTTTACGATAGCAATACGACGCTTTCTAACTTTAAAAAAAAACGGATGTTGAGTTGAATACGAATGGATTTAACTTTAATAAAAACAAATTTTGTGGACAAGGAACGACGCTTTATGTCAAAATAATCTCTAAAGAAATTTTTTTTTCGAGGCGGTTCGGCGCGAAACCGGACATTTTAAATTTACGGAAAAGTTGCAATTTTTTAACTGCGTATTTCTCGGTTTCTGAATTACTTTCTCACGCTTTTAAGGCGCGCATCGTGTTATACACGTTGTCGGATAGCGTTCAGCAGAAGGAATCAAGCTACATCAGCTATTGCCAATTTTAACTGGGCTGTATAATTTTTTACAAAAGAACGTTTGTGCGAATTCCTTTGAAAATTATAGGGAACTTTCTTCGTACTAAGCGGAAAATTCACTAAAATGTGCACAAAAATCCGCACAATTGTTTCCATGTAAAAAATTAAATTATGCCCCGCATCACATCTGACAATATCAAATGTGGCTTGGTTCTTTCCTGCTAAACGCGGTCCATTTATTGCCACACTGAAAAAAAATTCTCGGCGTTTTTACCATGGTCCGTTGGTACCTTTACCATCTCACTTTTTTTTACCAATTATTGGTAATTTTACCAAGACAGACTGGTAAGCTTACCTAAAAGCCGGTATTTTTACTGTTTTTATTCAGGTAAGAATACCACTTTTATTGGTAATCAATTTCCGGTAACTTTGCCATTTTATCTCGGTAATTCTACCACAGTCGATAAAAAATATTAGCGTTTTTACCAAGGTCCAGTAAAATTACCGAGAAAGTTCAATAACTTTACCGAGATTTCTCGGTAAAATTACGAATTCCATAAATGGTAAATTTACCAAGAAAAAACTGGGATCAAATAGAACCCTGAATTCTTGGTAATTTTACCCTTTTCTTAGTAAATACACCGATATTTTTTTTTCAGTGCAGAAAACTGTGTTCGCGAGATCATGAGCTCATGCTTTTGTGACCCATTGCCACACGTCAAACAGAAAGTTCAATTTGAAGTTCACGTTTGAGACCATCAAAGCGTTAGCGGTCTTCAGGCAAGATCGATCATCCGCTGACGGATGACGCCCCGATACAACTTCGCCATCGGCGATCAAATAGACATCGGAAAACAGGCTGGCAGCGAGCGCCGTGATTGGAAATTACGAGCTCAGTTCGGGTCTTCTGATTAAATATTTGCTGTTCGGCAAATGACAACTGGAACATTCCGCCTTATTGAATCACTGAGCCTCAGCCCGCATGGTAACCCGCAAACTTTGGCACCAACTTCGAGTCGAAATCAAGAGCTTCGGCGCTGAAAGCGGGGATGGAATCAATTTTGAGGTCTACGCGCGAAGTCGTGTTCTGAACCCTGGCATCTTGCAGGCGGCTCTCAAATTTTAGTTAGTGCAAGAAGTGACGCAGATTCGAGTATGCTCAAACAATGTGAGAAAATGAACTCTACTTACTTTAAAGGTACTGTACACGAACGCATTATCATATTATGGTCACGAGAAATAAAGTCTGAAAGATGAGACTTGTGGCGTCTCATGGCCTGAAGGCATTTTAAACTGATGTTGGGTGATTAGGCATTATAGGCTCTGAAATTCCATTTTTCTGAGTAATAGTATGGGAGAACAGCAACCGTTGTAACAAAATATAAACACCAAAAATCAGTATGCTAATTGAAGCGCGAAAAAGGTGCCAACTCTGAACAAAATAAATTATTTTAATTAATTAAATTATTTATATTAATTTAATTAATTAAGTTACATTATTTTAATAATTATTGAAAAACATTAATTTAAATAATGTTTACAAATGGTTCCATTGGTTTTTTCGTAAAATTTACTTTCAGAAACACTCTGAAAATGAATTTGTGAGAAAATAAACACCAAATTTTCAAATTTTAGCAGAAAATTTCATGTCCGACCTCTCCTATTGGCTCGATCCATTGTGCGACGCTACCTCAAAGTCCTACTCCGGACCCCGCGACAGCGGCGTGGCGCCGGTAGGTACAAGATCGCCGCCGGGCGAATTGTCCAGGGCTCAGGGCTTACCTTCTTCACTTCTGAAAGGAGATTCGGGAAGACCCAGCGGGAAAATCACGGCTCCATCCGAACGCTACCGACACTTGCAGGTGGTAATCAAAGCGGCCTTTGTCCGGCTATCGTCCACGCTCCGTTACACCCTCATTACGAGTTAATCCCCGGGAAGTTGTTCCGGGAATTTACAACCACTAGATTTAGCGTGTGGATGCGCTGCGCTTGACTCCTTGTCTCCAAAGCCCACTGCAGTTGAAATTATAAAGCGCTTACATGATACGATATGGTCGCTTCTCTGAGAAAGGGCGTATAACTTAGTATTGGCGTTAAGTTCTGGAAAGCGCGGCGTTATACGGAGAAGAGAGGTTACCTTAACGTGCTTTTGCACCCTTAAAGTTGCTGTCGTGCTATGGAAAATGTTGTAGCGTTAGAGCTGAGCATTGGAATATTTCCTAAATTCCCCCGATAAAATGAGTGCATGTTGAAGAAAAGTTACGGAGATTTTATGTTGGAATTTTTGTATGCGCTGAAATTTACGAATGAAATAATTCTCTTCGTGGTTTGGGAAAATAAAATCCACAAATTTCATGGCAAATTTGGATTTGATCATGGATTTTTTGACAATATGTCAACGTGTGTAGAAACATTTATTTTGATACATTAAAACATTTAATATTGAACATTTTAAATTGGACACTATCACAACTTACAACGAACATTTTTTTACAGGTTATTGAGTTTGCTGAACCCTCACATTAAAACATTTAATATTGAACATTTTAAATTGGACACTGTCACAACTTACGACCAACATTTTTTTTGACAGGTTATTGAGTTTGCTGAACCTTCTTTAAGTGGTTTGTTCGGTGAAAGGTGTTTCTTACTTATTTTATCCGTTAGTTGGAGACTTGGAGAGGCGAATATTATCGAAAGCATTCTTTCAGTTCGCGCATAGCAATAAATCGACCATTCACCTCGAGTTTGATAGAGCTTTTTATTGGTCAATAACTACTAACATCGTGATTATAAAAATTGGAGGAATGTCAATTTACAAAATTATTGGTCCTCGGAGAGTTATCAGGACCTTCACTTCAGAGAATGGAAAATAACCAGGAGATGGTTTCGTGAATTGGACGTATTTATACCATAAGGGTCTATGTCGCACGCAATCCCTATGCACATAGGTCCTTTTGGTATAAATACGTTCAATCACATCTGCAAAAGTGGATGAAGAATGATGCAAGAAACGCCGCTCATGAAACAAGAATAATGAATGACTGATAATTTCAGCGAGGACTAACGACCGCTTTTGGCTTCCCGAGATCGCTGATAAAAATCAGTGACAAATTGGGAGCTATCAAGGGGAAGGGATGCGAGGGTCTAAAAAACATCCGAAATCCACTCATTGCTGAAGGGAGCTGATACCTGGAGAATGCGGTGGGCCGAGAATTAATCTTGTAGAAAACTTTGCTGAGGGCGAAACCCCGGAAGGGATAAAAACTTGGAACTTTGACGCCTACATTTGTCGTTTCTAATCCATGCTGGGTGGTTAATCCGCAGGCCCAGGCCGCCGGCTTGTCAATTTAACAATGAATCCGTCTCGAAGCACAACGCTTGGGGCCACCAAACCACGACAAAAAGAATGGTGGAAAACAGCGAGCGTAAAAGGAGCGTTCCCAAAAAATTGTAATAGTTTTGTTGCTGAAGGGATGGTAGCCGATAGTGGCTAGTGCTTCTGAAGGGTTTTGGGGATTTTCCTTTGTAATCCACAAAGTATAGTTCAATTCGGTGTAGACAATGATCTATACAATCGGTTTTGCGGTCAAACGCTTGAAACATAGAAAATGCTGGATTTTCAATTCAGTCAGAATACTAGAATTTTTTACTCCCTTTTATAAGAACACAACACTATGCAAATTCGTAAAAACTTAATCGATTAAAGAGTGATTTCTAGGAGGCAACATTTCCTGAAATGCGGCAACGCGTTTTCCCTTATACTGTGATGACTATGTCAGAAAGTTTGCCCGTAGCTGCTCATGTTGTGCTGTTTGTTGAACAGATTGTTCAAAGCGTTTCTCATCAGCCACCGTTAGCCGTTAGATAAATATGAGTGTCGACCCTCGAAAGTAATTTTCAAACTATGGGAGAGTATTGGATGAGGTTCCATGGAAGAGCTATTTCTGCTCCGGGAGCACTAGAGCGTTTTCAGGGAGTGAGTCAACTATCATCTTATCCTTCAGGCACAGAAAAACTTGCTCTCTGTTCTGACAGTAAAGAAAATTTTACCGGCAAGTAATTTACGATGGGATGCAATCGCAAACTCCTAATTCTTTCCAAATGACGTTGCTTTCTTCCACATTTAAGTCGATGCTGTCATCATTTTTGTGGAATGGTAAATAGATCCAGGGGCGCAATTCAAACGCAGCGCAGCACAAGAACATGCAACTTCCGCCGGCAAATGTTTTATGGCACTTCAGTGCTACGTCGGCACGGCGTCCTCACAACGTCCACAATTCCACATGTTCGCCTTCAATTAGCACAGGTAGGAAATTTCTCGACTTAGAAGCACGTTGAATTGTATCCTGTATGCGTACTTGCAGGGATACGTACGCGTTGATAGTACTTACTACGGACCAAAAGTGCATTGAACTTTTTGGAGCGCACGTTGTAGTAAGGGGCATTTTGTACATAGGACATTTAAAGTAGGACATTTCCACTGATTGTGAGCATTATCTTAGAGTAGTATTTTCTCGCGAGATCGGGATCGTGCAGATAGTTTGTCTTCATACCACCAATGAAATTTTGTGTCTACGTCATTTTTGTCGCAAATCGAGCGAGAATCATACATTTTCGAAATTTTTCGGATTTCGTCAAAAGAAGGTACTGAAAAATACTAAATTTTTATGTTGAGGAGTTACTGCATTTTTTGGGAATGTACTGTAAAAGTATTGATTTTCGGCCAGCCTGAATTCGACCGTCACGGCAACGTTTTGTGGCCAACAATGATGTCCATTAAACAACGCGTGTTTTTTAATAAAACCTTGAAAATATGCTATCCCCTGCGCGTTGATAGATCGCGTGCTTGCAGGCGAATACTACTCTAGGAATCAACCTTTCATTAAAAATCACGCGTGTTATGAAGAGAAAAATTCCGGACCTTCTTGCGGAATTTCCGCACTTTTCAGTATACTTCCGGACCGCCCTTATAAACTCAGTATATTATTTGCGGACTGGTAGACACCATGAATTTCGGATTGTACCCTCCGTAGTAAAGCAACGATTCCTCCTTCTCTTCCTTTTCCAACTGGAAAATACTAGCCCCCGGAAACTAGAAATCCTACGCAATAGGCACCGGGTGACTTTCGGCAACGGCGCGACGCCTCGGGCTACGCGAGGATGACGTCAGACGGCGGATTTGCTCCAATCAATCATCGCCGCCTTCCGACTCCGAAAGACCCGAGCCGCGCCGTGTGCGAATTTCGATTCTGTTTATTGTTTCAACTCTCGGCTCAATTCCTCCACGCTTTTCGCCCTCCACGATACGAGTGCGACGAGTATTGCTGCCGTGCTAGGCAAAAACAAAATATGAGCAATCGAACGCTGCCAAATTGCTATCAGAAAATATTTATTTTTTAACAATTTTAGGACTATTTTACTTTGTAATTTTCGGAAATTTTAGATCAAATCACGCACAAAATTCTCTAAGATATAGAAAGAAAAATATTCATAAACTTTTCCGATAATTCGTGATTTGTCAAAGGAGGTTTGGCAACGCCTGAGGGTTCATACATCGTTCTTTCTTAGTACAGATTGGCTCTCAAAGCTCCCGCGCAAATAGTAAACATCACCGTCTCGTCGGCAAAGCCTCAAGTTCACCATGCTCGTGTTCCTTCGCGGCTTTCCGCGACCCCGAAGCTTTATTCTGACTTCTGCGGGGCGATTATTGAATCGTTATCGAAAGACCTTGATTGATAACTCCCTATCTTCAGAATGCTATGTATCGATCAAGGTCGTTCGATAACGATTCAACAATTGAGCCACAGGTTTTATTTGGACGCGGCGCAAAAGAAAAATTACTGAAAAGCTTCGGGGAAAGGCTTATCTGGATTTAGGCCGATTGCTGCGGGCAGCAGGGAAAATGAAGTTGAATCGATTGTGGGCGAGTTAAGTGGACGAGCATACGCTGTCGTGCTAAAGAAAAATGCCGTATGAACATTCGAGAGTTGCCAAATTTCCCTGGATAAAGGATATACTTTGGGGGAAGGTTATGCATATTTTTCATTGACATTTTCGGATATTTTAGATTAAACTGCGAACAAAATTGTCTGAAAAATTGGGGGAAAAAGATGAATAATTTTTCCTAGTAAATTCGTTTTTTATCAAAGGAAATTTGGCAACGCCTGAGGGTTCATACGGCGTTTTTCCTTAGCACGGCAACATACAAGAGAAACCGTTTTCGTTGCTGGCAGCTCGCCAGTACTAACTGAAACGTCCAGGAGTGCAAACACATGCTAAAAGAGTAAACAATATACGTAGTGCGATGGTTGCGACTCGAATTGCATAACCGCCGCGATGAAGGAGCGTTTTATTTCACGGATCAGTGATGATGGTTGCTTATCCGCAAGGAAGAGTCCTTGCTATTACGTTCTGTTGTTTTGAACCAAACGATACCACTATCGAACGCGATCCATTAATGTGCTGGTTACACGCTCAAATTTCCATCAATTTCCGATCAAATGGTGACTGGTGCGCACCATCTACCATCAAATTTCTGCGGCCTGCAAAAATTTGATGGTAGATGATGGAGCTGTGGGGCTCATCTTTCATCTAATTTCCACACAACCGTGCTTATTTCATGCTTATTTCAATCAACACGCAGTTTTAATTAATTTTACTCATCAATCTGGATAACTCTCGACCGCCATCATGGTCATCATTTTGATCGGAATTTTACGGAAATTTGAGCGTGTAACCAGGCCTTTAAACGCGAGGATCGTCAGGTCGCGAGGCGAGACCCGAAACCCGACAACGCGGGACGGTTTTGGCGCGAAGACGTGGGAAAGGAGGAGCAGGGTGGGCCGATTTACGAGGTCATTCGCGAGGGCAGGAGCGAGCCAAAATGCTGTAATACTTAATTTGCACTTTGAACCAGAAACGTTTCAAGCTAAATTAAGTGTGCGCCAAGAAAAACAAGTTAGAGGATTTGATCCTCCATAAGATTTAACGTGTAGGACGAAATTTAACGACTATTTTCACGTTTAAAATAATTTTATCGCCTCTGAATTTTTGATGGGAGAAAATTCACTTCGTTGGCTGAGGAAGTTAACGAACGGGTACGTTTTAAAGAGAAAACTCTTAAATCGTTAGATCGTTAGAGATAGGGACCCCTTTCCGTTTTTCCTACGTAAAAATGCAACCTCTCATTTTTAAAACTGCATATCAAGTTATTATTGGTAAATTATAACAAAAATTGAACAAGAAATAGTTTGAAAAGTCACATACGCATACTTTTCTGTTCAATTTACGTTAGCATAAATACCTATGGTGGATTTTTTAGAATCTAACAAAAATTTGGCGCCAGGTTTTTTTAAACTTTTTCCTACATGTAAATTTCCCATGAAAATTCATGTTACCATGCTTCAGTTATCAAGCTACCTTGGGACATTCATGCTTCAGTTACCTTAATGGTAACTTGAAAAAAAAAAAAAAAAAAAAACAAGAAGGGCTACCTGGAATCCTGGCACGAAAATTATAACAACTTTTTTACGTTTTTTAAAGTCCAAAAATTACCAATACTACTATGGATACTAGAACTAAAAACCACCCTCTCTCGTTACCGTTTTCCGAAACGAAACTTGTAGTGCGTTCCTGTTTAATTCGAGCCGAACAGAGTCCGGCGACGATTTGACAACGCGGGACGGTTTTGGCGCGAAACCGTCGGGGAGGGGGATCCGGGTGGGGGCGTCGCGTCGCGTCGTCGCTTCGTCGCGGTTTTGAAGTCGAGCCGGGCGTCGCGTCGGGTTGCGTCCGTCTCAGCGAAGACGATGTCGTAGCGCCGCGCCGCCGCAATAATACGGACCCCCGCGGGACCTTGACTCCCCCCGCCCCCGCGTCCGGAGCCCCGCACATTAAACAATCGAAGACGTGAGTAATGAGATTTTTCGCGAGTCGCGACACGTACCCGGGTATCTACTCCGTCCGACCCCAGCACCGAGGCTGTTCGGGGATTTATGCGTTTTAGTCACACTCCAAGTCCCTTCCCTTTACGAGGGCTGGATTCTAAGACGCTCCTTAAACATTTCCGGAGGCTTAGACTAGGGCCATACTGGGGTTAGAGCAGGCTTAGGGCAGCCTGAAACATTATCCAGAGCTCAAATTCCACATTTCCCCTGTATCCCCTGCTTTTTTACTGAATTTTCCTGCTATTTTTTTTTCGAGTTTCCCGTGAACTCTTGAAAGATAAAAAGGACAGAATTCAACAGAGGAGGTGTTTGTACTATTGTCCAAGGCAGAACGCCGTATGTGCATCATAAAGTTGCCAAAATTCCTGGTTTGAAATATGCATTTTCGAGAGAAGTTATCATATTTTTTCTCGAAATTTTCGGATATTTTAGATTGAACTGCGAACTAAATTGTCTGAAATAGTTTTTTTTTGACAAATTTGAAAAAACGTATTCATAATTTTCCCAGTAAATTCGTATTTATCAGAGGAGAAATGGAAACGGTTGAGCTGAAGGCTCATACGGCGTTATTCCTTAGTGAGGATGCCTGATGACGGTGGCATATGCGAGACATAGGGTGAAAAATTGGAAAAATCACCTCACGTTAATTGAGGACAACTCCGAGCCATTATACTTCGCCAAAACTTTAAAATATTCCCCTATCATTGATTTAAAAAATTAAAATCAAATGCTGTTTTCAGAGAAATGTAGAAAACATTGAGAGGAGTGTAGAAATTATTCATCAAGGATACATACATATTTTCGACGTTTTTCACTCGTCTGATACAATTCCCATTGCGTACTCAATTTTCGAGTCCCTAAGAACCCTAAATATATAAAGAATAGGACAATTTTACGAAGCTCCGAGTATAATTCATAAGGCGGAATAATTCGAAAGGGACTAGCAGAAATAACGAGATCCTGAAGGGAAATATTTCAATGATGATATGCAAATTGCAGCTACAAAAAAAGCAAATTTCAGAAGGAGAAATTTCCATAATTTGGGCAGACCCTCAAGGCAGTTCGTGCGCGCAGACCTGAAGAATCAAGCTCTTTCAACCCTGCAGGAAATATCTCGTATTGGGAAATCGTGTACACTATGGTGGGCATTGGTGGGCGCTGTCCTTAAATTAGCGCAGGAGCCAAGAGTAACGCTTGTGGCATATCCTCGTCGTTTCAGGCGCTCTCGGTTACGCCTGGTGGTGCATAACATTTATTAGTTACGAACTGCCCTTACGAAAAAACGATAGAGAGGCCAGAGTTTATGGAGCATGCATTTTTTGGGCCTCAGTCGACTGAACCGGGAGCATGAAAGTTTTTATTACGGAACAGTGGCGTGACGTACTTTGCGATGTATCGATCGATATGTCATTCAAACCTATGAAAAAATATCGATTGTGAGGGCGTTCGCACCGAACACCTTAATAATCGATCTGCTACCATAGGTTCAAATGGGATAATATCGATGGTCGATTATCACGCCTCGCCTCTGCTACGGAATGTTTGGTTCTAAGCACGATACGACTTACTGATCATGGATACGGATTGGTTCATACTTCCGAGCTAAGGTTGTTGAAAAAGAGCGCCGTAAGAACATCCTAACGTTGCCAAATTTCTCTTGACAAAACTTTTAATTTTGAGGGAGCTTCCGAATATTTTGTGTGTGAAATTATCAGATATGCAGATAATCGTGGGTAAAATTCTATGAAAAAACATGATCAAAAATATTCCCAAGTTTTCCAGAAGTCCGAGCGTTCATATAATGTTCTGTTCTCCCCGCGGCAGCACGGATCCCGCGACTTTCCCCCCCCCCTCCTCCGCGCGTAGGAGCGTTCACAAGCAGGGTCTCATAATTTCAAAATTAAAGCGTGCTCGTAGGCGGTCTTTGAACTTTCGAGGCATTTTAATAAACCTAATTGAATTGAAGTTGTTTAGCTTTCACAATGCAGGTCCGTAAAATTACAACGGACAAGTCAAAACAACGAGCGTACTCTGGGCATTTCGAGTGATTGAACGGATTATTTGAACAGTTGCCTTGCGTAATCAAACAAACAAACAAAGTAGAGAACAAAGGGGGGGGGGGGTCGAGGCTCATTTCGTATCATTGGTGAGTTGATTTGATGGTTAATTACATACGTTTACACGGCACGTCCCGTGCTGGGTAATTCAAAGAGACGCAGCGAACACTATCACTGAAATAACATCCAGAGAAATGATAGCGAATCTGCGGACTGCGTGATGGGGACTGCGGATACAGGGTGTTTAAAATCTACCATGAGATAGTGTTCGCTGATGAGGATGGTTTGAGGTACATTGATAAAAAAACGGCAAGCACCTAAAAGACTCTATATCGATGTTACGATTTATTTCAGCATCTACTTTCACATTCAAAATACTTGTTCTTCTCTTTGAAATTTTGACACGAGAAAATGGGTAGGTATCTCAGCTCAAAACTATCTCTAATTTTATTTTCCGAAATTTGACTTAGCTTCTTGTTTAATTCAGTCCATCGCAGAGTAGGAAATTATTACTAAATCAGAGAGCTATCAGTCAATCGAAGTTTGGGGGAGAATGATAAGAGAGGCGGGAAAAAACAAAAACGTGAAGGAGTCCAAAAATGTGAATGAATGCAGAAAATTTGTTTTTACACCAACAAACATTCATACAAGTTAAAACATCGCATTATTGAATTTTGCTAGATTTCCGTCGAAAAATGAGTTAGTGACATTCTAAACGTTTAAATTGTGGTGCATTCGAGGTACTCACTTTTAACGATTGGGTTCAGTACGGCGCATGCATATCATAGAGTAATCCACCAACATAAAAATTGAACTGCATGGTGCATAGTCTCACCTGCAACAGAGAGAAAAAAGAAAGATTTAGTGGCACGTTTCGATGGTAATTACTGCAGGAGTGCTGAGTAACGATTACTTCGAGGACATCATGCACCACGGCATGACGAGCAAACATACGTCGCCTGCAATTCATTCATAATCCATGATCTCCAATGGAGGGGTGAAAAAACGGAAAGGGAATAATTGCGGCGAATCTGCGAAACGCCTGGAACGACATTATCAGGGGGCCGTGACTAATCCATTCTTGTGACGTCACACTTGTGGACATTACTGCCGAGCTAGGGAAAAACGCCATATGAGCCTTCCTCAGTTGCCAAATTTCATTTGATTAAATACGAATTTTCAGGAAAACCTGTGAATATTTTTCGTTCAATTCTTCAGCGAATTTTTTTTCATAATTCGATATGAATTATCTGAAAATTTCAAGAGAAAACATTCAAAACTCTCCTCAAAAATAATAATTTAATTTGAGGAATTTGGCAACCCTCGAATGCTCATACGGCGTTCTTCCTCAGCACGGCAGATTAGTTCGAGCAACGATCATCAACTAGTCATCTGAGACGCTGATAGCAACAGGTACAGGAACAGGAACACTCTCCGCAGTGCCCTGGAAATTGTTAACATACCCGTGCGATAATTCAAAATTTTCTCATGGGAAGCGCAATGCTCATTTTACCTTCTCCCTGGCTGTTGACGTTGAGCTAGGAATTGAGTATAGTGGGCAGAACGGAATTTACCGAACATTGTCTTGTCCGCCGAGAATACACGCACAACGTTGCTCAAGGCAGAGAAATACCCGGCAAGGGCACCAAAGTTGAAGCACTTCGACAAATCCTGTCAGGAACAGACAGAAATTAGATTAAACCCGGTAAGGAAAAAAATTCCAGACTATAAGTCAAATTTTGCATGAAGCATTAATTATTATTGTATTATGTTGGAGATTCATCTTTAAAATTTTATTTCTTAATCTTATACATAGAGTGAGCTATTTTTTGAGTACTTCAAAATTTCTACATTTCTGGAAAAAAGGGTCAACGGTAAAATAATCGATACTTTCTTCCATAAAAATAAGAACCGTCAACTACAGTCCCTCTGCTGACAACCGAGGATGTTCGTTGAATGTTGAGTTGCAACTTTACGCAGCGTTTTCCAGCAAACGAGGAACAACGCCCCGGAGTATGCACGACTGCAAAAGGCAGTTTTAGTATAGGCGAATTTTCGCGAGTGGATTTGGTCGAAGTTTCAAACTTGCCTCCGTTACAACAAAACGAAATTCCCTCCGGGCGACGTGACGATGCGCTGACAACGTTTAGTTTTCATGCTGGCAGCAATGACAACCACATCCCAAATTCTCGACCCACCTCTCCACGTGGATTGAAAAGTGCGGATGGATGCAAATATTTCCCAAAATTCATCGAGCCGAGTTTAGTTCTTGACTGCAGCAGGGCGTTTTTCTCCGCATTAGTTTGCAACCCTGCGCTGGACTAAAAAACACATTGGATCTAGAGTCCAGACTCTTGAAAACATTGACAAGAAAAAATACTCTTGATTCAATCGGATTTTTGCTTGAATCAAAACGAAATCCGCTTAAATTGAGAGGCTTGGTTCTTGATTTAAGCTAGATTCTGATTGAATCAAGAGTACTTTTTCTTGTTTATATTTTTAAGAGTCTGGACTCTAGATCCAATGTGTTTTTTTTCCAGAGGCTGCCAATCTAGTTGAAAAAGTCGACCAAGTCTACTCGCGAAAATTCGCCTCATGCAGCTCCGTCTGGCTGCGCTGCATGATCGGAGAGTAATCACAGCTTGGATCGCACCTAACGGCATGCTCTGCCGAATCAGGGATTGGATTTAAGGGATTAACGTAGCTAATCCGCAAAACGCGCAACTCACCGCCCCGTTGAACGCAAGACGCGCCGCGGAGACCTTGCGGTATTTTGATCACTTAATGAAGATCCCTTCCCCTTGCCCGGTTGACAAGCGCGATTCCAATAAATGGACTACATTTTGCAATTTGGAGCTATAAATTCTAGCCCGGTTTAAAAACAACGTATGTGTCATTATTTTCCCTATGCAGATAAGTGTTTTTCCAGAAGAGCCAGAATTTATAGTTCCAAATTGCATAATGCAGTCCAAATGCACTTCGATTGCCGGCGGCGGCATCCGCGGTTCGCGGGACCGGAAACGCTCCGTCGTCGTCTGAGAGTCGGACGTATTTCTGCCAAACAGAACTTTGTGCATTATGACGTGAGCCCTGTTATGAATACATTCTTATGGGTCTCAGGGCTCATGTCTTAATGCACATAGTTCCGTTCGGCAGAAATACGTCCGGTTTAAGCCATGGCTCTGCGCTACGCCGACAGAGGAGTAACTAATTTTGGCACGTGGCGAAGTCGGAGTGAAGACAAATATCTTAAGCCTTGTAGTCGCCGCAATCGGACAAATTACCACGACAAGCAGACATTTGTTGTCATTACTGAGGTAGTCGTTCTCCATAGGAATGAGCGTAACTTCATTCACAAGTTGCAATGACGGAAACTATTAATTTAGTTGGAAGAATTTGATCGAGCAATGGGACTATTGCAAACTTCAGCTAGAACAAAAAGGTCTGTAATACAAGCCTACCTTCACGATTTTTGCGAGAAATAAGCGTTTTTATTTTTACGACGGCACAGGTGAATATTTTGAAAGCGGAATCGCTCCATCCATTCCTAGCGCACTAGGATGCAACGCAATATTAAACATGGCTGGATCCGCGCAAATCGTAAAGGAAGCACCATTGTCTTTAGCAACGCAAGGAAAATGTAAACAAAAACACGCCGGGTGATGAAATCCCGTCTATCTATACTATAATACTAAAAATACTCCAATACTATACTGTATTCAGGAAAAAAGTATTTTTCAGCCCCTTGTACCATGTACCCCCACCTGCAGCCTGACGTTTTGACGCTGTCAAAAGCGTATGCAATAAGATCAGAAATGTATGCAATTTCCTAAACTGATGAACAGTTGCTAGTTACGTCAATCATTGTTGAGTGATGATTTGGCGTACAATGACCGATGAGAAAGAGCTGCACCGGACCCCTCATCAATGCGCTGATGTGATTGTTGTCCGGTATTCACCATCCATCATTGTCCCTATCTCATTCAATCGAGCCAGGACGTCGTTTCCGCGTTGACGCAAAATCTAATAGTTTAAGTTAATTGTAAATGCTTTCAATGCTAATTACTTTAAATTTAATTTTAATGCTTAATTTAATGCTAAATTAGGATAATTCAGTATCCTACGTACCATGCGAAAAGGGTATTTTTTGTTTGTATAACAGTGATTTTGTGTGAATGCAAGTCGACTGATTGGCAAACGTAAGGTCTGATTATAGACTTGGACATTTTTTTGGAACGAAACTCCAGGTTTTTGTTCATCGATTCGTCAGCCATTTTCACAGGATTCGCGGTGACGAATAGTAATCTCATTAATTCACGCAGGCACCAAAAGCGGGTCCCTTCACACATCGCCGCGTCGTTTATCCTCCATGTCCTAACAGGATTGAACACATTAGTGCCGTAATAATTTAATTAGTTCACTACTACCACAAACCGCGATTCTACGACAACTCACCGATTTTAACGGTCCAAGCCGTGTCTGTCATGTCTTTTTTTCGCACGGAGTAATGGGTTTTGATAAAGTCAGTGCCCAAAAGCTTTGGCACTATACTGAGTCTTTGACCGGACTTCACTCAGACTCGACTCTCACCCTTCAAAGTCCTTCAATGTGCGTAAATAGGACTGTAAGAGCTGTACTGCCGTGCTAAGGAAAAACGTCGTATGGGCCTTCCGGCGTTGTCAAATTTTCTTAGAGGAATCACAAATTTACGGGGATAATTTTTTTCTTCCGATTTTTCAAAGAATTTTGTTCGTAATTTGTTTTCGGTGTCTGAAAATTTCTAAAAAAAAAATGTGCATAACTGTTTTCAGAAATACATATTTTCTAAGAGACGATATGGCGACATTCGAATGCTCATGTGGCGTTTTTCCTTAGCACGGCAATGTAGTCCCCCCTGCCAGCGCAACTTTTTTCGAAAGAAAGGTCAAAGCTGTCAATTATCAGGCATTGGCCGCATCATTTTGGACCTTCCACACTTGAATTAGTACATTTTTAGAAGAATAAACAAATTTTTTACTGAGAGTACGGCGGTGAAAACATCCTAAAATCGCTGAAAGTGACATCGTTCGAGAATTCGATGTCTGGACCCGAGCTCCTTATTTGGTCGTTTTCCCGACGGAAGAACGTACTTGCATTTCAGCGCTGCAAAATTTTCATACGCATGTAGTACTTTTACGCTTTAACTTAGCCTTTTTGGCATTACTAACTAGAAATTTCACTGATTTCTCTTCTTTGCACGCAAAAATGGACAAATTCTAGAAAAATATTTCCTGGTCACGATCTTGTAAACTGGATTTTTTTCATAAATTTGCATCCTCGGAATAAGAGTTAAACATTCCTTCCACTAGATAACGATGATTCACGATTCGGTCGTTGCACAAAGTTTCGATTGCGCTCAATAGCTGCGGTCTATGTATAAAACTTTCAAAGTAGGCAAGTTTAGCAAAGAGGGTAAGTAAGCGAAGATCACAAGGCTGCTTTGGATCAGCTTCGGGATTATATCTGAATAAAAAGAGCTCTCTCTTCTTTTCTCCTTCTTCCTCGGAGACTTGCTCTACTAATGATTAAGTAGTTTATTTCCTCCTATGGAAATTAGTTCAACGCCTCCGAAAATGAAAAGATTACATGGAAAAAAGAGAGACATTAAATTCAAGTTGGTGGGCGATGCAGAATAGAGCGCGGCGGAGACAATGAATAATTCAACGGATGATTTTTGCTCCGCCATTTACTACTGGTGTAAAACTTGCTGAGATAGTTCATTGATTCCCGCGCTTATCAGATACGAAGCAGCGGTGGAGTGGAATGAAGGTATCCACGAGCCAACTAAGAGCCCATTTATGCACGCGATTCGTGTCGCCGTGTCGCCGGCGGCAGTTGTCGCCGCGACGTTTTTTGGAATCGCGCGATCCATATTTTTGTCGCCGCGGCACCTTTTTTCTGCCGCCGCGATACCGTTTTTCTGTAGCGCAAAAGGTCCAAAACACGTGCTCGAGAAGTTCAATTCCAAGCGGCGGTCGCCGAATTTTGTCGCGCGCATAAATGCGCTCATATGACTCCGTGTAGTTACAAACCGCGGGCGGCAGGAAATCGCCGGGCGGTTTCTAACTACAAGCGACATGATCTAGAAATCGCCGCGGCAGTTTTGCCGCCGCGATTGGCTGTCGCGCGCATAAACGGCTCCATAGCCTCCCGTGTAGTTTGAAATCGCGCGATTCGTTGTCGCCGGCGACACGGCGACAAAAATCGCGTGCATAAATAGGCTCTAACACAGCAGACGAGATTTCCTCTTTAAATTTTTTTCAATCGTGAATCCGTCACACTATCGTTCACAGAATTTAATGGCTTATTTGAGGGATCTGCTTAGAGAAAAGACGATGTCCCGATAACGCCTAAGATAAAGCCTTCAAAATGTAAAAAAGCACAAGAACTGGAGATTGTCATTCGCGCGTGCATTATGGTGATTTTTTCGTGTACTTTAAAATCTGGGGCGCTATTGCGGAGCTTTTTCTCTACAGCTTCTATTCAGACATTGATGCGTACACCGTGAATTCATACTTCCCCACTGAAACTTGCATTTTTTGGGAACTGAATTTATTTCAGTTTTTTAAGCGCTCAGCCGATAGGTAGGCGCTTCTTATTTTCGTTTTGCCACTGGAGTTCTTCTACAGTAGAGCGCTAAAGCGATTGAATAGCTCACCAACTCAACGAAGCATGGCCGCCGCGGCGAGATTCTCAGAATTTTCTTTTTACTAGCTAATAAAACCCACTTTAACGTTATTAAATATAAATTAGCGGATGAAAAAAGTAACATTCCCAACATTTTCTTTGCTAGGAAGTTTATAGTTACTTTATTATTATGTCTGAAAGTCCAGGTAGTGAGTTCTTTTCATCCGAACTTTTTGCCACCGGTGATGACTTTTTCTGAACCTGTTGAAATTCGCCTCTATAGCTGTTTCGTGACCGTTACCATAGAAATGCATCTTTTGAGCCGCGTCTTTTTCTTTGAATCCTGTCCTTGTGCTTTAAGTATCGTACTTACCCCTAACAAATCTACCTCCTGAGCGCCTCTCTAATACCTACGTCTTGGAACTTCCCCGCTTATTATTTGTCTTGTTGGAGTGTGATACAAGTACTACAAGGAGGTTTTCAATATTTTTTATCTCAAAATTGCCGTTCTATTAAAACGTGTGATTTCCCTCCGTCATTTCTACGTAAGACATTGCTTGCTTCTTTTTATCAAATGGGGCCATCTCTGATAGGCCCGTAAGAAACTTCCTCCGTCTCTCGAAGAAAATAAACATCTTTTCTAACCATCTGTTTCACAGAATCGAAGAAAACTGCGTTTTGGGCGAGTTCAACTATTTTTTGAACTTGATTCTTGGATTTTTAGCACTTAAAGTACATGCATGCGTGCGTAACAAAGGGGATTTTCAGATTTTCGTGCGACGAGATCAATAAGCTGTCTCAGACTCGATAGTCCTACAAAATTCCAGATTTTCGGCATGATAATATCGGCTATTTCAAAAATAAATAAATGCGCTGACATGCGCGAAAATTAAAGTAGTTCCTACACAAGATAAATGGTCGCCCTCGACATCGGCTTACTTCATTTTCCTTTAAAAACATCATGCATATGAACAACCAGCATGAAAAAAAGAATAAAAATCGGCCAGCATATCACTGACCCCAGTCACACGCTATTTTCACAGTGAAAAACACTCACTGCCGAGCGAAGAATGGTAAACAAATATTATCATTTAAACTTTTTGCAGTAATTATTTTACTCAATGCTCATTTTTTTGCAAGATATCAATCGAGTACTAATGAGACGAGTGCGAAAAAAAGGAAGAAGAACGGCTAAATTTGGAACTAGGCGCTTCATATTTTTGAAACGAACAATCTACCTACTCGAGAGTTTAATTATTACTACCGAATGTGATAAGCGGCGATAGAAGACGGTGCGACCTTCAATTGAACTCCAACAGATAATTATATAATAATAACTTACTGAAGGATCATTATGAAGAGCATTTCGCCTACTTTGAGCCTCCGCGCGCCGCGCCATTAAAATTTAAGACGATTTTAGCTGATTTTAATTTGAAAAAGGATGCGTTTGAAATAAGATTTTATTCAGCAGAGTGGTCAGATTTTAAAAGGCGTAAAGCGGAAATCGATTTTTTCCGATTTAAGAAGAATTGCGGCCTTGTATACGTGCCCCCCCCCCCCCCCCGAAATATTCACAAACTTTAGGAGAGGAGAGGGGGGATCCTTGCTTCAACGAGTTCCTCTCAACCAGAACGACGAAAGTTGCTTTTAGAACAGAGATATGACACCCTGAATAAAAAAGAGGAATGTTTTTCATTCCATGAAAGTTTCGCAGTTTCCAGGAAGTCACCGCACTTTAATCAAGCAGGTTCTCCACTTGAGGACCTTTCACTGCGTCACCCTCGACAGTTCCCTCCATTTCACGTTGGAGCGAAAATTGCAAAATGCTCTTTTCTCCATATACACGCCGATTATTCAATCCATACTGTGAGTTTTTGTGCTCGCTTCTGTCGTCTGCCACAAGATCAATTTCACAATGCGTTCCCACACTCAAAGCAAAAAGCTGTCCAAAAATTGAATCTCTAGGTTCGAAAACGACCTGCAATCTCCAAAAATTAAAATTTTCAGGGACAATAAAAACCGCGCAACAGCCAGAAAATGGGTGTTTCTACGCAAATAAATGAGCATCGTAAAAAAACCCGAGTTGGATCGTTTTTGAACTAAAAGATTCAATTATAATGAGACTAGCATAGAAGTTTTTCGATTGCGAAAAAGTTGCTCTTAAATCAATTTAAGAAAATACCCAACACGGTTTCCTTAGGGTAATCATAACTTGATTCTGAGCTTCCGTTTTAATATGATCGGCGTGGATAAACACCGTTGTTCCTGGAAAAATACAGTGCTAATTTTTTGCTTGAATAATTATGCAATGATACTGCAGGTAGGAAACATGGGATTAAATGAAAGACTGGGAAGGGCAGTGACTCGGGAACTCAGGTGTCTTATCACCGGCGGCGGCGGAAGAGGACAAGACAAGATGCGCATTTCCTCCTTCGCAGTGAATTGGCGGTCGCTTTGAGCCGCGGGCTTCACCTTAAATCACTGGATAGATCCCTAATCTCGTCGTGTCGCAAACGGCCATTTATTTGCCATCACCGCTAACGACGGGAGAGATTTATGAGATGTTGCGATGAGAAAATACTCCCGCCAAGACGCCGGCCGAGTTGAAGCCGGGTAACTGAATATTGCGGGCCAACAGACGCGAACTATGCAATATGCGGAATGCAAGAAAATGCAGAATTCTCGACATCTCGAAGTTTGCCTTCAATTTCGATGCATAGGCAACAAACACACCGCGGAGCGTGAAAAACACATATTAATCTCGCATTGAAAACTTTGATAGAACCAATAGACCGTGCGTCAACTTGTTGACAGGTATCGTGTGACTTAAGTATTCGCCTTCAATTTTGCTAGATAGGCAACAAACACACCGGAGAGCACGAACACGCGAACACGCGTTCGAAAAACACGCATTCGTATAGCTTCTTTAGCTTTGATAAGATCGCCGAGTGACTATGTGCAGCTAATGGGCATATTGTCCATGATGTCGTGCATTACATAATCTTTTTTCTCCATTTAAACCCAAGGAAAAGTATCGATTCTTGGAGGGGCCAGTTGCTCCGATAAAAGTTGCGAATTTTACTCTCCCAAAACTGAGCAAAATTCAATGACTCTTGAGTAAATCCAATGATTTGGGGATTTGGATCCACCACAAAATTGAAACAAACTTACGCGATGTGAGCAGCGTTGCGGGGCAGAAACGTTAATTTCAAGTGAAACAACAGCGTTATCAATGCATCATCAATATACGCTGATTTTAACGAGCGCTGGCAAAGCAAGCTGCTAGATTTGCTCGGAGACTACATAGCTGCAAAGCAAAGGAAAAACGCCAAAGGAGCATTTTGACGTTGTCAAATATATTTTGATAAAATACTAGGTCTGAAAAACGTGTATTTTTCAAAGGCAATTTGATCAAAATATATCGTTCTAGACACCTCCTTCCTCTCGCCATAACGCACACGTAACGCAGGTCTATACCTCTCTAAGCGTTACGCAACCCTCTCTATTGGTAAAAAGCACACAAAATTCAAAATAAATTATCCTCATTTCTTTGATAATTATCACACTATCATTGAAATATACCTCAAATTCTGACTTCATTTTGAACTATTACGGAAAAGATATGACAAAATTACTGATCTGCTAAAATACATGTGTTCAAGTGGAGAATATCGCAAGATGACGTCACTGGACGGTGCATTACCTCACTTCTAAATATATGTATATATGATATTTCCCATATCGGAAAAAAAATCATAAAAAGTACAGCGAAATCAAGTCTTTGAGCACTTTCCATCGAAGCAATAAAATATTTGCGTGCAAATCCCCCATTATAAAACGCACTCTGTTACACCGAGAAGAATTCGGCAACGTCCGCATGCTCAATCGTTGCTGTTCCTTAGCATAACAGATATTGGTTTTGAGAGGATCGTTAATTCGGGACGGGGCAACCCACGAGGAGTCGGCCGTCGCGTCGCGTCCACGTTTCGCGCTCGGGAATCGCAGGATTTATGGGCTCATTGTGTCGTTGCATCCTCCAAGTCCTCGGCCGCCCGACAAAAGGACCAAACTACACTCCGCCATGAACCCTGTCGGCCGTTCAACTCGATGCAACCCCGGGCTCATCTTTAATAGAGTTACGCTCTTTTATCAACCAAGCGACGAAGTGAGCCTCCGAAATTCGTCTGGGTCCACGCTCGATGCCCGAGTTTTTTTCCCCCTAGCGGCCCGTCTGCGTTTTATTTTCGCTCCTCTGACGTAAGGGCATATGTTAGATTCTACATGAGCCCTGGATCCCATATGACTCTATGCTTTCTGTGGCTCATGTGAAAATTAAGTTATTTTCGATGTTCCCGAGCCGAGCTGCTATTCCGCTCGAGCCTGTAATTGACTCGACTTTTTCTCATTGCCCCCTTCTATCCCCCCCCCCTCCCAATTTTCAACCTTGTACTGTGGGGGTAGAACCACCTATCTACAATGGAAAACATACGCGAGCAAAGAGGATTTTGCTCAGGTCGGCGGAATACCTTTCTGAACTCTCCGATCGCTCCCAGATTAAAGCTCTTCGTCCTCCCGATTTGAGTCGGATCGACGGACGACAGAAATGTCGTGTCGCCGCGAAAAAGTTTGCCGTCCACCGGCGGACGAGAGGAAGGTGAATAATTATTTCCCTTTGTGCAGTTTGTTGCGGGAGTTGAAAGTTTCTATTGACTCTATTCAGAATACTCATCATTGCATCGTCAGAATGAGTGAGTTAAGCCCAGAGGAGTTTGCCTGCGAATAGTCGATTACTGAAGTTTTCAGTCCGAGAACAACGCGAGAGCGTCGCGATTCAAATTCCGTTTCAGGTCACCTGTTTTTTCGCACTTTCAAGTCAACTTTTCTCCCGGTTGCAGATATCTACATAAAAGTAAAAAAAAAAAAAAAAAAAAAAAAAAAAAAAAAAAAAAAAAAAAAAAAAAAACTGGAAACTTCGGTCACTTATTACAACTTTTGAACGAGACAATGTAAAAAAATGACTGAACTGACCCATTATGCCTTACATTGAAAAATTCCTCACTTCTTTGATTCAAACTCGACAAAGAGTAAAATACACACTCATCAAGTCCACGACCGTCAACTCTTGTCATGAGTTTCTTCTCTGGTTAAAATAATGGCTACTAAATTGAATCTTAACCTGAGGTTAGAGTTCCTAGTTCTACAATGTTTCACCACAGTCGAAAATGTAATTCATTAAAGTTATAAAATGTATGATAGGATGGAGTGCAGTAAAATAGTGACATCTACAATACGATGTTTTGAAAGCTCATCTCCTATTTAAACTTTTAGGAAGAAAGCCAACCAGGCAGCATCCCTCCTCGAAAATTATTGGAATTTTTCTTGGCCATAAGAGGCTTATTTCCACAAAATGTTAAGCTTTCCCTCCGAAAATTAAAACAGGAGATGTAATCTTGGAACAGCACGATGTAAAGTGGCTCATTTACTAAACTTTGTTCAACACAAGCCCTGACATCTTAAAAACAAGCAGGAAGCTCCAACGCATTGGCGTCGGAGAGCGGCTCTGGGGGCAGTAGTTGTAGTCAAGAATGAGGGCCTAGACACATTTTGTCATTGATGTACAATCCGACAACTGTCGATTCATGTTTTGTAACTTAGCAGATTTACGTAGCCGGTGTATAAATGTGTATTGGGCTTTGATATGGCGAATACATGGCATTATCACTTGTTGTATACTTTTAATTTTGAAAGCTCTTTGGAGGTCCGCTTCCTAAAAAATCTCTGGTTGATAAGTCGTTTAGCGAGGCTGCAAAAAATTTGCATTTTTATATCTGAAAGTGTAGGTATTGGTTTTTTGTATAATTGTTTTTTTGGATTGCTGGAAAAGTAACGCATACTTCTATAATTTAGGACTGAGTCAGGGAAATATAAGGTCGTTAAATAGTAAATATTCCTAGTACCGTGTGACACTATTGTTAACGAAAAGTTTTTGCAACTTGTCAAAGAGGTTGTTGAATGATCTTCGAATAACTTTTGATGAGCTAGAGGTAATGGTACTATCTGCAGCTCGTGGACTTCTGTACGATATTGTCCAGAATCATCTAAATTTTCAAAAAGTGTCCGCTTGTTCGATACCCAATTTGCTCATTCATGCATACAAGGAGAAGCGCATGAAAGCTTTAGCAGACATTTTGGAGATGAATCAAGAATTAGATGAAGAATTTATGACTTAAATCACGGCACCTTAATCACGGGATGACCTTAATTACGGCAACTATTTATTGTCCATGAGATGCAGATGGTTCCATTTCCCTACTCATCAAAAGGTATTCGAAGATCAATTTCATCAGCCACCCGTACGAACCACGTTTATAGTGACCCGTACTTGCTTCGCACGTATGAAACATACAATCAGAGAAAACAGAATTCATCTTACAATAATCAATAATCAGTAGGACATGAATCGTTGCGATGTATAATACGACATTATAATGCGGCATTACTATTGTAATTCATTTTAATGTTTAGGGGCATTATAAATCATTATTGCCACGTCGGAATGAAATGTTGTAGACTGAATTGAAAAGCATGTTGGCAAAATTTATTATAAAAATAGTATAACATGTAGGTACATAACATAAAGGTAATACAAATTAAATGATTAGAGCGTGTATATTTCATTACATTATAGGTATATTACAATCATTTTTGTCATTGTTGGAAATTTTGATAGTTTTGAATTTTGATTTGATAGTTGATAGTTTTGAGAGTTGAAAATTTGGTTATTTTATTTAGTTAAGGTGATTCGATAGACGCCATATATTTTGTGTCAGAATGGCATGCGACTTTTCCATCAATTGGTTCCATTTTTTCATTTACTCATCATTTTTCTCCAATTTTAAGTTTCGCAATTCTGTTTTCAGGAGACTAAAGCACTCACTTATCAATTTGTATATTTATATTGAGTTATGGGTAGAGACGTATTCCTCACCGGAATTGAGGAATGGAGGTGTTACAGTATGTCCGGCATTAGGTTTCCATTTCGACATCAGCGACGATCAACGCTGCGATACTGGAAGCCAGTCTTCCGATATTAAATCCCTAGCGGGGAAGAAAAAAAAATGCCTAGATTTCGCTAAAAATCCCTAAATCCCCAGATTTGCTCAAATATACTTAAAAAATCCCTAGATTTTGCAAAAAGCGCCATTTTTTTATGAAGAATCATGATGTCATTCGATGTAGCGATTTGCAATATTTAAATCTGATTGGCTCGTTTGAATTTTGGCGCTCTCTGAAAGCAGTGCTAATCCAGACCAATAAAATGAAAGAATATTAGTTGATTTCTTATTATTAACAGGTTGAATGCAGTTGAATGTCAAGTACATCGAAGGACACAATCGTTTTAATTTCCGGCTTATTTGCGGGGAAAATAGTGTTGCCAAAAAGGCCTACAAAATATAGATGAAAAAATGTTTTCGATTGTCGAAGCTATAATTGAGGTTAAAAAGTTGATTTTTGGTAACTTTACCTCATCAAAAAAAAATCCCTAGATTTCCTGAAAAATCCCTAAATCCCTGGAAATTCCGGAAAATCCCTAAATCTAGGAATAAACCCTTAGACATCGGATGGCTGTTGGAAGCATTAGAGTCAACATTTGAAACGCTGCTGCAGAATTTGCCGGGAGTATAATCGAGGTTGAAAGTCAGTAGAATTGAACAATGTAATAATTGCTTTCCGAAATAAGCGTTATAATAAAAAAACAACGAATCTGAACTGTTAATACTGGAACACACCTTCTGTAAATGTACCTTGCGAGAGATAAGTAAAAAAATAGAGTACTGGAGGAGAAGTGCTTCTCCACAGAGTTTGAAGAAGGAAAAAAAAATGCCCAAATTTACTTACTTCAGCATTTTCGGCAAAATCACTGCAATTTCCGAACCTTTTTCTGGCCAGGGGCCAAAATTAAATGATTATGAAGGCCACTTAGATGTTGTAGATAAAAATAGGACTGTTGAAGAAGTCGCCGTTTTCAATAAATATGTTCCCGGAATGGAAGAGTTAGGTTAAAAAATTTAGAGTTAAAAAATTCCCATGAGCCGAGTGCCGTAGGTTAAGGGCCCGTTCGCCAAAACTAATCGGAACTGTATGAATGAATTGCTCCTTTTAAAAATCAAAACAATATCGAATTGCGATATATTACACAGTTAAGATAGGGCTATGTCCTGTCGTAAGCGGCGACATACAGTCGATATCATTTCAATAATCGCCCCAATGGCCACGATAGTTGTTAGACGTTTACGGTTTCCCTGGTAACCTTTGTTTGCTATCAGCTGATATCGAGTAAATGACTAGGAAGCTCCAACCCAGTGGTTAAAGCTTCCTTAACCGCGAAAACTTTAAAATTCAAATTTTCAAATTTTGAACGTAAAGTACATTTTTTCCATCACGAGATAAAAGCACAAACAAGTTTTGAATTGTTGACTGTATCACCATGATTCCAAAAATACAATACACAACATAGCATTGACTAACAATAAAACAGTATGCAATAAAATAAAGTCATGACAAGGAACATAGCCGAAAATGGCGCCGATTCCCATCAACCAACGCGCGGTCTCTACAATGTAACATGCTGCATTGATACTCCCCAGCGGGACCGTCCGGAATAGCAGCTCTAGTGCAAGCACCAGAGCCGCTAATAGCATTTAAAGTATAGCTTCCATAAAAAAGTGTAATTTAACCTGAAGCCCTTCATCGCGTTCACGCTCTTACAGACGTAACTACGAAAAATTCTTAGTAATATTAACGATACAATTTTGAGATAATATACTTTGAGAACAGAATTTCTCATAATGAGGAGGTCGCAACGATGCTAAATCTCAAAACCCACCAATTTTTAGGAAAGCATTTTATTAAATTTAATTCGTCTTAAAGTGTTTCAATAAACTTCTCACCAAGGTTCCAGCAAGGAGTGAATATCGAACCACAGTGAAAAATTTCTCCGAGTACCTAAAAACCAAATTATATTTCGCAACTGCCCAACTTTAGTGGTAGATAAACTTTCGTTGCGAATGCGCGTGCAGCATCGAAGATGAGCCGAAGTATCAACTACGAAAAATTTCGAATGCCAAACGCGTACCACATGTCGCTCTCCTGACGTAAACCCGCAACAAAAAATTACAAATGAGCCCCGAAATCCGTACAATCCCTCATTATCCGGGGCCCACGTGAAAATGCAGCTACGCTCTTACGTCACAGAGGCGACGACGAACTCGAGAGACAGAACGCCAGTGAGTCTGGACACATGTTGACGACCGTTTTATTAGCCCGGAGCTAGCGATCAAGTTTCAATCAATTACTGAGGGGGGTGGGTGGGGGCGAGGCGAGGGGGGGTTCATAACCCAATTTCGACCCCACGTGTGCTGGAGCCTGGAGCACTTCGGAAAAGCTGTTGCGTGGACGAATTAAAAACCCATTCCGGCTTCCAGAAGTTTTTCCAGTTTGCGCCTCCGGGCTCGGCGCGATGAGACGATTCCGGATGCGGGGTCCTTCGGAATTATTCCTGGCGCACATCTGCGAGTGTCAGGGACACCGTGTGTGCGACGGTCCGCGGGAGACGTCGCTGGAATTCCAAAACTCGGATTTTAGGCCCTCGTCCGGTTGTAAATTTTCTGCTTGAAAGGCTGCTAAAGATGGGTTGGGAAGGAACCCACACCACGTCTCGTCAATTAAATTGGTGGTTGAGGGTGACGCATGACATGCTCATGAGCAGAGGTCAAAGACCATATAAATGTGCATGGGATCAAGTTGTAGGATTTCTCATGTTCTGTTTTTGCAAATTGGAGAGTGACTTCTATAGGCTTTTTTTCTCTTTTTTTTGAAACTGAGCTTTACGAAAAAAAGATGTAGAAAAACCAAAATGGAATAAGAGGGTTATTCAAAATGACCTATATGTGACCCACCGAGGATTGTACCAATTTTTAAGAGATGATTGCATAGGGTAATTATTTATGAAATTATTAAAAAATGTAGAGGTCCCTTGCGAATAAAAATTTAAATGTATAACTTTAAGTTTCTCCGTAAGTCTAATTTAAGTCAAGTTAATAATTTTATTGTAGATTAAGTTTCATCCTGCATCCTGGGCCTGATTTTGACTGGGTTTAGGCGAAAACCGCACAGAAAAGAAGTTGCCGTTTTTTAAAGCTGCAAACATTTAAAATACATACCTAACTTTTGGAAATGTATGTTTGAATAAGTACAAAAAATTAGTAAGAATTGATTATAAAAATATGGCTCGTATGCTTCTCGGACCAACTGATCATCCCCCTTTTCTTTCTCTCCCTCGCTGTTATGACTCGCCGGTACTGCCTAAGTCTAGAGTATGAGATTCAAACTTTTCTTTTTTTAAGTAACAACAACAATTAACTTTTCAAAACAATTTTAAAGTAATGCACATATGCACTTTCTGTTCAAATCAGTGCAAATCCCGAGGAGAGGTACTAAATAAAATCTAATCGAACGTAAATACTTTGTGAGATTTTGTACCGTATAATTCTCATCTATTCATACAAATTAAAATATATACAATGAAAAGCGCGATTTATACAGAACTCTACCCAAAACGTCGTTCTTTTTGCCTCAAAAAATCTTTGGTTTGAAATAGATGTGAGTTCGTCAATGTTATAATAGGTACAAGAATAAAATGACGATGACAGGAGGCAGCAATAAGAATTATAGCATGATACATAATATTGATTAATCAGAGAGGAATTTGCAAGATACAGTGTCATGAGATCACCTTGGCTAATTGCCATGTTGTACTCGAGCAAATCACTCTTCCCAGGAGTTTCATTATAAATTTCCAACCATCGTTCAATGCCGCAATAATGCTACTGAAAAGAGCCTTTTCGCAATTTATTTCCTTTTGCATAATTTCACCATTACAGCCCCCTCCCCTCCCACCATTTCAGAGCCCGTTCCCGTTAAATCGTTACGGTTACAGACTTGGGGTTAGCAAATTGGATGGACTCCCCGTTTTTTCTCCTAAATCATCCCTGGCGGCCAGTAAAATGGCGTCCGGAGGCAACGCGAGATGCACTTTCCGTCTGGACTAGAGACAGGATTTAGAGTGGCAAAAGGGGAGCGGATAGGGGGAAGGGGGCTGAAGTGTACTCTATAAATGGTATTAGTTTCGTTTCTCATTTTCTGCGGATTAAAGGGTAGTGATCTCGACGCCAAAAAGACGTGTCAGTGACGCCGGGAAATTCCGCTCTCGTTGCGCCATCCAGAGCGCTAGCGTCGACCAGATTGAGAGCTCAGATATCACTAAGCTCTTGTTTCACTTACGAGCTTGCTTTCGTTTTGCGATTTCTGCGAATCTGTGATTGCTGGCACTTCAGGCGTTCAAAAGGCAAGGATCGCGACTCCGATTGATCCTGAGTGAGGGTGGAGAAGTTGGTTTAGCTTATGGATACAAGGAATTTCTATTTTTATTTTAAAGCTTAAACAATGAAAGAAAACTAAGAGAAAGAAGAGGAAGAAGAGAATATTCCAAGTGAAGATTCTCCCACACGGAATGGTTCTGAAAAACTTGAAAATATCTTTTAAAATATGGTTATTTGGTGGTCATTTTTGACAAAAAGGTCATCATTATACAGAGAAGATGAATAAGTAGGGGCTTGGGGGGAATTTAATATTGTGAAGATAAAAAAACGTCCTGCGTAAATATGGGACGAAAGAGAGGACTCAGGAAAGAACAATTGCGCCGAGAGTTTTCCGAAGCGAAAAATTGTCGTGGTTCAGACTCCCTTGTTCGTGAAAAATTTCCTCACTTCGCTAAAAGGTTAGAATTAGGTACATAGAAAATCTTCCTATGAATTAATTTTTAGTTCATGCTTCAAAAAAAATGATTTGTCAAAAATATTCCTCACGCCATTTGTGAGTCGGGGTAGGTATGCGTCCATGTGCTCGAGCATTTTCTACACCCCTGGCAAAGGGGCTCACAAACAACAAAACAAATTGCGGATCATAAAAGCATCCGTGTTTACTGTCGTTTCCCAAATAAAAGTACGTAGCTCCATTTTAAGGTTGAAAAATTGACTAAAAAACTCAATTTTAACAAGGATACAACTTTGAGACTTCTGGTCGAAATGTTGCTGATTTCAGTGTGTAATCTGTAAAACTCACGCAATGACATTTTCATCAAGTGGTGCTCGGCAAATATCTCGTAAAAATTTGGTTTAAAGGTAAAACTTTCGGAGTTTTGGGATATGGTTACCTTGTTTTATCTGGGAAACGGAGACGTTATCATCGCCTCGTTGCGTTGAATTCAGATCTCTGATCCCTCCCCCCTTCCCACAATGAAGATAAAAATGACACAATCCCGGATAAGTCCCTTTTCAGGGATGCCACAGAATTTAGAGAATGAAATTCCCTGATTTCCCTGACAAATTTTGGTGAAATTCCCTGAGAATTGAAAATATGACAGATGGTTAAGAGGACATAATTGAACATATTTTTAGGCAAAACTTGTTACACAAACTGATTGCGGTGGCGCACGGGCCGTAAGACAGTACGTTGGAGTTTTTTGCTAACGTGCGTTAAAAATATAGCAGAAAGCTGAAAATCTCAATAGGACGAAACACGTCTGCAATTGCCTTCCTGAATGGACGTAACTAGTGTTGCACCAAACAGCATATCTCTTTGAGGGAAAACTGTGCTCACACGAGCTTTTTCCCTCTGAATTGAGATGTTCAGCTTTATGCTGAATTTTTAACGCACGTTGGCAAAAAACTCCGACATGCTGTCAAAACTTATGCTGTTCAAAACCTCAAACTCATGCTAAAGAGCAAATCAAAGTGATTTCACATATTTTCCCTGATATTTTAGCCATTTTCCTGGAGATTTTCGTCATTTTCCCTGTCATTTCCCGGTTTTCCGACTACTTTAAAATTCCCTGACGTTTCCCGGTTTTCTCGGTATCCCTGACAGTGGCAACCCTGCATTTTGTTTCAAAACCGCGAACCGTACATAAAAATTTTAAAACACTCGCGCGCGGCCTCTCCGTCTCTCCGCGGATTGCGTTACCGGGAGCGTGTAAACGCCATTCGCCAAATTTTACTTCACGTCGCGCAGAATTCGGGAACGGCTTGTTTTACGAGGCACCTCGGCCGTTTCGCAAGGCCCGCAAACCCGGTTTGTCCGGGTCCTTACGTGCAGATGGCCCGTGGGAGCCTGCGATAGGAGCGCTCGTAAAACGATACCTTTCACCTTCCTCCCTCCGCCGGCCCGGGGAGGGGGGGGGGGGGTCCGTCCGCCCTGCGAGTCCGCGCTAACTCTCAATTTTCTCCGATAATTCGGAGGCGGGTTTTGGTTTCTTCCTTTCGGCCGTTACGGGAGTAATGAAATGCATGCCCCTTTCTTCCTCGCGCCGAACGGGATTCGACGTTTTTAGGTTACAAATTAAGACTGGAGTAGAGGAGAGGCTCGCCGCAATGAAGGCTAAGGCCGCCGCACAGTGTTGGGAACGGTCGATCTCGATGAACATCACTCAGAAAGCTCAAGACCGGAAAATTAGCTTGGTATTCGTCAAAATGGGTTGTGGACGTTGAAAATAGAGGCAACTATAGTAACGACTAGGCTTTTTCATCACTGTTTCATGTGTACACTGGAAGAAAAACACATTGGATCTAGATTCCAGACTCTTGAAAACATCAACAAGAAAAAGGACTCTTGATTCAATCAGATTTAAGCTTAAATCAAAAGGAAATCCGCTCAAATTAAGAGGCTTGTCTCTTGAGGCTTGTTTCTTAAATCTGATTGAATCAAGAGTATTTTTTCTTGTCGATGTTTTTAAGAGTATGGACTCTAGATCCAATGTGTTTTTTTTTTCCAGTGTAGTTAGTTGGTTGATTCATTCCGACGATTAGCAATTATGGCTATTTACGCCGAGGTCCAGGAAATTACCTTGAATTTTGAGATTTACTTGTAAAAGAATGTTAAAATTTTGACAGTGTAACCTAATCTTGTAAGAATGCATAATATATTGCAATTATTACACTCACCAAAAGGTGAAAATTTATTTGATTTTACATGATTGTTGAAGGTCTTGATGGTAAGAAAACGAGGCGCCTTCAATTGCTTACATAGGCAACAAACACACGGAAGAACACGAATAGTTATCTATGCGAACCTGGCTTTGGGTGTCCCTAAAACCGTCCTTTTTTTGTTAGTCTCCATTTTTTGTTAAATGGGCCTGTTGCAAGGTGCGGGTTTTGCAAATTGATGGCTAATTCTTATGGCAAATTTCACGAAAAGAACGATGGCGCTACTAAAAAACCTTGAAATGACCTCTCAAACTAAAAAAAAAGCTGTTTTTGGAACCGACTCATTCAAAACGGTTGTTTTTCAACCGCCACACTTGTGATTGGTGGAGCCATATGTATTCTGTGCTTGTGACGTGAAATGATATGACAGACCTGGTTTCTTCATCACTTACAATGTATTTTCCCGTAAGGAAATGGCAGCCGTTTTTCAAATGCAAATATCAAGTCAATCGATAATTTTTTGATCAAAATGGAAAGCAGGAATGGATTCCTCGTACGTTTAAATGGTTAAAACCTTCATTAGATAAATAAGAACCGACGGGATAAACCCTATTTTGAAGGAAGACTGTAGTCAATGGGCGATTGTTTACATCTGCTTAGTGATAACAGACCAGGACATTAGCTCAATATTTGGCGATTTTCATGAGTTTTTACTTTTTCGTCACTATTTGAAGGTAAGTTTATTTTGTAAATCAATTGTTTAGTGCCTTAGAATCATGTTAAAAGCTGTAAAGGTATACTTTGTTACTTATTAATTCAGATCACACTCCGGCAGTCCAACGCTCAAACCTGGATGTAGCGAGTCAGTTGTTACTGCTTATACTATTTCACCCTTTAATGCTTCACTGAAGACACCAAAATGATAGTATCAATCATTGATGATTAAAAAAACTTACCTTTGACAATACTGATGAGATGAGGAGACCGGTATGTTTAAGCTGGAGGCAAGGAAAGTAGACGTAGGATCCTTTCTTTGGTTACCAGACTTTATCGATAAATTTTTCTGTATATAGTGTTACATTTAAAACACACAGGATTTTAAAATAACATAAGTTAATAAAACGTGGGAACGTTCTGAATGATATTGAGATGTTTGTTGAAGAGTTAAGAATGATTTACACGCATTAAGAGAACATCCATGGTTTGAGCGCTGGACTGCCGGAGTGTGATCTGAATTAATAAGTAACAAAGTATACCTTTGCAGCTTTTAACATGATTCTAAGGCACTAAACAATTGATTTACAAAATAAACTTACCTTCAAATAGTGACGAAAAAGTAAAAACTCATGAAAATCGCCAAATATTGAGCTAATGTCCTGGTCTGTTATCACTAAGCAGATGTAAACAATCGCCCATTGACTACAGTCTTCCTTCAAAATAGGTTTATCCCGTCGGTTCTTATTTATCTAATGAAGGTTTTAACCATTTAAACGTACGAGGAATCCATTCCTGCTTTCCATTTTGATCAAAAAATTATCGATTGACTTGATATTTGCATTTGAAAAGCGGCTGCCATTTCCTTACGGGAAAATACATTGTAAGTGATGAAGAAACCAGGTCTGTCATCAGTGGCGTAACGGGCGCCCCCGCAGACCCTGCTATGCAGGGGGGCCCAAGCGCCTAGGGGGCCCTCACCCGCCGGAATTTTTTTCTCTCTCTCTCTTTGAAAACTTTGGGCCTTTACTTACTGAGATGGGGCTCCTTCCTCTGATTTTTATTGTTAGCTCAGGGTTTTTCAAACTTTTTTTTTTGCTGGAGGGTCCCTGCCTTCCAATGTCCACTCAGTGATTACTAAAACTTTTCTCTTTTTTGTCACTTTTCGTAGGTATTTCGGGCTTTGGTTGGCCCATGAATCTGAAGGGCCCACAAGGCCCTTGGGGGCCCTTCGATTCTTGGCCTGCATTGGCCCCTCTGTAGATCCTTGGGCCTGGCTGGGCCCCCGCCACCCTTTAGATCCTTGATCCTTTAGGGGCCTCATTTAATCGGGTACGGGATCCGGGACGGTGAGGGGTGAGAAAGTCCAAATTCCAAGTCCAAGTCCATGATTTGAAAAGTCTCGGGCCAAAAAAAGGGAAGGGGTGAGGGAAGTAGAGGGGCGGGAGGGGGGATGATTTTGGAATTTTATCGACATGGGGGGCCCTAGAAAAAAATTTGCAGGGGGGCCCAGCGGAAGTCCGTTACGCCACTGTCTGTCATATCATTTCACGTCACAAGTATGGCGGACCCAAAACGACCGTTTTGAAAATCCAAATTCTGAGGCGTTTTTAAGTTGATTTTTTGGGGGTTTCCGGTGATCAAAAAACTCCGGGAAAATTCCTGTGACATCAGGAGCCTTAGCTCTTTCGATTAAAGCAATAAAAAAAATTGGTGCAACAGGCCCATTGTCACCAATCATCCATAAGACTCTCAGAAATCGTTTCGGTGATAAAAAATTTACGAAAGTTATTTCAACGACGTAAAAAAGATATTTTCAATTTCCATGTTGAGCTAGTTTTAAGCAAGAAAGCCTTAAGTACGATATCTTCTGCATGCTTTCTTGGTTGCATTTTGGACACAAAACAAGCATATTTTTCAGGTTAGATATTGGCAGAAAAGTGCGACATTTTACTTCAAAGCACTATTTTCATTAGCCCTCTGGAGGAATAATGCTGCTTTATCTGAGATTGCGTCATTTTTTCCGCACTTGCGGCTCTTTCATATGTCTCGTTTTCATACAAATAAGACAAATTTCAGTGATTTTATCTAAAAAGGATTAGACGAGTTTTGGAGGAAACTCGATTTTGAAAATTGGACAGTTACAGCTCTCTTTGCCATCACGGCAGAACAGATCGACCGTTCTTGACACTGTGCGTCGACCGCCTCTCTGCAGACTGTTTTTATCGGATCCTTCCCATCATTCATCGCTCGTTTACCTCAAGCTACCGATATCTTCGCCATCTGTTTTTGTCATTATTTCATTTAATTTTTTCCTCCTTCCTTTTTTTTGCCGTCAAAGAAACGCCGTCTTGAATTTTAAGGAGTCTTACTCTCGAATACGGGGAAAATTAAGTTTAACCGACGCACATCGGATCGAGTCAGTCAGAGAAGTCGGGCATGAAATTTATGACTAAAACTGCGAATTTTTACGTTTAATTCGACACATTTCAAATATTAGTGTGTGCTTCTAGCGAAAAATTTCACAAGAAAATCAATGAAACCATTTTTAAAATCTCAAAGTTTCGATTTAACGGAGTTTTAAGCGTTTAAAGTTTCCAAATTTTGTCCGACCTCTCCCCTTGCCTCGGTCCACTGTGCGACCATAGCAAGCTCCTAAACCGAAATTCACCGATATTGCCTCAAGGTTTCAATGAACGAAACCTTAATCTTGTTCAAGTAGATGTCATCAATGACATCGATGAGCTTTGAATTTCATTGAGTATCAATTACGGTTGATAACGCCATTCAACGTCAACCATGCCATCGTCGGTGCAGTATGAAAGAGCGGGAACCAGAGGAGCTTAATTGTAATACAATGCTGCTAGATTTCACAGACCGGATGTAATTATTTAGACGCCGCAAAATATTTATTTGAAATTTTTCGCTGAACACTCATGAAGTGTTCAATCATCAATATATCAATATTAGACATGCAATCTTTGATGAAACAATAAGCACGTTGTATGACAACGTTGCGGGAACGTCGTGAATATGATTTTTCAGTAATTTGTTAAAGGAAAAGCAGTGTATGAAGGCTTGTACGATGTTCTTCCTGGGCACGGCAGTATAAGAAAGGGTTATAAGAAAATATTTTGATGTTTTCAAAATATCGATAGAATCAAAGAATTCAAGTTCGGAGAAGAAATCAAAATAACAAAAATGGTGACCGATGCTGCCTAAAGGACGTACTTAAATCCAAAAGTTAAACTAGACTTCAATCGGGGAAACTTCGTTTTAGAAGAGGACGCAGCCATAAAATTCGTCAATCTCCCAATTAAACTGGAAGGCGGTGTGACAAAGCCTTAAACTTTAACTACCCAATTTTTCCGGGTTATAAACCTCCATGATACAATTCCGAAAGATGACCAGATGAGTGATAACACTCACAGCATCAAATATTACACCCTGATATTTGATAGGAAATGATCAACATCAGTCACCGGACGTTAACTTTTTATGAGCATTTTTTTTTCTTAATCAGATCGTTCGATGAGATCCTGAAAGAAGAATGAAGTCTCCGAACGAACCAGGAAAACCTGAGGAAAAATAACACCCGTTCAGCGCTAGAACATTCTACTTCAATCTCATCTGAATGAAGGAAATTCAAAACGTCGTAAGCGTCATTAAGCGTTGCTAAGATTGTGCATAGTGTTCTTCACCATAAAATAACCTAAATGCCTTCCTTCATTGAACTCATCGCTGGGGAGTTTTTTTGAAATTTTGGTTTCCCATCATAAAAATTGTTGTTGCCTCGCAACTAGACTCCAACTTATTGAGAGAAACAGTAGAAGAACGAATATTTAAGGGCGATTTTTCATGTTGAGGCGAAAGCATAAGAGTGAGAGAAAAGACCGGGTTTGAAGCAGTAGTCACTCGGAAACCTTGTTGTAAATCCCGTTAAAATTCATATCTACACTGGAAAAAAAAACACATTGGATCTAGAGTCCAGTCTCTTGAAAACATTGACAAGAAAACGGACTCTTGATTCAATCAGATTTAAGCTTAAATCAAAAGGTAATCCGCTCAAATTAGGCTTGGTTCTTGATTTAAGCTTAAATATGATTGAATCAAGAGTATTTTTTTTGTCGATGTTTTTAGGAGTCTGGACTCTAGATCCAATGTGTGTGGGTGTGGTTTTTTTTTTTTTTTTTTTTTGTTTTTTTTTTTTTTTTTTCACGTGTATATAATTCTCTAGAATAGAGGGCAGTAGAAGCTTGGGCTGCTAATAGAGAGAGCAACCGGTGCGTTGGAAACTAATGAAATTCCACTGATTCTGCTATCGGTTGAGCATAAAATTATCGGTCAAAGACATGGTAATGGAGCTACCCACAATTTCATCAACGCTTGGAATTTGCGCATCAAAATTCGTAAAACGGCGACTCATTACTGAGCAAACAAAAAAGAGTAATTACACGAGTTTTTACTCGGAAGATATGCAATGAGGAAAATTCAATTTACGAAACCAAGTTAAAAGTTTACTTGCTCGTAACGGTTGGAAGTTTCAAGATGAACCCAATGTAAGTTCAAGAAAGGTCAAAACTTGGATGAAAATACTGTGGAACTTTTTTCGTTGCGAAGTGGTTTTTCCATACTTTGCCATGTTGTGTTTAAACTTACCAGGAAAAAAAATAAACGCATCGAAACTAAAAACTTTTTTCCGGAACGCGATCGCAAATAATGCTATGTAAAAGTCTAGGTCCTAACTTTTACGAGATTCAAAAGAAGCTGCTCTCCTGCTTTCTATTTGAATAATTCCATTAACCATTAGCGAATCAATAAATTTAAAAACGAAGAACCAAAATGTTCAAACAATTCGGCGAAAAGAAAAAAAAATTAAGGCGTTTGATCTTGAGTATTTAAGAAGTAAGCAGAAAGCTGTATGGACTAATTGTAATCGGATAAACTTCCGCCTCTTTCCCAACAGTTAGATTTTAAAACCATCAGTTTTAGAACTTTCCTTTCATTAAATACTCGTACTTAAAACGAAAGAATATCGATTACATTGAGAGGCATGCTTGTGTTTTGTTACTTTTTTTGAGTTCAAGAAATAAAACACGGATTAATTTAAACTTTGAGTTAACTTCAGCACAAAAACGATGGAAAAATCGGGAAAATAAGGATCAACCGAAGCTTGGAGTTACTGTGCGTTCTATCCACCACATTAACCAAATCTTATTGTTAGTGTTCATTTTGGCAATACCCCGTAACAACATTCTTACATTCCGGGCAGCAAAAGATGGATACACCTCAGCTTTTAAAAATCGCTGCTTCACGAGAAAAAAAGCTGCTTACGCGAGGAGAAGCGCTGTAATTAACGCTCTCGGTTGCCAGATTGGGGTGTTTTAATTGAACCGCGTTTACCAGAAAGGAACCAAGCCACATCAGCTATTGCCAAACTTAACTTGGCGATTTAATTTTTTACAAGAGTACGTTTGTACGGATTCCTGTGATAATTTTAAGGAACTTGCTTCGCACTATGCAGAAAATTCACTGAAATGTGCACAAAAATCCGCACAACCGCTTTCATGTAAAACATTAAATTGCCCAGTTACATTTGGACCGAGTTCATCAGAAAGGAATCAACCCATTTTAAGTTGAAACTGAGAAAAAGAGGTTTGAATTTTCATTCCTGCTTGAGGCTCAATGCAGAAAATTAACTTCGACCTCTCTTTTCAAAAACTGATTTCTTTTTTTCGACTTTTGGCAGGAGAGAATAAACGGCTGGTGAAACTCAAAAACATTCTTTGCTCAATTTTTGCAAAAATGTGGATTGGTTCCTTCCTGATAAACTCGGTCCATTCGGCAATTGCTGATGTGGCTTGGTTCCTATCTGCTTTACGCAGTCTATTTAAAACGGAGAGTTTCGCAAATTCTTTCAGATTTGGCAAACGTGTCAAGTGCGTCGCTTGAGGCCGAGAGCGATGTCCTCTTGATTCGAACAACGAGGCTGCTGAAATAAGCTTTTGCACTTCATTAGAGCCGACGCGCGGAATTCCGTAACGTTACACTTTTCGGGAGCCTCTTCCAGGCGCCGCGCCGCCAGGGCCGTGTTGGCGGCAAGTTTCAAGTATCCTATTACAGAGACACGTTCGTCCCAAAGCCCAAAGGGCGCGAGCTGCGATTCCGTTCCGTGGAAAGTTCACTCTGCATATCTACCGAGCTATGGAAAAACGCCGTGAGAACATTCGACGGTTGCCAAAATTCCCTCCATAAAATTTTCATTTTGGAGGAAAGTTATGAATATTATTCCTTGAAATTTTCAGGAAATTTGGGTGAAATTGCGAACAAAATTATCTGAACAATTGGAATAAAAATATTCATATGTTCACAGAGAAATTCGTGTTTTATCAAAGTAAATTTGGCAACGCCTGACGGTTCGTAGGGCTTTTTCCTAGGCACGGTGGATGTGCGAGGAGATTATTCGAATTTTTCCGGCCGGCAGCCGACTTGCACTCTGATTACAAAGCGAAGTTTCCGTTTTTATTTGTGTGCTTCTCACAGCACAGCCTCCTTTTGATGTGTAAATAAATGGGGAAAAGAGGTTTTTCGGATGTGAATCTTTTAGCATTGTTCTCTTTGCTTTGTAGATTAGAGATTCTCAGTATTTGCTTTGAGACTATGAAGGTGTTTTACCGTAAATGCGTGAAGGAGCGGATTAGACTCAGTTTTGATTCCAGTGACGTGACGTGAATTGCGATACATCGATTGTTATGCCATTTAAACCTTTGGAAAAGGATCGATAAACAGGATGTTCGCAGCGCACACCTTAATAATCGATTCTTTACATAGATAACAATTTATAGCACCAAGAATTTCGTAATATGCCTTACTTGTTGGTATTTTAAAGCTCATCTTCAAAACGCTTCATTCTTGTGGCGAATAAGTTCTACACATTTTCAGTTATGACACAACGTACCTGCGACAAAAGAAATCCATCACCTTAGATTGCGGCATGAGTATAGCAGTACATCATCCATACATTCGACAGTTGTTGATAAGCAGTAACGTTCAAGTATCACATTTTTTGTTTCAGTTGAAACTGAATTTATAGTTCCAAATTGCAAAGTGTAGTCCGATTTTTCCCTGAAACTTACGACATTTTCCCTGACATTTCCCGGTATTCCCTGACTGTGGCAACCCTGTTCCATGAGGGGGAACGACGATGTCATCAGTTCCCGAAACCCAGCAGGAACACCTCCACTCCGACCTCGGCCTCTCCGAACCGCGAAACGGTGCAACATTCGCAGCCTTGAGAGTCTCCCCAGAAGTCGGCTCAAAATAAAAATCAATCGTGGCCGGGTCTCGGTGAGTAATAGCTCTCGGCATCCGACGAGACATTCTGCCGTGCTAAGGAAGAACGCCGTATGAGTGTTTAGATGTTGCCAAATTTTCTCCAGTACAAACCGAAATTACTGGGAAAATTGCGTGTATTATTTTCCAAAATTTTCAGATAATTTTGTACGCAATTTAACCTAAAATATCTGAAAATTTCGAGTAAAAATATGCATAAATGTTGTCAAAAATACATGTTTTTTCAAGGGAAATTTGGCAACTCTCGAATGTTCATACGGCGTTCTTCCTTAACACGGCAGCATTTCTCGGGGGAGTCGCAACGGTAACACGGCGGCTTAAGGCCTAGATACACACGGCGATTAATCGCCGCGATTGCAATCGCGGCGTTTAAACGCAGGTGTATTCGGTCAATCGCCGCGACGGGCGAGTGAAATTCTCGGAATTTCCAAAATTGATCCAATCAATCCTACTTTTTGGGCGATCATGGAGGATGGATGCGAAATTACATGTGGTCTAATGTGTTTTTGTTTACGTTCTTCTGCAGAATGTTCATTATGCGGTTAAAATTGCAGTTCCGTTCATTAGCTTATTATTCAGGAGAGGCACCAGGCACAGTACTTCATCTTCATTCGGGGGGCACAGTACGCTATCCTGTTATCGTGATAAGATACTGATCACGCGCGATCGCTTAATCGCTAGGTGTATAGTGATCGCACTGATGGGAGCCACGCGGTCGGAACAAAGCGGGGGAAAAAATTAGAAATTAAAAAACAAAATCGGTGCTAAACGTGTCCGAGTCGGCGAGACGGGGGGCCGGGGGCTTATGAATTATGCGAGGACATTGAGTGTTGGATTTCGAACGGAGACCCGGGTTTCGTTTTTATTGCGCGCAATAGCCGTTGGCGTTGGCATTCGCGCCGTTGTGTCAAGTTCAAGCCGGCCATTGAGCAGCACGGATTCTCCCACGGGTCTCGCCGGTGCGCCGTAATGAAACGCATTAGCAGTTCGGGAAAAGGGAGGGCGACAGGCCCAACTCGGACACAATTTCAAGAGAATAGAATAAATAAAAAAAAAAATTCCTGACTTTCGCAGGTTTTCCGTTATCAAATTGATCGAAGTTCCCCGATTTTTCACATCGACGATTTGGATTACATTTTGCGATAAGGAGCCACTATCTCTGCACTGGAAAAAAAACACATTGGATCTAGAGTCCAGACTCTTGAAAACATCGACAAGAAAAAATACTCTTGATTCAATCGGATTTTTGCTTAAATCAAGAACCAAGCCTCTTAATTTGAGCGGATTTCCTTTTGATTTAAGCTTAAATCTTATTGAATCAAGAGTATTTTTTCTTGTCAATGTTTTCAAGAGTCTGGACTCTAGATCCAATGTGTTTTTTTTTTCCAGTGTGGCTTTTCCACAAAAGCACATTTCTGCATACTGAAACCGATGGCATATATCGACGGCGTAAGTCCGCAATCACATATCTCGTTCGAGGTGTCTGATAATCTCCGCCTCTAAGTTATTTTTTTAAAGGCGAACAAATTGACATCATTCCTTGAAGTTTTTGCAGAGTTTTCTTCGCACAAAGAGGGAAAATCACGGCAGTTTTGAAGAATTGCCGTTGAGTAGTAATCCGTTTAAAAAAATAAAGTATGACAGGATGTCTGCGACGTCGCAAACCGAGTTATGTGATTGCCGACTCTCACACCGTCGATATGCTGTTTCTAAAAGGAGCCAAAAATAATGGTTCATTATTGCAAAATGTGGTCCATAATATTAACCCTATATTGCGTGAGCTGATGGCCGATTTTGGATGGCGAATCTATATCATACAGTATTTTTCCGATTATGGAGACAGTTGGGGTTAAATTTTTTATACATTTTTTAAAGCTCTAATAACAGCACGGAGGCCATCGAAGCTAGTAAGATATACTCCTAGTTCCACATTGCAAAATGTAGTGGAATCCTCCTATATAGAGCTCGACTTAGGCAACATTTGGTCCCTTAAGATTTGACCCTCAAACAAAAACTGAGAAGATTTAGTTATGGCTATAATGAGATCTACCACTACCTAACAAAATGACTAATTTAAGAGAGTTCGTCGAAAGGAGGGTTTTGCTGAGCAGAAGAGGATTCGTCTGAAATCGATTTCAGCCTGAAAATTCTAGGGAACATTCACAGCCACAATCAAATTAGGCCGAGAGACTAATTCAGTTTACTTTTGAACTTCCAACTTTCTTCTCTCACCACACGAGCAATCACAGCGTTAGAAAAGCAAATCACATTTCATTTCGATCATCCCCTCTCAGAAAGAAGTTATTCTCATGCTCATAATACAGGGTTCTCATTACTTACCTGTTGAGGGAAAGGATGGGATAACAAAAAATATTGCTCTCGATTTTCCGTAAGTTTAAAGTAACAACTCAACCGTTCGCAATTCAAGTGAAAGGGAGAACGGTACATATTTTTTTAAAATTTCATAATGTGTTTTTATCCGATCCCATGTATAATTTTTCATTCTAAACTTCTGAAGCGTCCCACAAGTTCGAGCTTCAGGGAGCCGAAAAAGGGTAGCGGCTACTTTCTGCAACACGCTGTGAAGTTACCCGCCTCCGAAAAATCTGAAGTTTGTCCGACCATTGTAAGCGCTTGACTGAGCTAACGAAACGTTTATAAATTATGTAATTCACCTTCATTTCTGACCCTCCTGCCTATTGTTCTTCCTTACAAGCAACTTCCTGATTCTATGAACGAGTAAGTTGATGGGTCGGTGAGTCGGTCCCTTGCATGGTTTCCCTCCTTCTTGTAACCCTGTCAATTCAGGGGAAAAGCGCACTTTACTTCCACTGTTTATTTAGTTACGTAAACCCACGGTTCTCGCGACATGTAAACAAAACGTCGCTTGACTGACAAGGGCGTAACTACACATTGCGATGAGCCCGGAAAAGCATTGGATTGTATGGAAGACAGGGTTCGTTGCGGAGTGTAGTTACGCCCTTCTGTCAGGTAGGCGACGAGAAGCATAGAGTTTACTAGCAAGATCACTAGCCTCGATCACTAGCAAGAACTTGCCGAGGCCATCATTGTTTTTCACATGCTTCTTTTACTTGCCTTGATTGAGACATGGTTCGGCAACTTTCGATGATGATTTTGCGCGGCACCTCAGCTCTCTTACGCAAAATTTAATTAATTCTTTTCAATTTTTCATTAACTTCAATATGTTTAAAAGTATTTTGGATTAATTTTCTGGATGAAAATTCACATTCGGCCTTTTTCTGAAATCCTCATCGAAAAATCCCGCCAAGAAGTTAGGTAGAAAAACAGAAATAAAGAAGAAGAAAAAGCCAGCATGCAAGGTCGGTCACGTGGCTTGATGAGTCAAGCCACGACGGTCTAGGACTCCTTTGGAGTCCTGGGCTGAAGACCCAAATACGGTTCAAGCAGAACGGTTCCGACTTCGTCCTGTCGTTTGGACATGAGTCAAGGATTGCAGCCCTCTGTGAACCGACCGGGGGACGAGCCAGGACTGCTTTGCAGGACGGGCCACCCGGCGACACCTCCCACTCAGCCGGCGGCGTCAACCGCCGGCCGGGACAGGGCCCAAGCCCGCAGGAGTCTCGAACTCCGAGGAGTGATCGCAAAGGGAGCACGTATCGGAACTGGCTGCCGGACGCGCGCCTCAGAGGCGCGCGCTTTTCTGACTACGAGCGCCTGGCGGCGGGCGGACCCGGTGACGCGGGCCGCTGGCTTGCCGGGGAAAATGACTCGAGGACTTAAAAACCGCTAAGTATTGAAGCGGGTCGACCAGAACCGACCCGCCCACAGAGTCCCGAGTCCCATACACGGAGCGAGCCTGTCGGCGGGCGGAACACGCCTCACGGCGCACCGCTGACATAGCCGGGGCTCTCAGCCCGGGGAAAACACCGCGCACGACTTGTTAAAACCCCACTATAACTCGACCCTGGGCTCGGACCTCGTCACCGAGGGGTTTCGGGAGCTGCTCGCCGTCCGGTTGACGCCGTCACACTCCGAAGCCGCCGGGCAGGTCCCAGGTCTGTGCGCCAGGTGTAGCTGCGGTGGGTAGTTTAGCGAGTCGCACAAGCCCTTGGGTCCGGGGGTAGTCGTCTTAGGGATTTCCAGATACGGGTCGCACGTGGCTTCGTCGGGAAGGACTACCCCCTGTGGTGGGAAGGACTCCGGTCCGGTACACTAGCGCCACGCCCACTCACTTTGAAGGTCGGTCACGTGAACCTCTTTTATAGAAGTTTATATACCTAGAACAAATTATTCCATTTATCAAACTCGACCGTGTCGTCGATCTGTTTGTATAACCTGATTTTTGCCTTCAGTGATCAGACGTCTGTTTAGGGATGGGAACGATATCGATGACCAAAAAGGGAAACCACGTGGATTCATTTGCAACATTGTAGACTTCTCGTTATGCTTTAATTTTTTGGGGGGAAATTAGAAAACGCAACTTCTTGAAAACTGCTTTGATTTTTTTGCTCAGTTAGCAAAATATCCAGAACTTTAAAACTATATAAAGTTGGCTTGTTTCTCTTCGAAATAATAAAATGGAAGCGGAAATTTTGAAACGCCGCAATGGAGATTCGTGGTTTTGTACTTTGGCCCTCAATGTATAGGTTCAATCACGGGTGAACTTTCGGAGGAGAGAACCTTAAGTTCAGTGGAAAAATCCCTAAAGTTTATTCGACACTAGGGACACCGGTCATCCAATCGACGTACTTTCCAATGTATTTGCTCATCTTTTTTTCGCACATTAATCCTAATCCGTAAAACATGTTTTCTCGCCCCGCGTTTGTTGCAACTGCCGACCCCAGCCGACTACGCAAAAAGAGTGCTTTCCGAAAATTAGCAATTGGGGGCAGCTCCGGCAAAAAGCCTTAAATGCTTATAGTACAAGGTGGCCAAGATTGTGCAGTTTAACATATCATTTGTCGAAAATTAATTATATTACAGCCAAACTATTCTCACAGAAAAACGAGGGTAAATTCAGAGCTTAATATGGGCAAAATGCATGCAGAGCTTTTCGACAGGTCGAGAGTCAAGTTCACAATCGTACCAACATCGCGAACTTTAAAGGCTCTTTCCCGGAGATATGTCCTTAATTACTTACAAAACATCACTTCCAAAAGTTAATTTCCCTGACAAAATACACAGACTGCCTATGCTTCTCTTAAGAGTTGAACATCCTTTTATCAAAGGCTGAAATCTTGAATTAATATGCTCATATTTTACATAGATTCAAGTGAGCACTAAAATTCAAAATTCTAAATTTTAATTGTATAAAATCCGCCTCCGGCGGTTGGAGAAGCGCAATTATTTTTTACCTATGAACTCTTGCAAAAAGCTTCATTAAACGTTCCACTTTTCTAGAGAGCTTTAAAAAGGTAATGAATGCGTTGCATGACTGAAATGCAAGCTGAGTGCAGATCGTTTCGACTTAGCAATAAGAGCGAAACCCCGTCATGACAGTTAGTCAACACTTAAAATGGACGATTTCAGCGTAAAAGTCATTTAACATGACGGAATCGATATTCACATTTAATAATTCGCTATTTGGCGCGAAACAATAACATCTCCCACTCACTTTAGTGCTCAACTAAATAAAGGTTTCCTATTCTTCTACGGCAACAAAACCCCAACTATAGTTTCAAGTTGATTATTTAAGTACTCATTAATCGAATAAACGTGCAATCGTTTCATACATTTTTAAACGCTTACAAGAAGTACTTCTTTATTTATCGGTACTAATACGCAATTGAATAAAAGAGGGTAAAAAATGAAAATGAAAAAGTCACATATTTCATTTTTAGCTCTTTGGAAACCTAGCTCTCGTGTAGAAAAGGAGAACGCAACAACCTCATTATTTTAAGGAGTCTTTGCTTGCGCCCTGAAGAAGGAAGGGCGTTGCGCAACGCTTTGACAGTTAGTAAATGTCACGTCTCATCACGGCTGGTAGAACAAAATTAATAGAAAACGTACATAAGTAAAGCTAAACACAGAGGAATGAAAGATCCTCGAGAACTTATGAGAGCTCACGAAAACTTTCTACTAATACAAACAATTGCTTCCTGTCCTCAGACATTGCTTGACGAAGCTCTCCAAATTCTCCATTTAACTCAGATGTATCTATATGCGTTCTCGCGGGCTGATGAAAACAGTTTCGCTTAGTTGCTCTGACGCATTTCTTCAAGTTTCGTTCGACTATTCCTCTGTTATACTTGATTTTGGACTGGGAGGAACAGAATAATTATGATACCCGCTGAAGATATTAGCCATGTAAAGGCGTGTAATCGTTTCGAGCAACCATAGGGAAATAGGAATCTATGGCTAGAGTACTTGCGAGACATAGAATTTACTGGACAATATTAGGTACAGGCAAAGAAGTGAATTGAGGGGTTCGAACTTTTGGAAGTATGAACCAAGTTTCATAAACCATCATATTCACTCTCAGATGTAAACATTTCACTCCGGTCGGTAAGTAAAAATCATGCTGTAAAAAAAGAAAAGAAAGGGAAACACGTACATTTACATTGAAAAGTCCGGAGGAGATAAAGAACGACTGATCTAGAAGCCGAGCGTCTGGGAAGACATGAGAAATAAATCAATGGATGGCTCATTAAATTGCCAAAATCTAGATCTATTTGGACCGCGTGAGGCAAAAAGGAACCAAGCCACATCAGCTAATGCCAACTTTAATTAAATTTTTTTTTCATGAAAACGGTTGTGCAGATTTTTGTGCAAATTTCAGTGAATTTTCTCCACGGTACGAAGCAAATTCCTCCAGATTTTCAAAGGAATCCGCACTAACGTTCTCTCGTAAAAAATTAAATTGCCCAGCTAAATGGCTGATATGGCTTTTCTGCTAAACGCAGTCCATTTAGGGCTGTTCAATCGGTTGTCGGTAAGCCACCGAAACAGTTCCGTTAAGAAAAAGTTACGATAAGAGCGCTCTTACCGATAGCGATCAGAGTTTTCGGAGCTGGCGAAAATAAGCTGTTGCCAATTGTACATCTATTTTACGCGCCGCCGCGCCAGGCAATCTGATAAACCGACACACGGGGCAACAATGTATTGAGTGCGAGCTCTCAAAACTCCGATAAGGCCGGCTGTTGTCGATATCATGGCCACTGTCGGTACTGCCGCCAGTTTCATTAAGAGACGATGTCGATAGTGTTCCGGCAAGAATTCGTTTGAACACCCCTAAGTCCATTTGGTAACTATTGAATCAAAGTATTGCCAAAAACGCCTGCAAATCACAGGATAGGCAACAATGGTCGTGATCGAACACGACTTGGCGTCCACACCTTGACTGTAGATGTCGCTTAAATTTTCTATCCTCAAATAAAGTCACAGGAGGGTCATAGCTGCTAGGCGAGGGGTTGTTAGCGATATACTTGGGGTTCCTAGGATGAGGGGTTCGACAGGAGCTCATCCCGTAGGCAACGCACGAACGGATGGGATGGCGGGCGTTTATTTGCCTCCCGCTCCGAGGCCTCCAACATAAGTTAACAACGAGGGGACTCGAGAAAAATGAGGTTCAACAATTCCTACTTTCACCTCCATCTTCCAGTTTGATTCCTTTTTGGGAATGCTCGTTATCTTGAGGGTGTAAGAAGAGCATTCAGCAGCTATTTGGGTCAGGGTTGAGAGGCTTAAGAAGCCCATCTCCTCTCGCCTTCGGCATCTAATCTTGTTTGTCTGGATTCTTGAATTGGAGGTTACTTTCATTTTGGGACAACACCACTTTCAAATTCCAGCTGATTATTTGAGTGGGCATCGAGAGTGAAAAACGGAAAACATGTAGGGACGTTTAATTTGTTCCACTGTTTAAACACTGGAAGATAAACGAATAACGTTACTGTTTGCAATTTTCATGGAGTGTCGACAGCTAAAGTCGAAAAATGCGTACAGCTGATTGGAAGCAGGTTGCAAATCTCCGCTCATGTTCAATTGCTTTGAGAGAAAAAAAAAAGCATTCACGTTTTCTGTAATTTGTCTCAACCACCCAAAAATTTCAATAGTAAATTTTGAAGAATTATTTTTGTTACTTTTCTGGTAAAATAATTAAACAAAATGGGAGATTTTGAGGCGCTACTATGGGGATGTGTTTCACTTTTAAACTTTGGCCACCAATATTCCGAATAAGAGAAAAGGAAATCAGCCAGATTAAAATAAAATTAAAATGAATTTATAAATAAAAGTAACTAGTTTTCCTTTGAAGGAATAAAATATGACAGTAGATCAACATCTTAAATCAAGAATCAAGCTTTCAGCTCTTTACAATCGATAAGAGCTAGCTCAGGCCTCGAGCAGCAGACTATAACACCGTGACCTTTTTTCACCCAAAGAACATAAATTCCATTTCGCACACTTTCCACCGTTGAATGTAAACACTCCAGAGAGAGAGATATGTTTACCGAAAACTGCAAAATAAACACTGTCACGCTTCTGAGTGTAAATGCATATTAAATACAGCACACATTATGTTTTATTCATTTAAGGTCGTTACATTTGCATAACTGCACTTCCAGCCAGTTATTGTTGCGGATCCTCATCGCTTCGCTTTTATTTTGACATTCCACTTGTAAACAAGAGAAGACCTGAAATGGAGCGGTGTTAAATCGAACGCAGCCATTATTAGGGTGCCGGATCACGGATGACGAGCTAATTATTTTTCTGTTTTAGACCGAAAGTCACCTACAATTGAAAAACTACACAACAGCTTGGGGCACAAATTAAGGAACTTAAGAATCGAATACAGACGCGAAAAAAATAGCTTCTATTTTTCACGAAGAGTACTTGAAACGCAAGTTTCATTTAATTGATTGCCACCTAAAATGTCTAAAAAAAATCACAATTTCTACAACTGTGATACCTTATATTTCGTTACTGGAACATAATACAAGAAACTATTCACACCGCGGAAAACTCAGAAAGTTGTTAACAGTTCAACTGATAGAGTACTGCCTGGGTAAGCCTTTTACAAGAACATTAGAATCAGTTACCTTTAGAATTATGTAAAAAAAAGGGCAAGACGAATTTTAAACGGTAAAAATTTCCAAAGGGTTGATTTCCGAACCCCAAGGATAAACATTGTGCTGCTGAACCACCGTTTGTAGTGCTTTCTCATTCTGAAACACCTCCCCCTTTTGACCCTTGATGTTTTCAGTGAAACGTGACAGCTACACTGGCGCGCCATTGAAAATGGGCTGTCCATTGGTTTCGAAGTGAAAAATGAGTCTCTCTCATGCCGGGCGGCAGGGATAGTGCGTAATGCCGTAAAATACCTATACAAGAGAGGAATATTGACGTTTGTACCCTTATAGCGCAAAAGAACATCTGCCACTCTCTGATCGGTTGCACCATTTGCCGTGTTCATGGAGTCTCCAGGCCAGGGACTATAGCAAACAAAATAGTTCGCGATTTCAGCTTACACAAGAGTTATACAAAATTTGATACTGAAATATTTTTGCCCATTAACGTACTCTTGCCGGGCTGGAGTAATTTCTCTGTCGATAATTCGAGCGATAGTGGCATGATCTACAAATTCTTCTTACTGGAGTCAGGGCCGGGTTTACCTGCTTGCCGCACATAGACCGCCTGTATTTTGCCGTCTCCTTCTCATTCGTTTTGAACCATCAATAAAAACCATTAAGTGAACGTGTCGGAGGGAGAGGGGTGCATAAGACACGTTTACACGTGTTGGATACATTTTTTGCGAAATCCCCATCAACACTACCAGCAAAATATCACGGAACTTTGCGCGAAAGTCAAGTTTCGTAAACCTATCTCTGTGTGAACAAGGCCTTCCATTTATAAGAAATGAATGAAACAAATTTGAGAGAACAAACATAAATGTGCGGTTTAATAATTTTAACTTCCATCACCGCGCCGCGCTGACCGCACTGTGTTTAGCGCAATGCGTGAAGTATTCCTACAGTCTAGTGGGCGCTATGCGTTTTACGCCGACCGCTGCTGAACGCACTGTGTGTGGCATAATGCGTGAAGTATTCACGCAGTCTTGTAGGCGCTATGCGTTTCGCGCCGCCGACCGCTCCTGATCGCACAGTGTTTGACACAATGCGTGAGGTATTCATGCAGTCTTGTAAGCGCTAATATGTGTTACATGCCAACCGCCAAGCCGAGGGCTTCTCCTTTTCATCTCAAGTCCTCGTCATCATTCCTCTCTGCGCCGCGCCGCTCCAGGCCTAATTGCGGGTTTGGTTTCTCTCTTAACTCGACTAATTAAAGGTTCGGTCTGTTGTATCACCAAAAGATGAACAAATTAGCAATTAATATACTCTCAGGAAAAATAGATTTTGTCGCCTTTTCTCGTTGGTGATGTTTTTTTTAATCCGATTTTTTTTATACCTACATTTAAAAAAGTTGCAAAATTTGCCGCCCCCGGGAATGGAAACGTTGGCTGGAGGAGATACATCTCAATTTACGCTCCGGCAGTTACTAAGTTGCGCCACGAAGTTAAGGGTTAGATGCTGAGAAGCGGCGGGTGGTGGTGAGAAAAATGAAAAGCGAACGTGTCGAACCTCGCGCTAACCCCGGCTGAACCGCGCATAAACTTTCCGAAAGTTTCCACCTCACCCCCGCTGTGTCACGCCGGGGCGGGTTCGTTATAAATATGGAAAATTTCAGGGGACAATTCGATCCATGCATCGTGGTTGTGGCAGGTGAATGAGTTCCAAAGTTCCGAGCCGTCATCGGATTCAATTAAGACGTCATCAGCTCGCTAATACAATAACTCAACGAAACTAGGAGACGGGCTCTGCCATCCGTGTAATTCCATGTTTTTCGCGGCTCAAGTCGAGTGAAAATTGGTCTGATGTGATATTATCAGCAGGCGACGAATAAACAGGCCTGTCGACTGTCGATGCGAAATTGCACCTCATTGCACGGCGGAAAATATCAAGAGACAAAATTTAAAAAAAGGTTACAAAGTTCTTTGTTATTGGAGAGGGCACTTCATTGCTTACGCCTACGAGAGGAAAGTTGCGCATAAACTCTTCTGATGGTTCACGTCGATGTAGAGGGATGGGAGACAAAACACTCGAGTTCGGGCATGTACCGAGGAATTTCAGAGCGTTTTTTGCAATATCGATCACAGAGTGTGAATGCGGTTGCATACCTTTCCAGGCTTGCCGATTCTGATCCGACACCGGGGAGGAGAGATCAAAGCGGTAAAATATCAAACAACGCCGTGCACATACTATGCCATTAGGAAACTGGTGGAGTTGGAAGAAGCCTTCTGATGGATGGCGTTATACACGAACAGATAGCCAAATTAGGTGCGAAAACAATGATCTCCATAACTTTGTGGTATTTTCCAGGCTTCATTAAGATCAAAATAGGAACAAACCAAAAACACGAATCAAACTTTCAAAAATCAATTGTAGGTTGCAAAAGAACTGAAATAAGTAATCGAAGCTAAGTACACGGACTTATCTGCAATTTCTTGAAAACTACCTAGATTTGTCCTCCCTCCTAGCAGAATATTCTGTTGAACTTTAAAACTTTAAAGTTGCTTTGATTCTCTTCGAAAAATAAAATAGGAGCGGAAGTTTTGAAACACCGCAATGGAGGTAACTGGTTTTGCACTTTGGCCATCGACAGTGCCCTGAGCTACCTGATAGGGCTGTGTGGCCTACACAAGTATTCGTCGCAAAAATAAAATATACGAATCAACACCTGGAGAAAAAAACGACAAAAGAAATTCAGCAGAGACATTCCATTGCTCTTGTCAGTAATCAAGGTTGCGATTGACGTCAAATATCATCATTCCCGTGGCTTTTCCCTGAATTATAAATAAAAAGAAATCCCTGAATGGTATAAAAAAAGGGGGAAAAAGAACAAAAATTTGTCAGATCCGGAAAAATGAACCCTGCGCTCCATGTGGTCTTTATTAAAAAAAAAAAAAAAAAAAAAAAAAAAAAAAAAAAAAAAAAAACCCTAACCTCCCGTAGAAGTATCTGGCTTTTCAAGCGTTTATTGCTCCCAAACTTTTCCAAGTTTCCCTGCCTGTCATCACTCTGATGAATATCTTCCGTAAGTTTTCCACGTCTGTGAATTTCAAACAAACAGCAAGGGCATTCCACAGCTCCAAACCACTCGTAAATCATGACGTCAGGCAGCTCCAGACCGGACCGCCCGACTGCGTGACGCACGAGACATTCCAGAGATCACAGTTACGATTATTACAGGAGTCGAATCGTGGCATCGTGCCGGCACCGTTGCGTTGGCCGCGACACGATAATTCTTCCACGTCGATACTTACCTAGGACAACCTTCTCGGCGAGGAAGAAGAACAAATCGCGGGAATAATGATTAACAATTGCGCTTCCTAACTGAATCGGTTTCGGTTAGACGGGCGTACGTCCCAAAATTCATGAGCCCTGGCTTTCGTTGTCGCATAGGATGCTAGGGCTCATAAGTTTATGGGCTTACACTCGTCTAACAGAAAGCGATTCAAGTGTCGTCACCGTCTCTAAGTCGCCAAGGGTCAATATTTTTGATCTCACGCGGGGCCGAACGAGCGCATATACGGCAGGCTCGGAGGCAAATTGCTTGGGCTCTTTCCGCGATGGTCATTCGGTCATCGGCGAGTGATATTGCACCGTCATCGGTGACTGATGCCTTTTTGATTAAGTCTTCCCACCTCCCGGTAATTCTCTTCTCCACTCCGGTGAGCGAATATTGTGCCCGGAGTTGCCGTAGCTTTCTTTGAAAAGAGAAGAGACGTTCTTATTCACCCTGAAATATTTTCAGAAAATAGTGAACCTGAGAATTTTTACACAAGTCAGAATCAATACGGAGAAATAAAAAGAAAAGATATGGGAAACTGGAGGGCTACCCCCCTGACCGCTTTGCGATTTAAGCCCCCGAAGCGTTACACGCTGCTGACGTTATGCATTTCGCGTTACGGTAAGATAAGCTCTTCAGATCTACAAATTTTCATTTTTCGTGATAGATATTTCGTTGTGGAGATCTACGGGTCTGCGCCAAAATCTTGTTAGATTATGGTCAGCCGCAAGTTGCGAAACCTTACTGTAAGTTCGACAATAAAATGGAAAAATTAAAAGTGTTTCCTTTTTTAGATTCATTTAATCAAATTTTCCGTCATGGGTATCGAATTTTGGTCATTGTGATTGAAAGCTTCGATGTTTAAAATGTATCAAGCTTTCACCTCAATATCGACGACCAAATGTTAAACCACGTATCTCCATGACGGTGTTTCGAAATTCACTCCTGTTTAAATTTTGAGGAGAGACAAGCCGATTTAAAACCCAAAATTAATACAGAATATTCTGCTTACAGAGAAGAAAAATCAATACAATTTCCGAGAAATTCCACTGATAAATTGTCCGAGGAAAAAATAAATTCTGACTGGCAGTCTGCAACGTACCAAACGGAGATGCATGCACTGGAAAAAAAAAACACATTGGATCTAGAGTCCAGACTCTCAAAAACACCGACAAGGAAAAATACTCTTGATTCAATCAGATTTAAGCTTAAATCGAGAACCAAGCTTCTTAATTTGAGCGGATTTCCTTTTGATTTAAGCTTAAATCTGATTGAATCAAGAGTCCTTTTTCTTGTCAATGTTTTCAAGACTCTGGACTCTAGATCTAATGTGTTTTTTTTTTTCCAGAGCGTGGTTTCGCTCTTGGGTCATCGATGTATAACCAGGAATGCGTTCATTTAAGGGTGCAAAGCGTCCTCGTCATAAATTTTCAACATTCATGTTAATAATTACCGGGATCGATGCCCCAGGGCAATATAAACTTAGCGGAGGACGGACCGCGGGGACTAATTGAGGTAGCGGAACTTGGCGTGCCTCACTATATACCGTTCCAGCTTCTCATTGTTGTCTTCGCGGAGCTATCGATTCCATAGGGCAGGTGTCTCCGAATCTTACGACACGCTGGAAAGTTTCACTCGCGTCGCCGGTCGCGGTAGGAGAGAGAATAGCCAAAATCGACTACTGCCGCGCCCACCGCTAGGCGCAGGTGCATCCTACCTTCGCAGCTGCTCCACTGGACCCGACATTCATCTCTCTTAATTAGATAGATCCGGTCAAAAGCTCGCCAGGAGAGGATTCTGGAAACATGTTCTTCGAGCTGATTTTATCGAGCAGAAATTGAGTCTTTTCCTTTGAAAATAGTCCGATTCGGGCTGGTATTATCCCACTCTCAGCAGAGAAGGATTAATAAATAATCGTTTTTTAGACAAAAGAACACAATTACTTTCCAACGTTGCACACTGGAAAAAAACCACATTGTATCTAGAGTTCAGACTCTTGAAAACATTGACAAGAAAAAATACTCTTGATTCGATTGGATTTTTACTTGAATCAAAACGAAATCCGCTTGAATTAAGAGGCTTGGTTCTTGATTTAAGCTAGATTCTGATTGAATCAAGAGTATTTTTTCTTGTCGTTGTTTTTAAGAGTCTGGACTAGAGATCCAAAGTGTTTTTTTTTTTTTTTTTCTTTTTTTTTCTTCTTTTTTTCCAGTGCAATATTTCTTCTTCTTCTTCTACGAACGATTAGGACATAGCCTTTTTTGTCAGGTAATCCAGTATCGAGCGCAATAAAAAAAAATTACGAAAAATTCCTTCAAAAATTTTCTTGGCCAAATTTCTACTCGCATATTAAATTTTTTACAAGAAAACTTTTGGGCACTTCCAACTGAAGATTCCATGGATTTTACTTCCAATAATGAGCAAAAATCAACCAAACGGCCAGAAATGGCAGTCATATTCCTATAAAAAATTAGTTTGAGTCAATTTCGCAAACTTGGACGTTCTTCCGTCTGAAAAACGACGAAATGCCACGGACGCAGAAGTAAGAATGTGGAAGTGTGACTAATTGAACGTGAAGAGGCCCGCCGACCGGTCCGTCGGTGAAGTTGTCAAGAAGAGGAGGAGTCTTTAAAGTGGGACCATTAAGCGTTGAAAACTCAATCAGAGCACTAATTATTTGCATCAATTAACTCCGGTTGCAGGCGCCTCTCCTTTCACTCGATGCAGTTCATTAATCGCTGGACCGATCTTGGCGCTCGTTCGTGAATGGCCGCTGCGCTGCTTCCGCGCGTCCACCCGGAAAAGGATGGCTATTAGCGATAGCGTCACATCGAACCACCGGTGACGAATCTCATAGCGGCACCCGACTGTATTCAAAGCAAAAGGTAATTATTGTAGGTGTGGGTATCGGTGGTTCGGTTAATTGATTGTTCTTCTAATGCTCACTGAGCCGAAATGGGGCAGGAGATTCCCATGATGCCGATTTTAGCAGAAGTTTCGAGATATTACATAATACTGCCGTGCTAAGGAAGAACGCCATACAGGGTGTCTACGAAAACAGACTGGCCAGAGATCAGTACAGTGACTCTGGATTATCCGGATTAATTGGTGCCGGACCCGATCCGGATGAAAAAGAAATTCGGATAAGAATGGTAAACACAAACACCACCAACCAACACCACAGTATTCTTATTATGTATTCATTGTATGTATTGTCAGTATTCTCATTCTTATCATGTGCATACCAACACGAATTTAAAAGGTTAACGCCAAACTGAACGACTCGATGGTGATTGTGAATGGTAGCCGACAACGATAAATTACAATACAACGATTAGAGCGCGCAATGCGTGAGGTATTCATGCAGTCTTGTAGCCGCTAATGTGCGTTTTAGGCTAACTAACCGACTGCACTGCGTTTGGCGTAATGCGAGAAGTATTTATACAATCTAGTAGGCGCTAATGCGTTCCACGCCGGCCGCACTGTTTGGCGCAATGCGTGAAGTATTCCTTCAGCCTTGCAGGCACCAATTTGCCTTGCGACCGCTTCTCCGCGGATCCGCTCACTTATCGGAATGCGTACGTGGTTACATGGTTGCAAAATCGATCCGGATAATCCCGAGTCCGGATAATACGAAGCCGGATAATCCAGAGTCTACTGTACTTATTCAGTACTTTTTCAGCACAATCCCAAAAATTTAGGTACCTCCTAAACAGAAAAATTTAGTACTACTTTTACAGTACTTCTAATTAACGAAATTCGAAAAATTTCAATTTCTCGCTCAAATTGCGACAAAAATGACAAAAAAGCGAAGTTTCCGAGTTACATTAATCTTATAAATAAACGGAAAATCACGGAAAATAAAAGGGAGTACCTGCCTAATATTAGGTAACTTGGGAACGAATTATGCTGTGTCTTTTAAACGGAAACGTCATAAAGAGTTGAAAAAAACGAAAACAATTTTAAGTCGATAATGCTCATCCAATAAGAAAAAAACAAGCATTTTCTTATGAAACTTTGCTTAAAAGCACATTCGTGCGTAATTTGTGACGATTAAAAATTTGGCATGCCCGCGTTAATCGTCTAAGCTCCTCGTTGTTTGAGCTATGCAGGGGATTTACAAAACGAGGCCCTCCTATGTCGCGAGACACATTCAAGAGATTAACATCACATTGCCGATGTAAGCCCATAAAATATAACACAACACGCATACACATGTAGAGGAAGTTGGCAACAGCGATTGATTTTTCGCTCATGGTATCGACCGGCTATGCACTGCGACTGCAACTCGAGCGGGGCTGAGAAAAACAGCTGAATAAATAAATGCGCTTATTAATGCTTAACGACTCCAGGAGCGGTACGGCGTCTAAATGACCTCTTACTTAGTGCTTCTCCTCTCAGTTTTCACACTATCGAGTAAACAAACTAATGTTGAAACTCGAGTCCCCATTATTCAGCCCTGCTGCACTCCGCGCTTCAACGACGCGGCGCTGATAATTTATTCCCGACGCATCGAAAATACGCCTTATTTACTTTACAAAGGCTCAAAATGGATTCACGCGTTGGCGCGAAATTAAGAAATGACAAACGAGCTGCTGAGAAAGGCAGCACGTCGCGTATTGCCACTGCAACGTTTTACAATTATCCGTGGCAGGTTATATGATTTTTTGACAGGATAGTCTTGCCGGAAAGTTCACTATGCTTTCATTGGGACCGAGAGAATGTAAATGATGTAATACGACATGCATTTGGGAATATCAAGTTACGATAACAAGATAATTATTCCCTTGACATTTTCTCGCTGCGTTGAGAGAAATGCTTGTTGCGTATGAGCAACGACAATTGTAATTAAACATGTGGCTGTGGGGGCAAAATTTCGCGTGTCCAGATACACATCTTCTGGTTGCGGTAGAAACAATTTTTTTGATCAGCTGATTTTTATCCTGCTAGCTAAGCTGTACTAAGAAACCTTCTCTATACCTCAAAATGTGCTTTACCGAGGAACTTGTTCTACCACTGGACCGCTAATTAAACTATATAAAAAATCTTGTTGTACACCATTAATTGGGCTTTACCAGAATTTTTTTTTTCTTTATTTACCGATAACTAACACTCATGGACGGAGCTTTTTCTCCTTTCAATATGATATGTCTGAATCCATCTGTATTTCATGTATTGTATGCTAGACTTCCATTCAGAACGCCCACGAGCAATCGCTATCCTTACGCTCCTGCTGATAAAACCAAGGTGGAAAAAGCCAGAGAAAGTGCATGTGGTTTTCCGTATGCATATGCAATTTTGCAGATAGTAACGTGAACCACCATATTTTAAGGGGTTGCACTTCCATTTTTTTCGGACATAAGAATAAAGTTCATAAATAATTTTCAAAACGCTGCCAACGTTGTTTAGAGGCATTGTTTTACGTGTTTTTGTCACTCACGTTTCCCATTCGAAAAACAAATAAGTTAAATGAAAAAAAAAATGAGGATATTTGGTAATCTTCCGTTTTTCTTGGCGCGGGTTTCATACCTGGTCCCTAAAAGGAACTTTACCAAAATTTCACACCCTCGTAAAATGCTATGTAATATTTGTCTAAAATAAACAATCTTTCATGGGATCGTTTCGTTTCATGTCACCCTGAGCAAGATACCTTGCTTATCACAAAAAAATGATTATTCATACTGGATTTGAAAAACAAGGTTACCGACTTCCTATTAGCACCACTACTTAATTATAGCCAGCGGTACGATGCATTGCATCCCTGCAAATCATCAGGTGCACTAGCTTGTCACAAAACGGAAACGCATTAAATTCGATACGTTAAGCTAATGAAACGAACACTAAATTATTATTCGCACTTGTTTTGCTAGACGTGCGTTTCGCTCGCAACTTATCCAGAGCTTTATCCGGATTGAATGACCGTCATCCGATTCTGAATGGCGTTGAATTAGCGGGATGAATGAACTCATAGGAGTACTACGCAATGCCCTGTCGATTGAGACAGACAACGGTGTATCGCCTCAAAAGCTCTCGTCGGAAACAGAGACTGACCCATTCCATCCAGTGGCGTGACGTGCTTTGCGATACATCGATTTATCTACAATTTAAACCATTGAAAAGGATCGATAAACAGGTCGTTGGCATCGAAACCTTAATAATCGATTCTTTACCATGGCTTCAAATTGGAGAAATATCGAAATATCGAATATCAGCCACTGGAGCGCAGTCGAGCTTGGCGAATATCTTTCACACGATACCTTTTAGGCGGTATCGGTTCGGTGCACACTCAAGTTGCAATCCTTAGGAGGGAAATTCCAAATTCATGAGCACATTGATCTGCATACTTAATCCTCCTGGTGCGATCTAACGCCGCGCCGGTTCGACCACAACAAGCTCCTGATGTAGGGTCACCTTCGTTTCAAGCCCCGTTGCTTTGCGATTTTTTATTCTAGTGCTTTCCGACGGCGAGTATTAGGATGCACTCGAACTCGAAGTGCATTTTGCACGGCTCACAGTGGTCCTGGCTCATATGGGATATCAAGGCGAATTAACTCCACAAGGGAACTCAACAGACATCGAAGATTTGCTGAAATGGGTTTATTTTTAATTTAAGTAAAAACGACAGAACAGTTATATTACGTCTGAAAGCATATCTCAGCATAAAGCGTAAAATTGGACTGCGTTAAGCAAAAAAGAGCCAAGCCACATTAGCTATTACCAAATTTAACTGGGCAATTTAACTCTTTACGAGAAAACAGCTGTGCAAAGTTCAGTCAACTTTCTGCATACTACTAAGAGACTTCCTTAAAATTATCAAAGGAATCCGCACAAAAGTTCTCTTGTAAAAAATTAAATTGTCGACTTAAATTTGGCAATACCTGATGTGGCTTAGTATATTTCTGCTAAACGCGGTCCATTTGATACTGTTGATAATACGAACAAAATAACATAAAAATAAACCCCGCAAGGTGATGTTCCACAAATCGTGTTTCCCGGGATAAGCCGTCTTTTCCTTGGAGTTGAAAGTACAACCAGTCTCTCGGCAAAATCTGTTCGATACCTTTAAGTTCTTTCACTTTCATTACAGTGTAGATTCACTTCAAACTTTATGTATACAGGTCCTCCCCGAACAAGTCTTGGAACTTAGCCTGCCCTCCCGACAGTGGATACTGGATACTTCGTGTAAGAAACGAGGGCATTTTACACGGCATTGCTAGAGGTAAACATCTCCAGTTAGCCGGGATAAATTGTGTCGTGTCTAATAGCTACTAAGAGTAGTATCACATGGATCTCGTGTCGTTCCACGTTATCCTCTCTTCCTACACAGGATCACGATCGGATCTTATACATTGTAAACTGCGCTCGCGAACAAGACAACTTGTACGGAGAGCAAATCGTATTCAACTAACGCGTTCGAAAAAGATTACATTCAGGTTCACCCGATGTACCTTGTTAATGGAGAGCCAACTTCCGAGGTGACAGTAATAATGATTTAAGGTAGCGCTCAAAGACATGCAGGCGTGGCTTACATTATGATAACGGCTCAATTGCGGTCCCTAGAGTAAATCAGACGCAGCTGATGGTGAGACTCATTGGTTAAGACGCGAGAGCAGAGTAATAGGCTCCATTGAAAATTACCTGCAACAAACAAAAAATACAAATCATTAGCGAGGCATTTTAAAGTTGCAATGTGTTAAATATACGCGCTGGAATGTATAAATTCACTTAAAAATAAAAGTACATACGTTGAGATATCGAAACAATTATATCTGTAGTCAACAAAAATTGGCTGGTCTTGTGAACTATTGATATTAAACCGTATGAAGTTTGACAGAAAAATTAAAACTTTGACCGTTGACCTCGTTTACATAAACTTAAAAATACATTAACTTTAGGAGTTATTGATGTGAGATGAACTGATCGGTCAAAAATTGGAATGAATTGAAATGCATCAATTTACGCACGTATTGATATTGGATATGTATGTTGATTGCGTGGAAAACTAAAATTGATTAAATTAGTCTCAATATCCGAAGGAAAACCTATTTTTTAATATTATTTTTAGCTTATTCGGGTAGATAAGCCCTATTGCGTGGAGAAAGTATGTAACTTCATTTTACGAGAAAAACGATCCGTGCAAAGTTAGAACGGTTATTATAACAAAAAAAAAAAAAAAAAAAAAAAAAAAAAAAAAAAAAACCCAACACCGATTGGAGAAAAAAACTGGTGTTCCGTTAATTGGTGCAAAAAAGTGCTGAAAAAAAGTTAAGTCTTGCAGCGATATTTTCTATTTTAGCGAACTCCGGAGCGGGGCGTGGGTACAAATTCAGCGTTTCAGCGGAACATCAGAATTACGCTGGCCATTTGGATGTTTAAAAACTTCCACGAAAGCTTTGCTTCTACGAAAGTTTTAAGCTTTCAGCTGAGCGTTCTCTTTCCGGCATTGTTCCGGGAAGCTACGCGGAATTTAATTTCACGCTATTTCCTGAATAGCGCGAGATTTTCAAAAGAGGGTGGTTCAAATTGTAAACGCATAAAGCTCTGAAGCTTGACTGCGATTTCTATAAATTGACGATGACTCGAACCTGACCTACGGTTTTATTACCCTGGAAACAATTTGATTCCTTTTTCTGTCTCTGGAAGAATACTTGGAGGTTTCTTAAAAAATCTAGAATTCTCGAAGAACCGTATTTTTCTGTCTCTTCAAACATTCTTGCGGAATTCTTGGCTCATGCTACGCTCCAACCCGGGACGGCCGCGAGACCCGGATTTGGTCCCGCTTTGATGAGGGTCGGTTCCGCTTTAATTAGGGTCGGCGAAGGGTCGGCGCAGCGCTGAGTTAGTTGTGTTGCATAACTGTTGTGTTGCAGGTTGACTCGCCTTTCGAACCTTTTTATCGTTGGCCATACAATCTGACCAATTCCACACCTTAATAGTTCTTCCTCCGATCCGTGCGAGTGCGCCACTAGTGCGCACCGCACGTCCTCCGATACTGCGTCGTCCTAAGCGAAAATAGCTACGTTGATTTCGGCACGCACTTCGCGATTATCCATGCTCTGGCGTACTTTCATAGAAGTCTGATTAGGAGATCGTCCTTCATGATACACATTTTTTTTGTTGGCTTTTTTTATGCAAACTTACTTACACGTCCCTCATAATGTCTGATTGCGAATCGACGTTTACCTAGGCGCAGCAAAGTAGGTACATGTCCACCCCCAGACTCTGCTGGATTAAATGAGAATAAATTGAGGAAACGTATTCGCGAGTGATTGAAAAATAAGCATATAGAAATATAAATAAATGAATGTAAAGAGTGATAAATTAGTTAATGAAAACAATAATCAAACCAAAAATGTGGTGATGATACACTTTCCCTAGGGAACGTGACGCGTTAACCCCATGTGCACATTAGAAACGCGAAAAAATATGTTAGAAACCGAAAAATACGAAGTTCAAAAAGCGCAACTTTTCCGCAAACTTAAACGCCCCGGTTTTTGGCCGAAACGAATGATGTCATCCGGCACCAATCAGAAGCGAGCATGGGTTCGTACGACTCCTGTCAAATGGCTGTTTACTAACTATTGACATGCCGCTCTTACAGCGCTTCCGTGCGCTCCGTGACACCCAACCGCCACAGATAGCGATCTTGCCAAAGCTCCTTCGGCAAATCGCACCTCCACATTTCCTACGTTATTCCATCAATCCAAGATTTGGCTGGGCGTCCTCTTCTCTTTCTACTCCTCGTATATGAAAACAATAATAGGAAAGTCGAAACTGTATCTTCAGAATCGGAAAAATCCAATCTCATTTATGATATTCGCAGTTAACAAACCACAATTTCACTTTGGATTGCGGTTTATTTTAATAAACATCGATGGAAAATGAGAGGAGACAGCGATATGACTGCCGCAGTGCATCACTTCCATCATTTTCAATGGATTTGAAATTCTCTCGAGTCTTTGGACTTTTTAAAAGAGGGCTTGTCCGAAATTTTGGCTCAAATAATACGCAATAAATCACCACGTAATCTACTTCCCGGTACTTTCAGAATATTCGATAAAAAACACAAGGCTTAGCGACCCATTTACATTTAAGGTTATTTTTAAGCGTGCCAGTAGGACTCGCTTTTTGAAATCACTCGGATGCACCATAGTACAGCACACCGATCAACCAATGCTATATAGCGGGTCATCCAAATATTTTTTTCCTCGGACCCGTTTTTTTGTATTTGAACCGTTATACTGTCAATCCCTGATGATCTTTTACCAAAAAATCGAATGAATTGCTGATTGGAAACCCTTTAGAACATTTTCCTGTGAATCCCGAATTATTTCATTTGACAGAAACCTCATATAAGCTTTTCTACGCTCGGAGGACTCAACTTTAGAAGCTCCTTTCCCGCCAAAACTTTTTAGCCAATGAGCGTCTTGCGCTGGAAGTGCAATCTGTGATGAGCCTCGTGACTCATTAGACCATGTCCTAACCGTGGCCCATACAGAAAACTTACACCACTGCAGTGAAGTATCGGTCGGTCGGATATCAGTGTTGGCCTGTGGGGTTTCGAGCACGAGGACAAAAGCCGCCGCTTGCCCCAGTCGACCATTATCTTTCACGCTCGATTAACTAATCACCGTGACGCCAGAATCCACTAAATTTTAACAAAAATTGTTTTCCGTCTTTTTAGCGAGTGCTTCCTTACTCTCCGTTAAAATACAAATAAAAAGAGACCTCATTTGTAAAAATTGGCCGAATAGGAGAGAAGTTACAATTAGAAATCCAAAGGGATTAAGTAGTGTAACGCGATTTCGATGCACGGCAGTTCGCCCAAATCGCAGTCGTGAGTAAATGCCGCATATCAGCTTAAAATCAAGATAATTGGACGGATCTTCCAAATTAATTTACATTCAACGTTCATGAATTAATATTTTCTCCCAAATGTAGCAAAAAGTACCAATTGATACAAATAGCAAAGACGTGAAAATAGTAGGTATGTGTCCAACATTTCAGTTATTCGGCACGCTTTTTCCAACACTCATGTTGGATTTTTCTTCTTGTTTTAATTTCTTTCGAAAACGATTAGGAAAGAAACCAAACGGCCCCAGATATGGAAGTAGAAAATGAATGAAAATAAGATTCATTCCATTCTAGGCAAACTTTTCAAGTTAGGCAGTACTTAGGAATGATCGGAATTTTGATATTATTGTTTTAATGTATTTTCTGAAGGAAGTGTAGTGAAGTTTATGGTACTTATCAGAATGATGGATGGATGGATTATTTCTGAAAAAATTGCTTGAATCTACAAAAGGAAACATTTAAATCCTTGACAAGTGATTTTACTTACAAAGTGGACAGATGGTTTAGAAAACGACGTTAGAAGGAAGAGTATTGCCGCCTTATTACTTCCAGTAAAGAAAAACTGTGTCACATGCTAAATGCTAATTGGTTGCACCATTTTTCCCCGTCTTAAGGACCCCCTCCCTTCAAAACCTATGGGATCTATACATATAAATAAACGAGATGTCGAAAGAATTATTGACATGATTGATTATAATTTTTTACTCTGAACTTCCGACAAAATTTTGATGAATATTTCTGCTGGGAATTCCACTTTTCCCGTGAATATCTCTTTACCATTCATTCCATTTCTCACCATTGAATGCCTCGCGTTTTTAAGAGTTGTTCCTTTTTTTGCAGACCCGTACCTATTGCTAAGCAGGAAATTATTTAAAAAACCCACAACAGGAGCATTACCGCAAGGAAATATATGTTTGTTGAGTTTGTTTTCATTCATGTGGGTACACAAACATAGGCATTTATCAAGTTTTAGAAACTTCAAAATGGGCGTACTCATGCTAAAACGAACATAATAAGTACCTAAATAATTATTGATAATAAGTATCATCTAAGCATTCTCAAGAGGAATCTGAGTGTCGAAATCGCAATTGGTGCCTATTTTTAAAATCGGATCCATTTGTGCCCAGGGAAATTTTAAGACGATCAAACAAACTCAGGCATACTTGTGATGTTTGTCTTCTAATTTTGATACCTCTGGGAGTTAGGCCCGTAGCAGCCAGGGAACACGCGGGAGTGAGAAGTTGCCATCATGCCTGGAAATCCTCTTCGTCCCTTCGTGTCTCTACCTCACCCTAGCTCTGGTCATTTTAGCGGCAGTTCATATTAAAGGAACTAGCAAATTGATTTGTGCATGCCTGTCAGTCGGTAAGGGACCGAAACTCGTCTTCTTCGCCTGCCCGCGCTCCCGCAATACGCCGCGCTTCCTCCTCTAGGATGTCTCCTTCTCTTTTTCTGTCGTGCGTAGGTCAAGGACCTTTAACAATATTCGCCCTCTGTCGAAAACCACGAAAAACGCCGCGTAAACCTTCGAACGTTGCCAAATATTTCCTGTTTCAACACACCTGTAGTAGCCCATGAGGGATGATCCCTGAAAATCAGACCAGAGAACGTTGAAACCATGCTAATGGTTGAGCACGTACCTCAACGGCATCCGATATTGTCAGAGCACAAGGCTATTGTCTACGCTAATGTCGACTTTCTACCTCTGTCCTCAAGTCAAAATTCTAACTAGAAAGCATTTCACAAGAGACCAATTTTTTTTAAAATTTTGTCTCAATCTCTTTTTCTATGCCATGATTGACATGACTGAATTCCTCGTAAAATTCTGAGCTAATTGATGTGTAATTTTAATTAAAGGTTGTTTTCTCCTCTTTATATTTTTGTTAGCGAAACAGGTAAGGTCATGGGTCAGTAATTGTAATTTTTCTTCTGTTTGACCGATTTTTACGCATTGGGCCTCATTTTAATCGTGTTTTAACGGAGTGTAAGGGAACACTTGTTAAATACATGGAAATAAAATTTTAAGAAGAATTAGTTCATTTTAGTAGGATGGTGAAATGGGAAATTAGGCGTAAGTAATAAGGTTCTATTGTGGCTCGGCGCGGCATTGTATTGCGCGAGATCAAGGCCTAGGCTGGAGTATCGCTGCTTCTAGCGTTTGCAAGAAATACCCGCGGCTCAAAAATCATATTTCATGGATCCTATTAAATTTCATGTCAGTTTACGAATATTTTGCAGATAATTGTACAGTTTTTGAAAATTTCAAAGAAGAATTTTCGTGACATTCCTCAAACATAAATATTTTATCGGAGAGACTCAGCAACATTCGAGTGTCCTTCCTTAGCACCACAGCTCTGCATTTCTTTGGGCCTCACCTTTGATTCGACGCCACTCTCCCTTTATCTTTTCATAGAATTTAGTTCCGACCATTTGGTATGCGTGTTTTATGGCCTCCTGGGTCTCCTTAAACATTTTCAATAAGTTTCTAAAAGCTCTTAAAATTTGATCGTGAAATATCATTTTATAAATTTCAAGGAACTTTTCACTTTTAATTGGAACATGATTAAATCAGCAATTCATTTTTTACGGTTCGACGATAAAGAAAAATCCTAGAAATTTTTTCCATAGTAGATTGCTCGTAAAAGGATTACTTGTCATCCCCCTTCCCGCTTAAAAATAATTGTTAAGGCTTCGCTCCGATATAATAAATAAATAATTTGTTCTAGGTTCCTATACGCTCCACTAGATTTAGATATAGCAGTGTGGGAGATTATCGCTTCACTAGACGGATGGTTTTCTTAAATACTCCACTAGATTTAGAATTAATGGTAGGATAAGAATTATCGTTTAAATCGATTAATAGATATGCGGCGAGAGTTAAAGCGCCCTGAGATGGAATATGTATCAATTAATGACATTTTTCCTTCAACGCCTTAAATTGTCTGGAGACCCGGGTATTTTTCGCTTTTTTTGGAACTGATGAAATTTTGAAAGAATGTTGAAATCGTCAGTGTGAGTCGCAAATTAATTAACGCTCCAAAGAACTTTCTACACTCCTGATTGTGCGATCGCTCCCTTACCTTCAGCAAAGAACATAGGTTTCAATGAACCCCCATAAGCAAAATTTGCAGACTTCTCTAAATTTTTCTGAAATTTTGGGGAGGGGGGCTGTGGACGGTTTGCCTCCCTTTTTGATTTCTTGAAAAAAGAAAGTATGCCGTAACACTCTCATAACTTTGTGCTATTTTGTGCCGCAAAAAGAAACATTTTGTGCTCCAAATTGAGGGGGCTGAAATACCACCCCTTTATGGGGGAGGGTCGTAGGTGCGGCAGCCGCAGCCCCCACTTTCGAATTTCGAGAAAAAAGTACGTCATAATTTTGTGCTAATACTGTGCTATTTTGTGCCGCAAAAAGAAAATTTGTGCTCCAAAATTAGGGGGGTTAAATACCATTTGAAATGGGAGGGGTGGGGACTGTAAAACCAGTTAGCGCTCCGTCGAAACTCGAATCTTCCGCTCCGGAGTTGCAGGCTCGTAGGTAGCCGGAACCTTTGGCAGCGCAGCGTGGTCACATCTCTCTCCGCTTAGACTTTTGTCCATGGAAACGGACAGAAAGGGCCAAGCACCGTGGCAACTCAAGAAAGATCCGGGCGGGAGATCCGGCACGCTCCGCGATCCGCTCTTTGCACGGGATATTTAAACAGAGAAAATCCTGATCATTAATGAGCCTTTTTGGGGGATTATATACCGTTGGGTGTCAGCGAGATCCAAATCGAATATCGTTATACTGTTTTTTTTTTTTTTTTTTTTTTTTTTTTATTTTTTATTTTTGCACGCTACCGATTGTTTACTGAGTCGAACAGTTTTGAGAAATACATGATTGGCTTTCATTTCAGAAGCAACAACAATTTTGACACGTATCCAGCAAAACATATCATAAAAGGACCACTTTTAAGAAATGTTTCAGAAAATGTGTTATCTTTGATTTCAAGACCTCCGAAATCTAGTTTACATTACCTCACTGGAATGCGTCCTGTATGCTCTTTTCCAAATTTTAATGACAAAATTCGATTTTTCCACCGTTTTTCGTTAGGTGCCGAAGTTTGGTTTTAAATAAAGTACCCACACAAATACTTTCTAACACTTGGTGTGCTATTCATGGTTCTGAGGAAAATTTCTGCACATTGGGCCTCTAGACAAGGTATGAAGTAATGGACTATATCTTTAACGTCGATCCCTGGTAAACCCTCCCTTTTTACGAGGAAATCTAGTTTCCAGGAAATCTTGATGAGATGAAGAAATAGGGATAGTATAATCGAACACAGCGTAAAAAAACACATCAATAACATCCATCGTGTTTAGCTTTGTTTTCGGACGCAGACCTATGTAATTGTTTGAGATTTAATACCACCATTTACCCTTCATGAAAGCACTTTCCCATGTTCCACCCTTTAAGCGAGAGGTGAATTTATTGTTTTTGAAGTGTCTGATGGGACTCTCCCCTCTCAATTTTTGCGGCTTAATCCGAATGCGATCTCAGATTATTTCTAGAAATTACTGATTTTCCAGAAAATCAATTTTTCGGAAAAAAAAGTGTTCTTCAATGTAAAATCCCATATAAAAATGACGGCTCAGTTGACATGGCTTAATATTATTCAACTTGGCTGAAACTTAGCAGAGTATTTTTGATCAAATGGATCAATTTCAGGGATTAAGACCAAAAAAATTCGCAAAAGAAATTTTACCATGTGTGATTGGGCCATAAAAGCCATCGATATGATAAATCCGGTCCCTTGACTCATATCACTCCGCTTGATTGCGATCAATGCATCCTGTTCCATTTCGGAGCGACCCTGGCTTCCTGAAAATTTTTGCATCGACTTGGAACACCCTATATACCCTTGCTTGTCGACCAAGGGACCAGAAATGCTACTGCTTTTGTTCTTCATGATGGGTCTTTTTGAATTACTGGCCACTACGCAGTCCAAACCCCGAGCCCAAGCCCGCTTCGCAGGCCTTTGTTGCTCAATTTAAGTATACTGGGGGCGCGCTACGATTATGTTTGGAAAATCGGATGGGTAAATACCATAATCTCGTAAATGGCAACACAGCAATCCTCGAGACCGCTACTCGGCACGCTCGACATCGCTGCCCCTTTGTCTTGCGCTTACCTGAATCTGACCCTCGAAATTTCAACCGAAGATTAGGCAGCTCGCGAGAGCAATTTTTTTATTTCATCAAAAAAAGTTTTTTAGTCTATATTTTCAAATTCACGGTAAAATTTCGAGCAAATTGTTGATCAAACCGAAGAAAGAAATACAAAATAAAGAAATACAGAAACCAAAGAAAAGAATAAAAGAAAATACGTGATTCTGTGGCATAGCGAGATCAATAGGATCGCATTTAGCAAAAAGGAACCGGCGCAATTAGTGTCGTTAAAATATTGCTTCTTCATCATTACCTGAAAAAATCTCCGTAAATAGCAAATATTTTTTGCTTCCCACGTACTAAATAATTTTTGTTAATTTTGAAGGGGAATAATTTCGTAAATTTTAATACAGCACATATATTTCGTATTTTTTAAAGAGAAAAAAGAGTTGCACGATTATGAAAACACTGTAATCACGCTGGTTCCTTTTTTCTAAATACGGTCCAATACCTCCTCTGCTGAATTTGCAACTTGCTGAACGACATCTTCGTTGTATTTATACAAATCATAAAAACATTTAGTTCATTGTATTCTGCTCTTTCCGCAGAATGTAAGTTTACTGAGAGAGTTAAAATCGAAGCAGATCTTATTTTCATCTTTCTTTGGAGCTTCAATAGCCCAGAGAGAAGGCCGACCCTGGTAAAAATGGCAAGTGCTCAGATCAGTAGCACTTGCCTTTGGAACAGACCTAAGCACTGATGTCAGTGCTGCCGGGCGCTGATCTGCTACCTCAGTGTTAGGTCTGTTCCAAAGGCAAGTGCCTCTGATGTAAGTGGCACTGACCTAAGTGTCTCAGACGTAAGCGGAGTGGAAACTCCCAGAAATACTGTACAGGCAAAAATTTCGTTAATAACCGATCTGCCAGGTACGTTAAGTTACTATTTGACGATCAGGGAGGGCTGCTGTGAGTTTTCAATCCCAAGCAAGTATCACAATCTTCAGGGGACATCGCTCGTTCCCATGCGGTCTCCAATCTAAGTACTAACTACGCCCGACGTAACTTAACTTCGGTGATCGTCCTAGCGATTGAACCACTACACTACCTGAGCGTGTACGTGTTAGGGGCGTAATTTTACCATTTCAGGGCCCCCATTGGGGTAATTTTGCCAGCAAATGATGATTTTGTCTTTGAATGTGAATCCGATACTTAATTTTTCTATTATTCTTTTTTAATCGATCAACATGTAAATGAAGTTTTGTAAGTTACGTTTCTTTGAAAAAAAAAATGGATCGCACTAAAATTCAAAATTAAAGCTAATGATGCAAAAAAAATAATGAAAGTTGAAATTATACAAAAAATATAAATTAGCAGATACAAAAATTGAAAGTAAAGGAGTAAAAAAGTTAGAAAAGAATTGAAAATAAAGTAGGAAAATTTTAAAAAAAATTGAGACTGAAACATTTTAAAAACAGTTAAAACTGAAAAAAATTAAAACCAAATTTAAAACTATTTTTTTTTTATAAAAAAATAATAATGCTTAAATAAATATATCTAAATACATATTTTAGCGGTGATAATATTTTTATCGATCTCATTTTTTGTTGTGTTTTAATTATTTAAGTGTCATCTTAAACGAAGAGGGTAAAACAGATTATTCAAGAGTGTGGCTACTTAAACTAGTTTTCCTTCCCTCTTAGAAAATCCCACCTTCTACAAAATATGCCTCTCTGAAAGATAAAGTTTGTGGTCCCCGTGTCCCGAGGAAATATTCCCCCACGAAAATGAAATAGGGTGGGGGAAGGGGGAGCCATCTCTACTTTTTGGGAGTGAGTGCGGTTCGATTAAGATTGATGTCAGAGACTTACCCTCTGAACCAAGTCCTGACCTCAGTCCCGCTTACCTCAGAGACATCTCTGCACTTAGGTAAGTCTTTCTCCCGACGTCAGTGCCTCTTACCTCAGTGCTGACTTCTGGGGTAAGTGCTTTAACACTTACGTCAGAGAAAACTGAACTGACCTCAGAGCAAATTGCACTGACCTCAGTGGAAAATTCACTGACCTAACACTTGCCATTTTTACCAGGGGACGAATTGAGATCAATTGATGCCGAGCGGTCTATTGTATCATGGGTGACGGTAGCCACCTCCGGACAAAGTCTAAACTCGACAACACTGGAAAGCCTCCAAACGAAAAAGGTGGCAGCCAACCATAGACACACGTAACTCCCTTATTCTGAAAATTGATTCGACTCTAGAACGACTGCAACCCAAACGACGGCACGGATTCCAACGATCTTGGTGTCTACTGACGCACCTAAATTGGGCCTACAAAGTTGGAAAGTTTCATCAAGATCCATTGAGTTTTCAAAAAGTTATAAGCACTTAAAGGCCCAAAATGACAAATATTTTTTGTAACATGGGCCGTTTAGTAGCGGGAAACCGACACGACCACCTTTCACAACAGATTTCTCTCTTACACGGCCACAGATTCTAATGGAACCTACAAAGGATCATGCTTGAAGATATGAGGATTTCATTTATACCACATTTAATAGGGTTTCAATGCTCGGATAATTCAGAATCGGCAAATAACTTTCAAAATTTTAGCTATAATGTTTTGAATTTTAGAGAAAAACTGGTAGTGCTTCAATGCCATTGGTCGATTCCGTTCAGTTCACCCAGTCCAGCCCGTGTTTCGGGAACGAAATTTCACTGCCGGTTACCAACTTCTCCCTCTAACTCTAACTAGTTGAGAATCAGATTTATGATTTAATATAATTATAAGAGTTCAATTCTCTGTAGAAGCTAACTAATAATTTTACACACTCTTTATTATTACGTCGCACGTCTTTTGCCATGAGCTACCGATTACACTATTTATCATTAGTTTTCTTTAAAATGTTAAAGTGATGTCTTTGTTCAGATGTGAGGTTATCAGTCGGTGTGTATGTGCTGACCCAAGCATCAATAAATGTAATTCAGGTAAATTACGTCGATAATAGGACACCAAAGTTGTGCCAAACTATCAAAAGGAAGCAGGATTTACACCACAGTTTGCATTCCCGTGACTAACAGCATCCAAATATTTCCCTACCGTGCACACCAATGGATCGAAGGGAGAGCCCATTACTCTCAGTTTTTAATTACATTATTGTTTTCCTCAAGTCACGAATGCTAGTTTCCATATCTTGATGAGATGTAGTTGTTTTCAGTGGACCCTATCAGTCTCAAGAAAAGATCTAAAAATTACTGTAATATGAGCCTTCCCCCATCACACTACTTGCGACACGGTCACAATGCTCTGACCAAAATTTATTCGCTTTAAATTTTGCTTTCAACCTACGTGCTCTGGAGTGCTTGTGCTTTTCCTAAGTGTATGTTATTGACATTAAGATCTTGTGTTCTTCGTGACTAATCTTGGAAAACTTTCGCCTCTTACCGTTAGAGCGGGACTATCCACTATCCACGGATCATCTCCCATTAGTAGCCGCGAAAACCATGGGAATCACCCCGGTTGATCATCCAAACGAACTGACTAAAAAAACCAAAATTTAATATCTCTAATTTGGTCGAGTTTCCGCCAAATTTGAAATTCCAGCCATTTTTCATTGGAGGGAACTTCAAATTTTGCTTATTGCCCCTACCCTTGCCTAGCTCACCAGTCAACCCGAATATTAGAACCCTGGGTCATATTGCCAAACTCTGGATGGAGCGGGCTTATCTAGGGACTATCGCATGTCGATAGCCGGAAAGTCATGGAAATCAACCCTGTGAAACGCTCAAACGAGCTGTGACAAAACATTAAAATTTACATTGGTTAAATAGGGGAATTTTCACTTACACCACGTAATATACGAATACCTGAGCCATATTTTCAAAATGTGATTCTAGCGCGCCAGAGCCGGGTTTGGGTTTTTGCCGCCCGGTGCCAAAAAAAATCTGTCTGTCTCCCCCCCCCCCCCCCCCCCGCCCAGATACACGGTGACAGGCTGTGATCTGGTATCCAGGGCCAGGGATTTTCCGGAAATTTTAGGGTTTTAGGGATTCTTCAGACAATCTAGAGATTATTTTGATGAGGTAAAAGTAAGTAAAAATAGACTCTTTTACCCTTAATTTTACCTTGGACTTACAATTAGTAGAAAATATTTCTTCATCTATATTTTGTAGGGCTTATTATTGGCACCAGTATGTTTACCCGATGATAAGCCGGAATATATAACATAGCGTCATTCGATGTACTTGACAGTTCACCCAAAAAGAAAAAAAAGAAAGAAAAAAAAATCCTTCATTTTATTGGTCTGTTCACTGCTTTCCTAAGGCGAAAAATTCCAACAAGCCAATCAGATTTAAATACCGCAAATTGACATATCGAATGATGTCATATAACTACGTTGAAAATGACGGTTTTTGTAAAAATCTAGAGATTTTTCGACGGATATATTTGAGCAAATCTGGGGATTTAAGGATTTTTAGCGAAATCTAGGGATTTTTTTTCTTCCCGGCTGGGGATTTTATATCGCATCAATAATATAAAATCTTAATCTTGATCAATTTAATATCATATAGATTTACGCGATGCCTATGCGCACGAAATACAAGTTTCGAAAACATATCAAAAGCGCAATCCGATTCTGCGATAGTGAGACGGATGCGCATTTGTACAGGAAAGTGTTGCAAACAAATATCTAAGGAAGGGAAAAATGGTATTTCAAGGAACGAGGATTTGTGACACGTAAAAGAAAAAAGAAAATTACTCGTCGATATCCACAAAAATCATGAAAATCAGCCCAGTAGAACACTTGAGATAAGCGTTACGACAAAATAATTTAGGAGGCTTGAGTGCTTTTTAGTATAAATAAAGCAGTATTAAAAAATATACATGTAAATTGTGTGGGTACTTTATTTAAAACCAAACTTCGGCACCTAACGAAAAACGGTGGAAAAATCGAATTTTGTCATTAAAATTTGGAAAAGAGCATACAGGACGCATTCCAGTGAGGTAATGTAAACTAGATTTCGGAGGTCTTGAAATCAAAGATAACACATTTTCTGAAACATTTCTTAAAAGTGGTCCTTTTATGATATGTTTTGCTGGATACGTGTCAAAATTGTTGTTGCTTCTGAAATGAAAGCCAATCATGTATTTCTCAAAACTGTTCGACTCAGTAAACAATCGGTAGCGTGCAAAAATAAAAAATAAAAAAAAAAAAAAAAAAAAACAGTATAACGATATATTCGATTTGGATCTCGCTGACACCCAACGGTATATAATCCCCCAAAAAGGCTCATTAATGATCAGGATTTTCTCTTTTTAAATATCCCGTGCAAAGAGCGGATCGCGGAGTGTGCCGGATCTCCCGCCCGGATCTTTCTTGAGTTGCCACAGTGCTTGGCCCTTTCTGTCCGTTTCCATGGACAAAAGTCTAAGCGGAGAGAGATGTGACCACGCTGCGCTGCCAAAGGTTCCGGCTACCTACGAGCCTGCAACTCCGGAGCGGAAGATTCGAGTTTCGACGGAGCGCTAACTGGTTTTACAGTCCCCGCCCCTCCCATTTCAAATGGTATTTAACCCCCCTAATTTTGGAGCACAAAATTTTCTTTTTGCGGCACAAAATAGCACAGTATTAGCACAAAATTATGACGTACTTTTTTCTCGAAATTCGAAAGTGGGGGCTGCGGCTGCCGCACCTACGACCCTCCCCCTTAAAGGGGTGGTATTTCAGCCCCCTCAATTTGGAGCACAAAATGTTTCTTTTTGCGGCACAAAATAGCACAAAGTTATGAGAGTGTTACGGCATACTTTTTTTTTTTTTTTCAAGAAATCAAAAAGGGAGGCAAACATGTCCACAGCAACCCCCCCCCCCCCAAAAAAAATCTGATATGCCCACTTATTCCACTAAATTTACAAAAATAAATCGTTTTTTTTCGGCACAAAATAACACAAAATTCGCAAACACTTAAGGCATACTCCATTTCCAAGAAATCAAAAAGGGGGGCATACATGTCTACAGCCCCCCCCCCAAAATTTGATGTGCCCATTACTCTCTAATTTCTAATTTGAAAAAATGGAATGTTTCGCTGCGGCACAAAATAGCACAAAATTATGGCATGCTTCTTTTCCGAGATATCAAAAGAGGGGGCAAACATTTCTACAGCCCCCCCCCCCCAATTTGGAATGCTTCTACCCCCCTTCATTTTGCGGCACAACATTTTTTTCTTGCAGCACAAGATATCACAAAATTAGCACAAAATAATAGCATTCTTTTTCTTCGAAAATTCGAAAGTGGGGGGCCACCGTTTCTACAGCCTCCCCCCCCCCATTTTGAGGAGCTTTTCCCCCTTAATTTTGCAGCACAAAATTTTTAATTTGCGGCACAAAATAGCACAAAATTAGCATAAAATTGTGATATAATTCCTTGCTTAAAATTCGAATGTGGTGGGGGGGGGGGGGGGGGGGGCTGTGGAAATGGACCTCAAACCCATTTGAACAGAGGTATGTGTCAACTTTGTCTTTCCTTTAATAATACTTCCTATCCCTTTACCGGTGCTCGTTTCAATGATCGATTGAAAAAATTATGTATTGCCAAAAAAATGTCAATTCATTAAAGTCTCAAAACATCATTTGGACTGCATTTTGCAATTTGGACCTATAAATTCTGGCTCATCTGAAGAAACACTTGTGTGCATAGGGAAACTAATGGCACATACGTTGTTTTTAAACCGGGCCGGAATTTATAGGCCCAAATTGCAAAATGAAGTCCATTTCTGCCCCGCAAGCGAAACGAACTCCCTTAACAAGACGCCAATGCCCATGTAGTGTAAGGAACATGTGCGACTTTCGTTCATAGGGGGAGGGGGGGGGGAGGTTGAGCCGAAACACTTTTAAGGAATAAAACTTGAATAAAAAAGTTGAAGGGCGCGAGTTAATTCTATGATCGAGTAAAGGTTTCGTTTTCCGTCCGATTTTTAATTTAATGTTGTAAAATTTTTACAGGTGAGTGAAATCGCTCATTTGTCACGTGCATCATTTTATCATTTATCACATCACATGAGTCATTCACACTTAAAACTCGTTTCGATGCTTTAGTTAATCCCATACATAGCTAGATCAAGTATTGTATGATTTGATCGACTCTAATACAGCTGACCGTCATGATGAACCTGGAGTTTATGATTGCATCCTTTTTCTGCATTATTGTTTATGATTTTATGCATTTTGGACTGCCTGAACTCTAATAGTCACAAGTTAATAGGGGCCCAATGTGTAATTATAAATTCTTATGCGAGAATTGCGAGAGTGAGAAAATAAATAAAAAACGAACACGGTTCATCATCTGATGTACGAGCTCGTAATAATGCTGAAGCTGATGACTGGAAACGCTGAGGAGCGCGCGTTGTGCGTAAAAGCACGTCGTATCAAACGAAGGCGCCAGAATGAGATACGAATCTCTGCATGTTTTTCTGCCCGAGATATGCGAAAGAAGTTTCACGGTTTTAGGTGACTTCACAATATTTTTCGATTATAATCTCTTGATGGCAGATAGAAAACAACTTCAATAACGCATTCACGGAATTAACTCAAAACAGTCTCCAGTTTCACCATCGAAATGTGATTCCCCCTGCTACGGTGCTCATTGTTCATCAGCCCTTTAACGAGGCTCGCGCACGAA